>NW_021636169.1:0-511656 GCF_004799145.2 Neltuma alba | reverse complement strand
TTCCTTCTGTTGCATCATCATTACAATAGGTAACTCTAATGTTATTTTCTTTTCAAGGGTCAAATACGCGTTATCATGAGGTACACTATGGTTAGCTCAACTAATTAGAATTTAGAACTCATCCACTCGCATAATTGCATTTTATATTAATTTTTTGGGAAGTATCTAGCCACATAATCACGTCCCACTCATATGCATTGATTAGAGATTAAGCAACTTTATTATATACTCCTCTGGTTCTTAATATAAAACCAATTTTTGAGTTGGTTTTGGTCCTAAATATAAGAACCATTTCTCATATTTATCAATTTTCTCTAAATTACCCCTATAGATACTCCCTCAACTATAATCAAGTAGAAGAGGGAGAGGGATATAAGAAATATAATTATGGTGTTTTAGGAAAAATGAGTCACTTTTCTTATAATTAACTAACTTATCTAACTTCTTTAATCTAATCAAGTTAGTTAAATGAGTCTTATATTAAGGACCGGAGGAGTATATACATTTCTTAGTTCCTTTAAAATAATGTGGATATATATATTGTTTAGTTTCATAGATTATATCAATTGTCACTTTGCCAAATAAGATGGCACATCAGCATCTGTATTATACTTTAAAAAAAACCATATTATATTGATTCAACGTTCGAGGAATAATATTGAAGGGACCCGACTAAACACTGAAAGTATACGATCTCTAACCATTCGTAATTAGGAGTATTATATATATATATATATATATATATATGATTTCTTTCGACAAATTGCTGGTCTAATTCGTTGAAATTGATATTTAATTGACTTTATTAGTTTATTATTATAATTTTCATTTATATGTCCGTCGGCGTACTCACTTGTATTTGATTCACCAATAGTTTTGGTTGCTATATTTTTAAAGATAAAGTAGCGTCAGTTCACCAATCAAGTTGTATTAATATAATTTTTAGTATTTAAATAAATATATATGTTTTTGTTATTACAATTAGATAAGATGTGTCCGGGGTGAGAGTCTAGATTTTCTATTATAGACCATAATCTACGATATCTTACTTTTTGTTTTTTTTTCCAACGACATCTTACTATTTTACTTTTGCCAAAGTTCTTTATCTACGTCGCCGTTTTGGAATTAAGATTATTTAATTATGTTGTCATTATATATATGTGTGTGTCATCATCATCAACCATTCCTTTGAAAAATAAAAAGATTCAGGAGTCAATAGTTAATAATGTATAGTCAACTATGTATTTCAACAACATGCCACATGAATCCTTCCATTCCACGACTTTAGAATTGAATATGATATGTTTATTAAAAAGAAAGAAGAAATGAATATGGATAGTTTATATTTAAAATTTGTTATTTTGAAAAATTCAAATAATCTAAATATTTTTTAAAAAATTATGTTATGGACGATTTAAATCCCTAGTCTTCATCTACATCCCAACCTAGTCATTTTTATCATTTAAACTATTTCTTTACCGGCTTAATTAAATTGCTTTGAATATAATATGCACGCCCTGTGGTCTATATATATGCAAATCCCTGAAAATGTGTGGAGAATTGGTATGTTGGTATAACACACAACTTAATGTTGTCGTAAATTAATTTAATGATGGTGTGCATTTTGGCAACACGCGGGTCTTGTCCTAATTTAATTTGATTTTTTGTTTGGTTTGGTCATCAGATAGGATATCAATTATTCACACTACGATTAATTTAAGTTAGTTGTGCTGGGATTGATTAACTACGATTACAATGACATAAAAAATATCAGAGTATATTTTTTTTTTAAAAAAATTGGAAAACAATTTTCCCCAGAAATACAAATTCAGACAATAAACAATAAAATCCAATATTCTGGGTCTGGAAGGAAGGCAGGCAGGGGCTTTGACAACTCAGGAGGTCACCTTATTAGAGATATCAAATAATTTATATTATGAATATTTCAGTCCCAAATAATCTAAAAATATTTAAATGTGCTCATGTTGCCCATAATATTGTAATATCATCCAGCAGGGGAGGTGAGCGGTGCATACTAATTGTACGGATTAAAAAAAAAAACTAAATTGTAGTAATCAAATGACGCGTACATCATCATGAATATTATATATTCAATTTCGTCAAAAATATTATATTCAACCTTGTCTCTGTACTTTGTATTTGTCTATTTTTGAATTTTAATTTCATCCATAAAATAAAATGAACTTATCTTTGTAATAATAATAATGATATCTACAATCTAATAAATCACAGCCATTCGAGTAATTATAGGCCTTGGACAACATCACTACTTTTCAAATTCGTATTCACTGGTTAAAAAATATTTGTATTGTAATAAAAAGACGGTACTATGTTGTAAACAGTTACAGTTCTAGTATGTGAAAAATTTTGAAAAAAAAATTTGTATAATTTATAAAATCTTACTTCGTGGTTTTAAATATGAGATATACTAAAGTGATTTATTTTCGTCCCAATGTAAGATACTCTTCTGATCCTTAATATAAGACATATTTAATTAATTTGATTAGATTAAGAAAGTTAGGTAAGTTAGCTAATTATAAGAAATGTGACACGTTTTCCCTAAAATACCATAATCATCTTTTTTAATACCCTCTCTTTCTCTTCTACTTGATTATGGTTGAGGGAGTATCTATAGCAGTAATTTAAAGAAAATTGATAAATATGAGAAATGAGTCTTGTATATAGAATCAAAACCAACTCAATAATTAAGTCCTGTATTAAGGACAAGAAGAGTATCATTTTATGGCAAAAAAGAATGTGAGATGTCCTTTTTTAATGTTTTATAAAAAAAAAAAAAGCAACACGTATTTTTACGTGATAATATTGCAAATAATAATTTAATTTATTTCTATGAACTAATTAATGAGATCTTCCGCCAAGGATAGAGGAGTACAAATAGCGCCTCCAATGCAATTCATGAATTTATGTCAAATTATAACTCCCTTTCGTTTTTTTTTTTAAATTTTTATGAACTCCAAATTTCTACTTTACCTAAAATTATTCATTGTAAAATCTTAAAACTATTCTCAATAGACGTCTGAGAAGATAAGTTGTTCAATTAAAAATATTTATAATTAGTTAAAAATACTACTTCCGGTTCTTATTATAAAACCTAATTAACTAATTTAGTAATTTGAAGAGATTAAAAAAATTAATTAAATTAGTTATTTATTATAAATAAGTGTTTTTTTTGTAAAACACTCTTGTTAATCATGTATATTACCTAGAGTTATCATTTCATAAAGTCTTTTATATGTGTAACCACTTTAAGAACTACTTTAAAAAAAACAATAAATATAAAAATAAAATAGATTAGAATTTTATATTTAGAATTAAATTAAAAATTAAATGAATGTAGTATTAAACAGGAGGAGACATACAATATATTTTTTTTTCTGGGGAGTGAGAAGAAATAATTATTATTTTGTACCAGGTAAAGGTAACAGCTGCTTTACACTTTAAGAAAAGGCCCCCTACCAACGCACGTGCACGAAGATATGGGTGACCACCACTCCAGATTCGGGAGGCTCAGACCCAAAAGCTTAAGCCCGTGCCTAATCAGATAAGGTGAGTTAACAACCAAACGATAAAACTTCTTCTCCTTCGGTCTTCGACCATCCATGATTCTCATTGCCATTGGACGGCGCTGCTGCCTGCTGGTGGAGTTATAGCCTGTAGCGTAGTCCACGCGGGACTTCTGGTCAATCCAACACGTGTCCCTCATTCCATCTGCAACTTGTGCCTTTTCGTACAGCCCCCAGCACAGAATCTTTCCACGTCGTCCACCCCGCACTGGCTTTTGTAACTTCGTGTCTCACTAAAAGGCGGAGGCAAAGTGAAAACAACGAAAGCTTTCAGGTGGACCCCACCTCTGCTGCTTCGCCTCTGCTTCTTTCACCCACTCCCCCTCCCCTTTGAGGGCAATTTCGTAATTTCGTTGCCTTTCGTCTGGAGGTGGTTCATAGAACGACGACGTTCTCCCCAACGCCGACGGGCCCATCTTTTATTATCACGTCAGGTCAGCTTACCGTCAGACACCGTTAGATTGTTGTCCCGTCATCCCCCACTCATCTAGACCGTCCATCCTGTCTGCAGATTCGTGGGTCCCGAATCATGATCATATTCCTGCCTGTGACGAATTTTAAATGGGACTTGCTGTGATTGTAGCCTAACCTGGATACCAAAGCCAAGCACGCACACTGCTCGCACAGCAAAAACCAGCCTTTTATTTTTTTTTTCCTTGAAAAAAGACGTTGATAATAAAGCTTCACGCTGATGATGACCATTGTTCTTCTTCAGCCTCGCTTCGCCTTCACTCACTTTCTCCTTCTCGCCATGAAAATCTCTTGAAGAATATTGATATTGGAGGCTTGATTATCATCCATATCTTTCTTAGACTTCGAAAATGGTTTCTCTGGAGGATTCTCACTCCAACTCCAATCGTTTCCCTTTAACCCGAAGCTATTACTCTACTACCACTTCCGCCAACAATTCTTCATCCAGAATCCAGCGGCACACTGGAAGGTCTATGCGAACTATACGCTCGAATTTCTTCCAGGATGACCATAGCTGCTCCTTCACTACGGCCACCGAGAAATCTACTTGCCTGTCGGAAACCATGACCGATTCGATTCGGTCATCGATCTCAGGCTTGGCGAGCTCGCATCGAAGAACGACAAATCTGCGAAATCTTCTGCTACGGAGGAGGAGTTGCTTGATCTTTCTCAAGCTTTCAGTGATTTCTCGGCTTGTAGCAGTGATATTTCCGGGGAGCTGCAGAGGCTGGCGAGTTTGCCGTCGCCGGAGAATGTGCTGAAGGGTGGTGCTAGTGGCGAAGCAGACAAGGCGCCGGAGCCGGAGCCGTGCCTGGGGTTCCTGCAGAGAGAGAATTTCTCTACCGAGATTATTGAGAGTATTTCGCCGGAGGATCTTCAGCCGACGGTAAAGATCTGTATCGATGGGCTACAGTCACAGTCGGTTGCTGTGAAGCGATCTGCTGCTGCTAAGCTCAGGCTGCTGGCGAAGAATCGGGCGGATAATAGAGCTCTTATCGGCGAGTCTGGTGCGGTTCCCGCTTTGGTTCCCCTGCTTCGTTGCAGTGATCCGTGGACGCAGGAACACGCCGTGACGGCCTTGCTGAATCTCTCGCTGCACGAGGATAACAAGATGCTGATTACCAATGCAGGAGCTATTAAGTCACTGATTTATGTGCTCAAAACCGGAACAGAGACGTCGAAGCAGAACGCGGCATGTGCGCTTCTGAGCCTTGCTTTGGTTGAAGAAAACAAGAGTTCCATTGGGGCTAGTGGGGCAATACCACCGCTTGTTTCCTTGCTATTGAGTGGTTCCAGCAGGGGAAAGAAGGACGCTCTGACGACGATGTATAAGCTCTGCTCTATAAAGCCAAACAAGGAGAGGGCGGTCAGCGCCGGAGCAGTGAAGCCTCTTGTGGAGATGGTGGCAGAGCAAGGAACGGGTATGGCTGAGAAGGCAATGGTTATACTTAGTAGCTTGGCCGCTATTCCGGAAGGGAAGGAAGCAATTGTTGAAGAAGGAGGAATAGCTGCTCTTGTTGAGGCGATTGAAGATGGCTCTGTGAAGGGAAAGGAATTTGCTGTTTTGACACTTCTACAGCTATGTGCTGACAGTGTGAGGAATAGAGGGTTGCTTGTGAGGGAGGGCGGAATACCCCCTCTGGTTGCTCTTTCTCAGACCGGAAGTGTTAAAGCTAAGCACAAGGTGAGTTGCTGATAACATTACAATTACAAATTAAGATAATAACCTGGATAATTTGAGTGTTCAGTCAGTGTTTGTTTCTTTGAAATCCGATATAGCCCCTGATATATGGTGCGATTGTGTTATTCTGGGGCCTTGGGAGTTTGCTAAGCTTCCTATGATGATAAGGATTACATGGTCGGTTGTCAGAAAATAAGATTAATGTCTACTTTCAAGTGCTATAAGGTGACTACAAACAATTAGCTTGCTAGATAACTTTCATGCCAGTGGCAAAAGCTTCGATCATTTGAGCAAATTTAGAACAGGAAAGAGTAACCTACTCATGATAATTTGCCTTGGAGAAGATTTAATCTTGAAGAATTTGGGGACTACTTGTAATCACAATATTATTGTGTTTTGATTGAAAACTTGAGGTTATTGAAACTTCGCTTCTTACAATATAGGCTTATGCATTATCCTGCGAGTGACGGCTGGGCTGCACAATATTTTGTTTCACCAATATGCTTTCTCTATGTTTCGTGATTTATATCCTGGATATCAGAAGTATTCTTTTCCATCTTTGTTGAATTTTCTGGTTGGTTTTGCAGGCAGAAACGCTTCTTGGATATCTGAGAGAATCAAGACAAGAAGCATCCACTTCAAGTCCTTAGAGAATTAGTTACTGCCTAGGAAGGTAATTATACCATGTAATTTTTTTTTTTTGTATATATAGTGGTTCTTATTATTTGTACAGGGTAGCGAAATTAGATGTGTGTTGAAGCTAGAGGAAGTTGGCGGGCAGTAGACTGACCCTTAGATGTGTGGATTTAGCTAGGTTTTGGTATTTTGCTTTCCCCTATTCAATTCGTTATGTTCTCGCGATTTCCATGGTTGTCTCTGGGTTTGGGTTGATTCGATGAGATTTGGGTAACTTTCTTATATAATGTTTGATGACCCTAGTTTTGTGTAAAAGGGTTACTGATTGTATGTCTTATTGTTGCCGAAGTGAAGGTGGTTTTTGTACTCCACGGGATATGTATGTGTGGCAGTCCATAATTTTTTGCTTGGACGAAATGGAACTTTAATTTCGTATCTGTGATACTTCCCAACTCCCAAATGTTTTCTATATCCGGGCTACGAAAGAACCCACTCTGTTTCCATTTGAATTTATTCTTCACCTCTTGTGATATAACACATTAACAGTCACCTGAAGGGTTGTGTATTTTGACGATATATCAGTGTGTGCAGAAGTACACATCAATTTTCGTACCGGCGATTCTTTATTCCTTGCTTGTTTGCCAGGAAAAGTTTGGGGATGTAAATCTTGAATCTTTCCTTGTTGTCACCGGCACGTGATTATCAAGATTGAGAAATCCTCAAGTGCACTCCCTCTTGTAGTATTTAGCCAATTAGAGTCCGATCAAAACAGCTGTAGATTCTCAATTTGTACCACCGCTTTTATGATTCATTATTATTATTGGCTTCTGCTACGTGTTTTTGGTTCCTGAAAAATCGTGTCATGATTGTCAGCAGAAATTGAAGAAAACTAAGAATGGCATAATCGGGAAGCCAGCATACTGACCCAGAATTCTCTATCATAAAGAGGTGAAATCAAAATAACAATAAAAAGAGTCTAGATTTTGAAGGAAAAAAATTCTTGGACGAAAACGTTTAGGAGAAAGTAGATGCTTTGTCAAATATAAGCTAGCCGTGCCCGAAGTCTGGAGCCGCTGGAAGAAAATCCCGAGTCTTATGAAAATTCTGATTTCTCTCTGTTCTGCCGCCTGGCTTAAAGTTGTTCAAACTTCAAGGGATAGAATACTCGAAGATAAGTAGGGCAGCGCAGGCACAAATTGGTGAAAGTGAAAAACTTTTCAAAGTGGATTAGACCTATAAAGATGCAGTCAAAATAAATGTGTGTAATATATATATATATTAAACTAATAACACACATCCATCATCCGTGAATGAGATTAACATAGCCATTTTAATTAAGAGAATGCAATGAACCAGAATAAAATGATGATGGGGGCGTAGGGTCCACCCAGCTGCGTTGTCATTGTTGGAAAGGGGCTAACCCAATGCATGCTTGTTCACCCAATTTGCAAATGCTATTTCGGTAATCACAGCCAAACAGAAAACAGAGCCCCACAGCTTGCAGGTCAACCCCACCCCCCATAACATTGCATCATCTTTGGACATACTCTCTCTCTCTCTCTGAGCCTTATGTCAGCTCATATCACTGTCCTCATTTTTAAAGTTTTGGGTGTCTCCTTCTTTCAAATCTTCTCTGCTTTGTCTTCCCTAATAATAATAATAACAACAACTACATAGCTGGCGGAGCAGGTATGGCTTTGTCCTCCTCCTCCTCCTCGGCTTTTGTTTAGATTGTTGCACTTTCAAATCCATCAAGTTTGAATAAAAACTTGCGTCGGTGGCCTTTATCTATCATCTATCATTACTCATCATGCACTTCAAAAGCTATTTGTGTTTCTGTACATGTATTGATTGATGCTTGCATCTAAAGGTCTAGCTGTTTTGGTTAGTGCCAGTGGTACTGGTACTAGTTTTTTTCCCTTCTCTTTAAAGCCAAATAAATTAAACGTTTTAGCTTGCTGTTGCTGGGGTCATCATCCATTGTACTGGAATCAGGGTTGAATGTGGATTAAGTTTAGTCCACTTTTACTTATTCAATTAATTTCAAACTTTGAAAAGGGAAAAGAAAAAGACCTTTGGCTCGATTAATCCAAGATTCCTCTGCTTTCTTAAAAAGAAGAACATGACGTAATTTAAATGGACCATTCCGTGCAATCTACTGCATTGAAATTATTTTTAATGAAGTTTTTTTTTTTTTTTTGGGTTACCCATTCACAAGAATGATTAAAACTCTTGACTTTTCATCACACCCCATCCCAAATGGTTTGGATGAGCTTTTCTTGTGAATTTGCATTAAAACTATAGCATGCGAAGGAAAATTTTTTTTTGGAAGATATACTGAATTGTGAAAAGGTTTTACATAGCATACTTCTTATCAAAGAAATATATAACAGCGAACATTCAATTTGAATGTAAATGTTGTCCAAAAAGAGGGAGAAATGTCAGATCTTATATGTTGAGAAGATCTGATGTCCCCTCCATAACTAATCCATGGGCATCGCAGCCTTAGTTTACATTTTGCAAAGAATTTGCCAGCAAGACAATGAGCACTTAACCTGTGTAATTCTTCAAACTAAAGACAGATTGGAAATTCTTAGAAGCAATACATATACTAATTAATAATATAGAAGATGACAAGAACAAGTAAACAAAACATATTCCCCAGGTAGACATTCTGTGATTCTGACATTCTTTGAGGACCTTTCCTCTAAGGTAATCCATTTGGCCCAAGTCCGCCCTCATCTTCTAAAGAGTCGCACGTCACTGATGAAAAATGCGAAAAGAATGGTTGTCAAGAATGGGATTCGAACCCATGCCCTTTCGGACCAGTACCTGAAACTGGCGCCTTAGACCAACTCGGCCATCTTGACTTTGGATGTCAAGTGGACCATGTTTATTTAAATATCTGTAAGATAAAAGCAACACAACACAGATCCATTTATTCTGCTTGATTAAGAATTTACTTGAGTGCATCAATTTTATCACGTATTTTTATAAACAAATGACGAGAGATAGAGATTATAAAGTAGTCATCATTTTAAAATTATTTTTAACTTTTGGGCAAAACACTTTTGCTATTTAGATTTCCATTTACTTAACAAAAAAGTCATCACTGGTTATGGATAAATATACATGTCCAAATAGTATTATTATTTTTTCTTTCTGATGAGAAGGAATGAATATTTACTCTAGATATTTCAACTTCCTTATATGTGGTGAAGCATGTTTACTTGTGTAGACGAAGACTAACGACATATTTTCTGCAGATCAATTTCATATTTTATTATTATTTTCATGGACTGGTGGGAAAAATGTATTAATAAATTGTTTAAAACCAATGGATACCCTTTTCAAAACTGAAGGAATCTACTTTTTATCTTAAAAAAACTGCTAACCAAATAAGTTCTGAATAAGAAAATAAAGGGTATGTTTCAAAATAAAATAATAAATGTTGCTGTTTCCAAATAAAATAAAACAAAACTTTATGTCGTACATGAGTTCTTGAGAGAGACACAAGCATTATGGATACTTGACAGGAATGCACCAGTATGAACAATCTCATGGTTCATAAATGAAGTTTATGGTATACGGGCAAGAGAAGAGTAATACAGAAAGATGTATCAGCAAACTTGTTCTTTATAAAACCCAGATGAACATCCATTGATAATATCACACTTGATAAATCAACAAAGTAATTCTTACAGTCTGTGAAATCAAAAGACTGAACAGGTGAAAAGAAAAACAAAATAACATACTGACCAGCACTGTCAACAATTAATGACTCAAATCTACAGCCAAAGGAGAGGGAAGGAAAGAAGGAAGAAAGGATTGAGAAGCGGAAGGAAAAAAAAGAAGAGAGAGGTCTGCTAGTTCTATGTATTGCTCTGTCAATGGAGATGAGCATCTTTATGGCAATTCTAACAAACTCCATAACCTCTGATTATACATATCAAACCACAAGAAAGGAAAACCTATGTTCCACTCAAGCGCGACCCTTGAAAGTGAAGCACCTGTCAGTGCTTCGTATTGGTAATCTCTTCGTAACAGGCAAGCTGATTAGCTCTAATGAAGTTTTAGAAGAACTAAAGTATCTCAAAGAAGAAAAAGGAAAGACACAGTCATGCTTTCCATGTTCAGTCACCCTCTGCACCAGACATTCTTCGTCACTGTAACATCTACACATCCTTCCCGTAATCTTCCTATGCAGCAATTCCTGAGGAAAAATGTGTTTGCAAGAATGTGAATAACTTTGTTTTGCCATTTATTCAAACTCATAGAAAGAAAGACGTACATGATAAAGTGTCCAGTATAGTATTAAAGGGTGACAGCAAGCCATCACCAGAAACTTGCTTATACCAATTTGAATTGCCAGTCAGATTCCATTTAACAATCTCTAGTCTGTCTCTTGCACTCAGCAAGTTTGACAGAGTCTGAACCCAAAATTTATTATTTTGAAAATTGTGATTATGAAGCACAGGTTTAGGCAAATATGTGAGCTACTACTTATCCTGAAAGGTTAAATATCTCCTCAGAACCAGCATTCAACCAATGGCCAAATATGCAGATCACTAGGATCACAGAAATATATATTTTTAGCGTCCATTACTAAAAGAACAAAGCAGAATCTATGAGAAGAAAAAGATAAAACAATGTTGAACTTCTATGGATACTTGCCTCTTGGAGCCAAAATCATTCCCCACTTCTAAACATGACTTAATTAGCTATGCCATGAAAAGTAAAGAACTTTAAAAGAACAGTAAAGAAATTTTAGTACATCGATATCGAACACATTGTACTTACCTCTATTTGATTGTCTATTAGCAACAGCATAAGCCCCAATGTGGCCACCAGAGCTTTTGCTTATCAAATCTGAAACAGCATTTCCAAGGTCATAACCAAGAGAACCAGTATCTTCTAGTTCTGAAGGTGACGAGCTCCAGGTGGGGTCACCAAAAAATGACCCAGCTTCGTAAATTTCTTTATATGCCCCATCAAAACTGCCATTGGATAGAGCATAAGATGATACTGATTCAGCAATGGCATCACTACCTTTTCCATATCCTACTGCTTTTTGCCTAAAATTAACATCTCCAGGGCCATAGTTAAGAGGGCCCTTACCATAGCCAGAGCCAACAGTTCCAGCTTGATCTGCACTAGGGGAGGAACTCCACAGTGTTCCAATATCACCAAAAGAACCCATGCCTGAATTTTGACCTCCATACCCGTGAAAACCATTAGAATTTGTAGGATTACTAGCAAAGCTAATATTCTCGTTCCCCCACAAATTCTGATTTGTTGAATTGTTTCCTACACTTGCACCAGTATACCCCATGACACTATGGTACCTGCTTGAATTTCCATTGTATGAAGGGTTCAAAGCCCGTCCTAGCATAAGGGAAGAAGTTAAGTTTGAATTTCCATTTTGACTAAATGCTGGTTCAAAATTGAATCCTGTCCCATAACTGGGACTTAATGGAGGATATCCATTTCGACCAACAGTAACAGGACTGAATCTTCTATCTGCCCTAAGTCCATGCCCTCCAACCAAGCTAGGATTATATCCCTGAATGAGACCATTAGAAAAGCCACTAACTCTACTTAAACCATAGTTATATCCAGCTAATTGGCCTCTACTTGGACCTGGGGATAATTCCTTTGGAACAGCCCGCTTAACCTCAACCATCTTACCATTCAGTTCGTGAAATGTTTTATACAAACCTTATCCACTGCTTCCTCAGAATCATAGGTGATGAATCCGAAGCCTCTTGGTCTTTGAGTGTTATGGTCATACATCACAACTACATCTGTAATTGTTCCAAATTGGTCAAAGTACTTCTTGAAGTCACTCTCGGTAACTGTGGACGCAAGCCCGCCAACAAATATCTTCTTTGTGCGGGTTGGACCGGTGATCCATGAATGCTGCTGTTGCTTCTGTTAGAAATGTTCTGATCATCCCTAGGGACGGCCTTTTTTGCTTCAACCTGCATATGGAAAATCATATTCAATTAAACATATTAATAGACAAAACTAATAAATAGTTAGAAAAACAATGAGTCAAGACTTCGGGTAGAACGAGTTTGTGGGTTTGACCAATGCAAATTATGAACTTTATAGTTTCATCAGCAACTCAACCTCTTTCAGGTTCAGTTCAATAAAAGCCTACCCCCATCCCCACAAAAATGATTAGCTTTAATCCCCATCCCCAAGAATCAATCAATTTCACAAGCTGTACCCTTTAATCTCTAAATAAATGATTCAGAACCTCACATCCGATCAGTCTTGGATCATATGGCTAGTATATTTTTAACGAAGACCCAGCTGTAGCTGGCCTTCCAAAACACAAAACATGAGTAACACCCAACCCTTCCCTGTGGTACAGATGTTGCAAAATACACGATCTTCAAATTCCAAAACAAATATTTCCTTGCAAGGGTCACTGTAGATGGCCAGATTGTCCGTCTTAGATATTATGATTTTTTAAAGACAAGCTTGGCATATGCTGTTGTCTTGTCAATTACTTATTGGAATATCTTCTATAATAATGCACGACATTTAAACTTGCATCAAACATGTAATGACGGATATCATTTTCAATACTTCGCGCTCAATTTTGCATCATAAAATTAAACGAAGAAAACCCAAACCCAGATTTTATATTTCGAGACATAATGAAGCTCTGGAAGAAAAGAAGGAAGCAATGAAATAGTGATGCTCTGGCAGGGACGATGTTTCGAGACAAAATTATATAAACGGAGATGGCAATTAAGAACTTACAGTTCTACCATCTATGACATGCTTTTCCATAACAACTTGTTCAGCAACAGAAGGATCAGAAAAAACAATAAATCCAAAACCACGAGCACGCCCTGTGGTCCGATCCTTCATTATAACTGCCTCCACCACATCTCCAAAATTCTGAAAGTACTGTCTGAGTCGTTCTTCATTTGTGTCCCATGAAATTCCACCAATGAAGAGCTTGCCGGGGTCCATTCCCATCCTGCGCTTCCACAGATTACATTTCTAGAAGAATTTAATAATGAAAAAAAATCTAAAAACGACATATTTCATCCCCAACACCAGTGAAAAGGCATCCCAAAATAGAAACGGCATAAACAGATTGGATCCAATCATATACTCATAATTATATTTTGTCGTAGTAGTTCAATAGCGTATTCGTTTCAGAACTCCCAAGGCAACATGAATTCATCGAAACAGGCAGCATCGGACAAATAACGTCATAATGTGGAATGAACAGAAGAAAAAGTAGAAGTCAGGAAACTAAATCTACGTTTTTGAAGAACTGACAGAAAAATAGGATATTCTAGACGTCAGCTGAGAAACAATCATACTATGATTGAATCCGGGAACATCGAACCTTTCATCAAACGGTTACCGATCAAACCAGAATCCAAAATTCCAACAGCGATGCAAAAACGTCGAAATTTAATACGGAAAAAGTTCGACGCCAGACTCTGAAAGTCATTTGAATGGAATTGAGAAGAAACAAGATTGGCAAAGAGAAACTCACCAAATGAAGACAACCCAGATGAAAGATTGATACAATCTAAGATCTGAGAGAAGGCATAATAGGCAGAGAGGGCGAGAGGCCCTCTTTTTTTTTTTTTTCCTCCTTTTCTTTTCCTCCTTTCTTTTGGCTTACAATTACGGTTGATTCAAGCAGATAAAATATATATAATGAATGAAAGCTGTGTATCACAGGGGAAGAGATATGTAAGAGAAAAGGAATTAGTGTGTATATATATATATATTATATAGAGGGTGAGATGTTTGTTTGTCTATCCTCCGCTCGGGTAAGAAAGTTATGAGCGAGAGAGACGATGGCGACTGCCCAAGTTTAAACTCAGCTAGAGGCCGGTGCACCAATAACTTTTACCTACAACATATATCGATCATTTCAATTCAAAACTTGCCTTTTTTTATGCTCTTTTTTCATCATTTTAGGAAATCATTGATCAGTTTAATGCCTGTTGTGTGCTGTAAATTATCTTTCACCAGTAGAAAAAATCCAAACTTTTATGTTCTTACCAATGAAACAAAAATAAAAAGCATTTGTGTTCTATTATATGTTCTGTCGTGAGATTCTCGTGTCCCGTCAATTTGAAGGACCAAGCTATCATCCTACCATTATGTGCAGCTAATAATTTAGGGTAATGACTAATGAATGGAATTATTGGTTTGGCTGAAAACACTAGTTTCTGATAGGGCTAACTTCTGATACCTTTTGCTGGTAAAAAAAAAACTTCTAGTACCTTTTTGTGTGACATTGAGTACTGCCAAAGTCAAATTTTTTTAAATTTTGACTCGGCTCTTCTGAAAACAAAAAAGGTTTTTATATAACTTATGGATTTGATTGCAGCAGTAATGTAGAGTTAAAAATATATATTGGGAGCCATGACTATTCAAATATTAATTAAAAAAAAGGTATCTATCGTCTTAACTAGACACACATAATTGTATATGTTTTTCAAGTGACAATTGACAGCATATGTTAGCTGGGCAACTTGGGAAAATTTCCTTAATTATCTGAAGCTGCTGGTTTTCATATTCTGTTTCCTCTTACCTGATTACTGGGCTAGCTCGCCGTGACAGTGTGTGGTTGCTGACTTGCCGTTTATTTTCTCGTTTTGCTTTTGTTTTTATTATCTTTTTTCAGTGTAGGATATAAAAATTCTGTGGAGTTATTTTATTTGTTATCAATATTAATTAGCTATTAATTGTGTGAGGAGTTCATATCTAAACTTGTATTTGGAAAAATAATGATCGCTCATTTAGATCATATAATCATTTACTAGTCAATTATTATTTTTTTCATCCTATTTTACTAATTTCATATATTTCAAAACTCCATGAGTATCTTACATATTATTTTGTGCTATTCTATTAAAAAAAAAATAGTGGCACAATGGTTGTGTATCTTTTTGGGATCTGATCCAAATATGGTTAATAGCGCTGTGATTAAGACCACTTATCATTAACGACTAACTATTTAGAGTTAAGTGTTCATTTTACAAAAGTATATTTAATTACTTCATTGCAAAGAATACTCACTCTAAGTCCAGGACATTTTTTTTCTGCCCTTGTTGAATAAAAAACGATTCACTTGGCACAATTTAATCATTTACTTTTTTCCGTCCCTGGTATATTCGCTATAGCTAGCAGTTAATTAATTTGATAAATTATGATTTTTTTTGGCCCGAAAATAAATTATGATATTTGAATAAATTAGTTAATTGTAATAAATGTAATATAATATCTTTAAAATATTCCTTTATAGTGATATATTATATGTTAATTTAAAAGTTAAATAAGTTAAATATAAAAGATAAAGTGGATTGATAATAAATTTAAATATAACTAATTTTTATATTAGAAATAAGTAGTATGCATTTAACATGAGAAATGAAGGATTGGATGTCTGTTTAATTACGTCTAGAGAGAGAAGTGTTTCATGGTCTTGGATATGAAAAAAAGAAGATCATTTAGTGTTCACATATTTTATGGCAGCACGCCACTCTATATTATTATGAATTAATGTTGCCCCCACAGTAAAAAAAAAAAAAATCAGGGTCGGGTACAAAGGCACAAATATTAAGACAGATTTGTGGGTACAACCAAAATGCCTCTCTATCTACTTTGAATATAAAAGTGAAAAATGTTTGGCTAAAAAAAAAATGAAAAATGAAATAAATAATTGAATAAATAAAAATTAAAAGTAGGTAAGGTATGAAAGACAGGAAGGATTGCTTGGATGACCACTCAGCGAAAGAATACTTCCCAAACATGCATCCACCTTCATTTTTGCATCATGCACGTGCAATTATGTTCTTACTTTACAATTTGAAATTTGAATTACACTTTTTATTATCACGTTGTTGTTGTTGTTAGTTGTAGTTATTGCTATCTATTGCAGGTTGCATAAAATTCTTAACTTTCCACCATATAGAAATAATTTGACTAGCATTTTTTGTTGCCAAATATTTAACTGGCAATTTAGATCTTTTTTCATTAAAAAAACTCTATCTCTATAAAAAAAAAAATTTAACGATTTACATGTGTATAGAAAAATTATAAATAAGTCACACCTGTCGGCCTTGGAATGGTAGGTAAAGAGTTGGGTGTGGAAAATAATATAGAAAAAAAGAACTTTTCAGATAAACTTAATTTTTGTAACTGAGTACACCAAATGAATATAATTGATAGCATGTTAAAGAATTTGTCAATAAAATTTATTTCTCATAGAGTTTTAAGTTTATTTGTAATTATTTCGATATACTTTATTTTTTTCAAGTAATTGCCTTAAGAAATCATGCATACTGCATATTTCATGGCTCGTAGAAACAAAATAATAACTTTTTGATATGTTAGAATTAAAGTTTAGCCAAAAAATATTTGTTAATCATTTTATGTGGGACAAAGCTGGATCATTTTGCAAGATCAAAAGAGAGCTTTGGTTCAGATTAATAATAATATCATACAAACAATGGAATTTTGTGATAGCAACATTTTGTTATTTAGTATGGAAAAGTCAAAAGACAGTTATCAAGTTGATAATTTTTTTCTGAACACTGAGTTGTATGCAAATAATTTTTTATGTTAAAATTTTAGGAATGTAATTCTTTAAAACTTCTAAATTTATGTCCATATTCCTGATATGATCAACTAATTTATTAAAAATTTTAAATTTATGTTCATAATCCTAATATGATAAATCAATTTAACATTTATGTATCTAATGTCAAGTTTTAAACGTTAAAAAAATGAAAATGCGGTCAAATGCACTGAGTTGCGAGCATATTTTTATATGGGAAAATAAGTTTTAATTAAAACTTATATATAATTATAATTTTGAGAACAAATTTAGTTGTAGTATGTTTAAAATTTAAAGTATAATTAAAAAAGTAGAATTGAAAAGCTAAAACCATAGTTTTCTTTAAAAACACCCAAATATCCTTGAATTTTTATACATGCTAAAACAAAGTTCTGACAGATGATTAATTTTTTTGTGGAGGTCCTAAGCGGATATTTAAAATTATAGGCAAGTAATATTAATTCAAATTTCAAATATATCAATACATATTATAGCTATGCTCGAAAAGAAAATGATAACATTATCATTTAAAACCAATTTATATAATAAGAATAAGATATGATATAATTAGATATTTGCAATTTTTTTTGGCACTAAGAAGAAATCTAAAATTCAATCACCAAACTTTTTTTTGAAATGGCAACATTATTATTAGACTCTAGAGTGCTGATTTTGGGATTAATTGTTGTGGGCATTAAAAAAAAAAAAAGGTTGTGATTATTACTATGAAACCAGGAAATGATGAAGGATTGAAGATGGACCACTCAAGAAAAAGAAATGGAATGGAAAGCGGAACAGGCACAGGATTCTAAGATAGCCAATGAATTGAACTCATTTGTTTGCCGAAACTTTCATAGTACAAATTGCCCCTTTCTGCTTTTTTTTTTTTTTTTTCATGCAAACCTATGAAACAACTTACATTTATCACTGAATATAATTTAGATTTTCCATTTCTAATATATGTATCCCTTCCAAGTCCCAGCAAGATCCACTACTTTTTTTTAAACAAAGGATAAATCCCTTTATTTCCCTCGTTTAGAATTATAGATTCAAATATGGGAAACTTTTTATAAGAAAAGTATATAATTAGATATTCTCAAAATTATTTATTAGAAAATTGTAGATACTTCAAAAATATTTAGTCTGTGACAAAATGATTCCACCTAAAAATTTGTATGAAACCGTAAGGTTGCATCATGTTAGGTTCATTTTCAACCGTTAACATAATGAGAAGATTGCTTGTAAAAAAGGAATGGATGAAGAAAACAAACAACAACAAAGAAGACAAAAGAAATTAATTAGTAGGTGAAATTGATGCTAAGCTAAATTCCAAATAAAGCCTACCCCGTGATAATGAGTGGTTCCCATAGATTTTGACAATTTTGGAACTATTTTTCATTTTCTTCGTTTTTTTTTTCATTGGTAATTGCCAACTATGGGATTTAACCTTTCCTTCTTCTTCTTTTTTTTTTAATATCAGGGACATTTGTTTAATAATGATTCGCACGTGCCGGATCATTATGTTCAAATGTCCCCTTGTTCCCTAGCTTTTGTGATAAGATTGATGAGTGGATTCTTAAATGATGCGCAATTTACATTAAACAAATAATAACAGGCTCATCAGTTGCAATAAAAATTTATATATCTTGACCATTATTTTTATTTTTACCCTATTATTCGCTATTGAAGAGACATAACCTATTATTGCTAAAAAAAAATTTTTTTTTTTAGGTTCATTGGGAAAAATGATGATTGACCATTGTTATGACTGCAGTGTGAGACAACACCCTATATAAGACATTTTCTTTTGGACATGATAAATAGTAGTTATGATTTTACAAATTATATTAATTTACTCTCCGTCTTAATTATAGAGCAACGTGTTATTTCTATAAATTTTGTCCAATAATCAAGATGCGGAGTACAGAACACAACATTATACATCGCGTAATATTAATAAATTAACACTAAATATAGAATTATAAAAAAATTAATATCTAATTTTCTATAAAACACTCACAAGCAGCTATGCATAAATTAAAAGAGTGTAATTTTAATTAGTTATCCCACTTGCCACTTGAGTCACTAATTCAATTTTCTGATCACTTCATATAAATAAGTCCAGTTCAATTATTAAAAAAATGATGTCATTATTAGAATTTGAGTTGTCCAATGATTGATTTATCCAGACATTAATTGAATTGTTCTAATTAGATCGAATCCCATAAACACGATCATGACAACCCACCACTTGAATATTTCAAAAAAAGGAAAAAAAAAAAGAACCTTAATATTAAACTCGATCACAATCGACTTGATCACATATAAATAAAAAAATAAAACCCCAAAATTAAAGTAAACCTTAAGCATTAATGTTCATATTAAACCAAGGGTTCTTCTTTTTCGTAGTTGTCATGTCAATTATTCTCTTTGCATTTCTCTCCTGAGCATCGTTGGAATAATTATACGAATAACACTTTTAAGAGGCTCACATTATAAAACATCATAATATTAACAAAGTTATAAATATTAAAACAGTACACGACTCATTTTCTATATCCGGTGCAAATTACATCTCATATTAAAGATCCCAAATAATGTTAAGATTTGTTAATTACAATTTACTTTTTCATAGGAGTCCACTGCGTCGAACTTATTTGTGTAAATTTAGGAAATTCGTTAAGTTGATGAATGAATACTTTGAGTTTAACATTAGATGGATTAAAAAAAACAAAATTATTTTATACTCCTTTCAATCTTAAATATAACATAGTTCTAATTATCTGAGGAAGTCAATGTCCATGCATAACTTTTTATTCTTTAAACGCAAGGTAATGTATTTAAATATTGTAAGTAAAAAAAATCAGGAATTTATTTTTAATTATGGACCAAAAATACTATTCATTTTGTTGGTCTACTTGCCCTTTCATGAGTTATGACTTTTAATCTGAGAAATCGAAGACCCGCCCATCTCAAGGCATCATCAATCTCAGCCCTTTGCTTTTCTCATGACTTGTTGGCGCCCTTCCTGTGCAAAACCCTCGCCAATTTGCCGCCACATATCATGAAAATACCGTCTTTCCCTCCTTAACCGGCAAAACCCTTAAACCCCTCCAATCCCTCTTCCATTTTTCTTGTTATACCTGAAATGAGCTCTATTTCGAAGATGAAGTATATTTTAAGCCCAAAGTTCTCGGCTTTTTCTCCTCATCTTCCCAAGCCCCAAACCATATCTCTTGCTTCTAATGCATGGCCTTTTGAATCTTTCGTCCGGCATAACCCCTCTTGCATTTCCAGTCATCTCCACCTGAAGTCAACGCCCCTTTTATCCAATAGCTTCGTTTGCTCGAGCCAGAGTCGGAACTTGCAAATGGAGGCGTCTCGGCCACCGTCGGGTGAGATTCATGTGATTGTTGGCCCGATGTTCGCCGGCAAAACTACCACTCTTCTTCGTCGTATGCAATCAGAGACCACTAGCGGCAGGTGAACCCCTCTGCTCTGTTTAGTTTTGACTTCATGATTGAGCACACTTCACTTTCTTGTTGAACACCTGGAAATGTATTATCTTGAAGGTGGAATTGTTTTTGTCTCAGTGATTAAAAGTTTTATGTAATTTGCCATGGACAAATGCATACAATCATATTTCTAGTGGTCCGCAGGAAAACCAAAAAAAAAAAAAAAAAAATCAAAATTTTAAACTTGTTTCTGAATGGGAGGATTTGTGGTTGTAAAGAGTGTTGGAGTGGTTGAATACTCAGTTTGTTGTTGACTTTGTCCCCACTGATATGTTTTTCCCCCTTTTATCCGTGATTCCCTATGAATATTTTAAGACCAATTTTTGTAACATTTGCTTAATGATTTGTTGGGGGAAGGGCTTGATTTCTTGGAATGGAATAATAACTGGATAAATTTAAAAAGGGCCTTTAGAAAGTGGGAGAACCCGGAAAGCATGCCCATCATGTAATGGTTAAGTGTCAAAAATTTCTCTCTGCGTCGTGGTTATGATTATTGCAGCAATCAATGCTGTTTTTGTGCACTAGTCATCATAACTCTGGGGTACCTCATTTTATTCAGTAAGAGGAAGCTCATATGTCCGCCATCGATGGTGGGTAAGGACCATGCCCATCTGTTTATCGCTTCTACCATATGGTAATGAAATAGCGTTGTTTATCAATTCTAAATAATGAGGAATTTTCAGCATTCCAAGTGGATGCATTGGATATTTATGAGGCCCATAAAGTTCTGCAACTGTTCTGTGGGAAAATTTAATTCTCGATGGCATTTTAAATGTCTCCGTCTTGAGGTTCATGGTATTTTATATTTCTCTGGTGCAGAAATGTGGCAATAATTAAATCTAGCAAGGATACAAGATATGGATTAGATTCAATTGTTACGCATGATGGGGTCAAATTGAGGTGTTGGGCGCTAACAAAATTATCATCTTTCCGGCAGAAATTTGGCCTTGATGCTTATGACCAGGTATCATTATTCTGAAACTATTGACTTTTGTATATTTAGTGTAGCATTTTCATTTGTGTGCAACTGTGCACCGTGCATGTTAAACTTATGGACTCTTACTGTGATCTGTATTCTTTTAGTCATATTATGTGTGTGATTTAGTTTTACACCAAAAATCGTTGAAATGGTAGGTTTGTATAATGGGTGGTTCAGGATGAGGTGGCTGGTGTTTTTTATGGGTACTGTAAGGGTTGCCACTTTTCTATTGCATTGTGTTTGATTCTCCTAACTACATGATAACAGCTCGATGTGATTGGTATCGATGAAGCTCAATTCTTTGAAGACCTATATGACTTCTGTCGTGAAGCTGCTGATCATGATGGTAAAACAGTCATAGTGGCTGGTTTAGATGGCACCTATTTAAGGTATTGCTTTTGTGAGTACTTGTTATTCTAAAACTTTACAAATTTCTCCTGTTTAGATAGACCTTCAGAATAGCCAAACATGCTGTTCTCACACAAGTTCAGATTTTTTAGCTGAAAATGAGCATCGACCGATAGATAAGACCTAACTATATATTTATTTTCTTCATGGGAATTGGCTGCCTGAGATAATAACCACAGGATCATTCCTCTCAAGTATAATCAACACACCAACGAGTTCATGGAATCTAAATTTGTTTTGTTCCCGAAGTACTTTGTCATGTTTAGTCAAGGATTTTATCATGCCGTGGTTAAAGTCTGTCTTCTTCTCGTCCTGATGGTGTTTATGTTTATACTTACAGGAGAAGCTTTGGTTCCGTCCTTGACATAATCCCACTTGCTGATTCTGTAACAAAATTAACCGCTCGATGTGAAATATGTGGGAAGCGTGCATTCTTTACTCTGAGAAAGATAGAGGAAACGGAGGTCGAGTTAATAGGTGGATCTGAGGTCTACATGCCAGTTTGCCGGCAGCACTATGTCAGTGGACAGGTAGCTATGGAAACAGCAAGATATGTCTTGGATTCTCAGAAAGTTGAATGTAGCTCTCACACATAAAATGGTCCCCTTCCCTGCGTAGTGCTTTTTGTTTAAACATCGCTGCTCCCCTTATACATACCATGTCTTGCTGATTTGTCAAGTGTGAGCAGGATAAGCTGTAACGTTGCATGTATAGTGTTAGTCTGAATGGAATCGAAACTGTTGGGAATTGAGTGGAATTTCCATTGGTATTGTGTAATGGGCATGTTAACTCACATCAGATTGTATGGTACTGTCAGTTGCTCAATATTAATGCCTATGCATTACACCTCTTTCTCAGTTATTCAAGTTAGCTTTACAATCCATCGCAACGTACGGAACTCAAACGGTAAGTTCATACAAACATCAACAGCATAATGATCACGTGCTTGTAGCGATATTTGTTCCTGCGAGGACCTGATTCAAAATTTGATGAAAAACTGGCAAATTAATTTTTCCTTAAACGAAAGAATGATATTATACGGATAGGGATATGGGAATTTAGGGTTGGTAGCAGAATTGGACAAATCCAGGGACTTGCCGACTAAATAAAATTTAAAACTTGATGAACAAATCCACATCTTCTATACACCTGTCGTAGGATATATTCATATGACCAAGTTCTTTAGGGTGAATTAACTACAGAAAGGGGGTGTTTGGGAATCACTCTAGAAGCACTTCTGGCTCCCAAACCATGGTTTGGGAAGGGTGATTGCCAAACACCCCAAAATTTTGAAAAACCTGGGTTTCGGTGAAAACCATGGTTTTAGCCAGCCAAACCATGGTTTTCGTATAAGCTGGGAAATTATGGATTCTGAAGGCTCGCAATTATCACTCTTGTCAGAGCTTCTCTTCAACGGTAGAAAACTTGTCTGTGGCTCTGAAATATGCTCGCTGAAAGATCTCTCTTCTCCCATTCTGCTTACTTCTAGTGTCGCCAACGGTGAGATCGCCGCTTCCTATACGAAAAATTCATTGCCGTCGGTGAGATCACCTCCTCCCATTTAGAAAAAATCACCGTCGCCCCTTTTGAAGCTCGACGGTGGTAAGAAAGAACACACTCCGCGCGGATGATTTTCACTGAACACAAGCGCATATCATTCTTTCGCCGTCGCCCCTTCTGAAGCTCGACGGGTCTTCTTGCCACCGGGGAGGTCGTTGAGCTCGTGACTTTCGGCGCTGGTGAGGTTACTCGGCTGCTCTGGTCGCCGTCTTTTCTTCCGTCGGTCAGATCCAACGTTTCAGGTGAGGTTACTCGGCTGCTCTAGTCGCCGTCTTTTCTTCCTTGTTAGTTGTGGCTGGAGATGGAAGATCTGGTGCATTATGAATCCGTCTAGCGTCGTATTTTTTCCCCGAAACAGAGGTTGTCCAGCGTCCTTTTTTTCTTCCGAATCAGATGTTGGTTTCACCGGTTGCCTATGCTTTGTTCACTTGTAGTGGCTGATTTTTTTGGTTGCTTTCTTGACACCGATCAGATATGACAGAAAATTATGTTATTGACAAACCAAAAACAATGTTGAGTTTCAGTTAAGCCCGATCTTCTTAGCCAACGCCGCTGTGACTGGTTGTGGCTTCATTTTGTTTGATGGTAATCGTGTGTGTATACGATGGGAAATATCTCGGTTGTGACTGGTTGTGCTTCGTGTGTGTGTATGACAGACAAAGCATTCGTGTGTGTTGATCAAATCTGGGTTTTTTGATCTTATTTTCCCTTTGGTGGATTTTATTTTGGAGACAGGACACTCGAATTTTTCTCTTTTGTGCTTGATGGTTGCTTTTGCAGTGTTATAGTGGTTAACCGAAATATGTATGGGATTTTGATCGTTGGTTGTAGCCAAATTGGGTCAGTTAACCGAAAAGAATTCCCCTGGGAAAAAAAGTCATTATTAATGTGTATGTATACCGTTGGATTATAAAACACGCGGCTATACTTGTTAAATACTATCCTATTATATCATATCTCCTGAACTGAATGGTATGCCTTTTGGGTTGAACTTGTGATAACTGAACTGTTGTAATTGGTTTATAGCATAATGAATAAAAAAAATAGCAAAGCTTCATGGGATATAAGAGCCACAAAGGTCTTTATTGACCTGTGTATTGAAGAAGTTGAAAAAGGGGGAAGAAGAGGAACTAGTTTGACAAAGCCTGCTTGGACAAGTATTGAGGAGAACTTTGCTGCAAAGACTGGGAGAGTTTATACGAAAATCCAATTGAAGAACAAATTTGATACCTTGCGAAAGGAGTGGCAATTATGGGATAGGCTGCTCCGTGAGACAGGTTTAGGATGGGATGCCGAAAGGAATACTGTTAGTGCCCCTAATGATTGGTGGGAGAAGAAAATAGTAGTAATCATTTAACTTTATTTGAGCTTGTATTTTCTCCCATGTTAACGTTTTTTGTATGATGTATAATATTTTTGGCGTTGAATGCGCAGGAAGTTCCAGGCTATGAGAAATTTAGAGAAAGAGGGCTTCAATTTCGGGCTGAATTGACTCAACTCTTTGGGTTTGTAGTTGCGACTGGACCACAGTCATGGGCACCTTCTTCCATGACACTTCTAAGCGAAGGAGTTCCTGAAAATGATATGGAAGAAGGATCTGGAGATAGTGATGAAATTTTGGGGGCACCAACTGGCATAAGCGGGGAGTTTAATTCAGTCACATTCAATGACAATAGTGGAGGAAGTGGAGGCAACACTGGAATGAGACAGGAAACCATTCGTGGGAGTAGAAGCACAGGTGGTAGTCGACCTAGTAGCTCATTAGGGGTTAGAAAAAAGGGTGAATCCATGAAAAAGAAATCTACTACCACTATGAAAATAGCGGATGCACGAAGCAGGATAGCTCAGGCAAATGAAAATGATTCTCAGCGTGAACATGAAGAGATTTCAGAAGCACGTGCTAGGAAGCTAGAAGAAGAAGCACGTGCTTATGAGACGTCAATTGCGGGAGTCATGGAGCACCTTAATGAAGTTAATGAAATTGTTGATGATCCTGATCTGTTTGGCCGGTGCACAACACTTCTTATGGACAAGCCAGCTGCAAGGGAGATGTATGTGGCTCTGAAGAACAAGAGGGAAAAACTACTGATCTTCTTGAAGCATGCAACTAAGGATTGAGACTTCATTTATGTTGCTTAAAAGATGACTGCGATAATTTGTATCTATTTTTAGGAATGATGTAACCAGACTATTGTATTATGTGACTACTGAATTTCTGTAGGAATTAAACAACTTATTTTCTTGTTAAATGTTAAGTAATTTCATATTAGGGTTTCTGAATTTTATGTCTATGTGCACAGGACAAGACAAAAAATGGCTGATGAAATTAAAATTGCGGAAAAGTATCGTAAACGACGGAACAAACGGGTTAATCAAGTTGTAGTAGCAGTTGGTGGATATGCTTCTCTTCATTTGTGTAAAGAGCCCCAGCATACAAGTATTTATACAGGCAAGGCATGGGTAAGGGATGTTCTACAAGGCCATTCCACTCGTTGTTATAACATGTTTAGGATGGAAAGGGAAGTGCTCTTTAGTCTTTGCACAGAATTGCAACAACACGGTCTAAGAGAAACTAGAAATGTTGGGATACATGAAATGGTTGCAATGTTTTTAAATACTGTTGGCCATGCGCTTAGTAGTAGGATGCAACAAGAAAGATTTCAGCATTCAGGGGAGACAATTAGTAGACATTTTCATAATGTCTTACTGGCATGCTGTAGACTTGCTATGACCAACATCAAACCAAAAGATCCAACGTTTCAGCATTTGCATACAAAAATACGGCCCGGTGGTCGATACTGGCCCTTTTTCAAACATGCTATTGGAGCAATTGATGGAACACATATTTCATGCATTGTTGATGCAACTGAGCAAACAAAATTTATTAACCGGAAAGGAAGAGTGACGCAAAATGTAATGGCGGTTTGCGATTGGGACATGTGCTTCACTTTTGTATTGGCCGGATGGGAAGGTAGTGCGCATGATGCTCGTATATTTGACCATGCCCTCACAACTCCTTCCATGAACTTTCCCCATCCGCCTCAAGGTATATTTTAAATTCCTACAATTTATTTATACTTAACTGTTAGAAAACAAATTTTATTGACACCAATCATATATTTCATGTAGGCAAATATTATTTGGTGGATGCTGGCTATCTGACACCCATGGTATACCTTGGTCCCTACAGACGTGAACGCTACCATCTTCCTGATTTCCGAAGGTCATCTGCACTTGAAAATGACAATGAGGCGTTCAATTATTTGCACTCAAGTCTACGAAGCACTATCAAAAGAACTTTTGGAGTTTGGAAGAGTAAGTTTGCAATTTTAGGAAACATGCCGAGCTATGACTTTTCAACACAGGTTCAAATTGTTTGTGCAACGATGGCCATACATAACTTCATTAGATCAACATCCATTTCTGATCCTGGTTTCATTCAGTTTGAACAAGAAGGTTCTTATGCAGAAGAAAATGATGATGATGGAGTTGGATCTTCACATATACCTTCATCAGTAGATTCTTCATCTCACATGGCTCGGCTTCGTGACTCTATAAGAGATCAAATTGTTCACTACATACAAGAGTAGTTATGTCCTTTTTATTTTATTTTTTCTTTTCAGATAATGTAATGTGTTGTTAAAAAAACCTACTTGAACAAATATATTTCGTTGCAACCTCTATTATTAAGACAATTAATATGAAATTTTTTTGTGTGGTTATTTAATTTTGTGAAACAAAATTATGGGATTTCATCTTTAAAATCTTTAAGAAATAATAATATTTTCTTTGGCAAAATAAATCATTTTCCTAAAAACATATTTATTTATTTTATTAATATATATATACACACTAATTTCTTATTATTTATATTATTTATGCCATATTTATTATGTTGCCAAAATATATATTATTAATAAATTTATTACTTCAAATAAACATATATTATGAAATATATCTTATATGTAATTATCATTTAAACTTATGTCCTTTTTAGTAATTTCTATATATCAAAAAGCACTTCTGACAATAATTATCCAAACACTCTCACTTTATCAAAATTACTTTTTCAGAAAATCTATTCTTTCAAAATCTATTCTCTTCAGAATCTATTCTCCAGAAGTTATTCTGCAAACCATGGTTTTGCCTCATCCAAACACCCCCTTAAAATGGATACGAGTTCGCTTTAGTATAAATGTAACATGGACAACACTGAAGCAACATTGCTGTAGTCGGACTCATCCTCTAGCCCATCAAAGAACGGATCCAGAAGAAGCTCTGATGCAGAAGGCCTGGCGGAAGCTGGTACATCTCAATGAAGCCCTTAACTTGTGGGTCTTTGACCTTTTCCACGGCATTCGGTCTTATTCCAGAGGTCACCTTCTTGTAGATTTTTGCAACACTATCACATTCACTGTAAGGAATCTCAAGCGTCGTCATCTCCAGCAAACACATACCAAATGAATATGTATCCACATTCTCTGTGTAGTTCTGTTCACACAACTCTGGGTGCCATACTCTGGCGTCCCAATCATGGAATGAGCCCTATGACTCCCTCCCACTATAGTCGCCAACCGTAAATCTCCAATTTTGATCTGCCCCAGATTCCCATTGATGAAGATGTTGCTGCCATTGAGGTCTCTGTGAATGATACAAGGATCATGAAGATGAAGATGCTCCAACCCCTTCAAGATCTGCCTGCACCATTTCTTCACAGCTACAATTGAAAGGTGACGGTGCTTTTTTCTGTAACCTCTCAGACTCCCAGAAGCGAAAGCTTCAGTGATGAAGTTTAGAGTCCTTTTCTCTGCATCTGTCCATGAATGGTGAAAGTCGATGATGTGCTCGTTCTTCAAATTGCCCAGTAACTCAATCTTGTATTAGAGTCTTTTGATCATGGCCTCATCATTGGCGAATTTTTGCAAGGAGATTTGGTTCCAAGCCACCTCTTTGCCTTCTAGTTGATCAAAAGCTCTGTACACTTTCTTTGTAGCACCGGCTCCTAATAATTCACGGTATCTTCCATACCGTCCAGTTGGATCAACCTCGATGAATGGTTCAACAACTTTATCAGAAGAACAAGCATCCACGAATTGCATTGTTGTCTCCTCGGAATTTATTACTAATAAAGAGAGAAATGATGGAGGAAAGAATATAATCAAATGAAGACAGAGGAGAAGTATATGGAAAAAAGTATGAAGAACTGCGATATAATAACTATGAAGAAGAGATGGAGTAAATCATTCTGCAAGTCTCGGACTCAGTGAAAAGCAATGACAACAGAAAATGCAGAGGCTAATGGTCAAAACAACTATTATCTTATACTGATTAGAGGACAAATCCTCAGAATCTGTTCAAATTACTTCATATGTTTCAAAGTCAAATCAATATTTTAAACCAATTGATTTCTAGTAATCTGAATTTGAATTGAAACCAACATTTTTAAGTACAAAGGAGATGCATGCTTATCCACATACTTTCCCAGTCAATGAGAAAATAATGTACTTAACGATTGGCTTTTTTGTTTGATTTCGTGGATGAACAAGATCTTCATAATTGGTTTTAGTTATGAATCACGATCACAATCCTAACCATTAATTTTATCCCAATTAAAAAAATTCAATATGTATAATAAACCAACCAAAGATTTTATTAATAATTAGATAGATTACTTTCTAAGTCCGTTAGTTTTCTATCCTAAACCTTATCTCAACAAATTGGATTTAATAAATATATGATATAAAGACTAACAAACCATATTTTCTTCAACTTATAATGTCAAATTTAATGTAACCTATCAAATCTATAATTAACGTTTTAAAAAACAGAAAAAAAAAAGAGAGAGAGAAAAGGAGTGATAATGACTACTCAAACAAACTCTTCGACGAAGAATTTTTTTGTTTTGAAAATCTTAATTATAAAAGAAGCCAATAGATAAGGCTTTTGATCAAATCAACTTTTGAATGAATCCTAAGCATCAGCACGAACAAATTGAATAATACTCCCTCCGTTCCTTAATATAAGAGACATTTGATGCTTATAGCATGTTCCTATATATAAGAGACACTTAAAAGTTATCTCTATTTTTTTGTGTTGATTTCCTATTTTATCTATATTTATTATCTCTAACTCACACTCTCTCTCCCTTCCACTTCTCTTTCTTTTAATAATTTAATTATTCTCTCTCATACTCTCTCTCCTTATTAATGAAGGCATTTTTAGAAAAAAAATTTATACTTTTTACACATTAATTATTCTTAACTAATTTTAACTGTTTTTTTTATTAACGTATCAGTTATTTGTCTCTTATAATAAAGAAAAAAAAGGGAGTATCTCTTAGAGACGCATTAAGCCCTCTGCCGCGTTGATTTGTGAAATTTCCAACTGTAACAATAAAGAACACTAATAAAGCTGGGTAGATGTGACTTCACATTCGTATCATAACATAGGAGATAATTATTTTTCCTTTATCGGTAGATTGTGAACAGATCGTGACTTCACACTCACAGATTCGTTTAGGATTAAACCGATTAAAGAAACAAGGAAAATACAGTGAAACTTCCGTAGTGTGTACAAATACAATTAAATTTTATAACGGCTACGCCTCCCTTCAAGCCCATAGCCAGACCACGTATGTTGCTCATTTGAACCAGGAAATGCCGGCTATAATGGGACAAGTATCACTTCTTCCAATAAAACATCTAATATTAACACACCTGTTTCAGTTTATACATTTTAACCGTTGCCTTCCCATAGTGCGCTGAAATTCGTGAGCAGCCATTCACCAAGTGACGATCCGTGTTTCAACCTTTCACCAACTGTGTCCACCCACTTTTTGGTAATAAACCCTTTCATCCAAGGTCCACAGGAGACCGCGTTGTCGCAAAGAGGTTATGGTGAGCAATTCAACATGTTCGGAAACCAGGTTCTGAGAAGCCCTCACAGCTTTAGACAAAACTCTTCTCATATTTGCTTTTATCAAAATAGCACGATTCCTTCACCAATAGAAGAAAGGTCTAAACAAGAAGCTACAGTAATTGTCTCCCTCAATTTGCTGGTCACTGCAGCACCTATTTTCAAGGGGTCAAATGACTTTTTTTGGGGGGGGGGGGTGTTCGATGACAGCATAGAAACAGAGTCATAACCAAAACAAAATTTAAGATAAGTGAAACCGCGTGCAAGATTCCTTACCAACACGAAAGTACTGACTAAATTCAGCAACAATGTTACCTCCACACAAAACCTTCGTGTAACCATGCAAAACCATCTTAGTGCCATTGAAATCTCCTCCTTATAAAGGAAAGGCTCAAGGTTCTCCTTATAAAGGAAAGGTCTTCCGGACCAGCAGCAGCACAATCGAATACATGCTACTAAACGAATGATCTTAAAACTTCACATTCGAATGCATTTACAAAGCTGCGCCGGATCCTGTTTCTCGAAACAGTTCTTCTGGTGCAGCATTGCAAATGCATTTTATTGTGAAAATTTGGATGCAGCTAAAAGTCCCCACTGGCTCAACCGTTATATCTTCAAACATAATAGTGTAAACACCTAACAAAACAAAAATTCACGTTTCATAAGCATGAGAAAGGACGGAGCTTGAGGATGAACTAGAAAGCAAATTAAAATAGAAACGGCATTTGAACGCACGGGAACGCATCCACGGTTGTGTAGAAACAGGCTTTCTGTCCTAGTTTGCATGACACAATGTCTAATTAGCTGAATGATAAGTTGATGTTGATTATTAGGATTTGGATGCATAATAACAAGTGCAAGCTCTCCAAGAAAACACATTACACGAAAGGTTCTAAAAGTAAATAGCCTCTGAATTGCAGAATAACATCAAGGCTTAGAAGCCATTCAGTCCCGAAAGATGGTGTTTTGATAATTGATTTCATCATTGGCTATACATATTTTGGAACCATGCCAACACAGAAAGTTTGCCCCCCAAATAGGGAGGAGCATGGAATTAAATTTACCAATCTGAGACTACAAATTGCAAGACAACACCAGTCACCAGGCCAACAAAGTATAAGAACAAGTCAACAGAACCTCGGAATTGCAAAACAGAATTAAGAACCAAGAAAATAAAAGGAAAAATACTATGTATGTCTCATGGCCAGTCCCAAGAAGTAATGGCAGCAACGCTGCTCCACAAGGCGATGGAATATGAGACAATATCGACGGAGAATCTCCCGTGTGAGAGATCCGTCAACGTCGACGAACATTCGTATGCGACGTTAACTTGGGAATATGCAAACACAAGATCGTTTGCCCCCAAATAAAAGTTAAGGATTTGAGCAACTCCCCCGTCGCAAAAGAAGAACAAAGGATCGACTGAAGATTAGAGAGAAACAAATGCATGAAAAGCGAGAAGTATACCTCAGTCACTTCTCAAACGAGAAGGAGGAGACGGGGAGGAGAATTTTCAATAGCTGAAACTGAAATGGACAAGCTAGCTTTGGGATGCCGTAATACCCTAGAATATGATTACCGCTGAGAATACCCAAATATTTATACTGAAGGAGGTGCGATTGTGATTCGGCGGCCGATCATGAAAAAACCCTAAGTAGGGTTTTTGAAGAAACAAGGAAGTGTCTCATTGGGTCAGTCCAGCTTATCGAGGGGGCCCATTGTTACCACAGAAAGGGCAGGCCCATATAGTTGTATACACATATTTTTAACCCTTATAGTTTTATAAATTTAAATTTTATTATTGTTAAAAAAAAAAATAATTCAGCCCGTAGGATCCCATTGGCGTGCATCCAATTCCAAGGAATTTATCCTAGGCCAATTAAGAGTTGGGCCCTTTAATATTTTTTTAAAAAAATTAGGTTCTTAAATTTATTTTTATAAACTTAAAAGTTTCTTTCTTAAATTATAAATAAGTATAAATGTAAATAATTAGTGATAATAAAATTAGTGCTTAACAAATCTATGTATCCTAATTTAAACAAAATTAGTAGGTGAAATATTTAAACTTAGTACCTACAATTTTTTCCCAATTTTTAAATATGCAGGAGACCTAGGTCTTTTCTTATTTACTTATCTGTTCATAGAATTTGCCTGCATAAAATTCTTGAACAATTTTATGCGTTATTTGATTCCGCTTAGTCAGCAATGATATGATTTAATTTCAAGCATACTGACAAAATTGGATCAATAACAGGCCAAGAACATGACAACCGTGAAGAGTGGGGATTTGAATTTTTTGTTTTTAATCCAACGTTGTGGTCCACATGGATCTCTCAAAATTGATCCGTGTTTTAAGACTGCAATTCAGATGACGAAAGATGAACTTCGTTATCATCTTTAATTTTTCTTGAAGAGTCATGTCAATCAAGTAATCATTAGAAAACGATAAATAAAACAAAGAGCAGTATTAAGTAGCATTGATCCAATAGCAGTAGATTAAGCCCCTTATATCCATATCCTTTTGGATTAATGCCTATGAAGAGTGACAAGAAGTTAAAATTGGAGGTTTCTTTTACTAACCGTTCTAGCATTTGACATTTACAGCAACTTCTGAGATTAGTACAACAAATGTTGCATCAAAGATTAACCTTGAGTAAGTCCTATGAAGATTCTGCTGATGCAACTAACTTATGCTAAAGCTCAAAAGAGAGGGGAGAAAAGAAACAGGAGAAAATGTACAAGTCCCAATGAAGCAGTCAAAATCACCACCAAGCAGAAGAGGTGGACATAGCTCTGTTCATCCAAAACAGATAGAGAGCACCATCTCTATATTCAAGACGGTACTTTTCTTTGAAACCCTTCAATAAGTTTCTGACTGCAGCCGTAGTAGAGGCACTCAACGGGTGTTGTTTAAAACCGGCCATGGAAAGTCTTGACCTCCACTTTCCTAGAAGTTCATGCCTCTCTACCCTCTCTGTCCCCTCACAAGCTATCATGTTGACAATGTCTCGAGCCACACAGTGCTGTTCTGCACTAATCCGCTCCTTATCATCTCTGCTAGAGCTCCCCGCATCAATTGATTCAAACATGGCTGTATAGTAATTTAGTGTCTCAGCAAACCTTTGGTGAAAGGGAGAAGTGTTGGTGTTGGATTCCTGCTCAACAAGGGTCATAACTTTGGGTGACAAGCTCTTGACCAATCTCAATAGCCTGTCTCTGTGGTTCTCTGTGCTAACACTCTCATCAGGCATGTGATGCAGAACATAAGGAAAATTCACAGCAATCGCTTCCCCGGGTTGAACTCCTAGGTTCTCAAGTTGAACCTCACAGCCAGACATGGCGGCACTATGGAACTCAAACGGCACTCCAAGAGACTTGGCATGATTTTCCAAATGCTGTCCTACAATATGAAGCCCTCCACCTCGAGCATGAAATGATTGGGAGTCGTCAACACCAGTTACCCGAATGCATGGGGGCCCACCAGGCCGCTGTGCAAGAGCCTGAATTAGTAACTTCCACTGGGTGCCCTGTGCAATTTGGAAGTCAATTATATGAATTCTGGGTTCACTTTGCATTGCTTCTAGGATGACAGCATTTGCAGATGTGTAAGCAAACTGCCAATATGGGCAAATCCTAAAGAGAATGCCCATGTAATTTAACAGTTCTTTGCTCGTTGGGGGTTGTTCTTGCTCACACTTCAGAGATTTGTAGATGGCACTCCCAGTTGATACCACCCTCGCTTTAAGCCCCTCCAACATGTAAGCTCCCAACCTCTGAAGTGGATCCCCAGAAACTGACACCATCTTCACTAATACTTTATCCATGAATCCTGCTGCGGTTTGAAAATCGCCATTGGACACAGCTTGTGCACAAGCAATGAGGACTTCTTTCAAGTCAAGCTTAGGAATCATTTCTACAATCTGGTCCCAATTCCATCCAGACATCGGAGATGTTTGCTGGTGGCCGCCGTCGGGGCAGTAATCACAACTGTCAACAATATCTGACTCCGGTCCCAACAATTCATTCTCTAATTCCTTGAGTCTGTGCTTCAATTCATTACCACCATCAACACTAGAGCACCCACTGATTGGTGATCCATAGGTGTTATCCTGGGACTGGTGCGGATCTGAAAGGGACGACTGAGTCTGAGAACCTTGTGGTGAAAAAGGACTCCTATTAGATGAATTGCTAGCAAAGGAAGAGGAATCACAGGTTATGGGACCAGGAGGTGGCGGTAGGGATGATTCAAGGGTAAAGTATTGCTGGTTGTAGTTTTCAAAAGAAACTGTGGTTCCCTGGCTGCTATCATCAGGGATTTCATTATATAAATTGCTTGGCAAAATCTGGCAATGAGACAAATGGCATGTGCCTGTGTCTTGCATCGGCTGGTGATACAGATGGAAACCAACTGAACTCGGGTGTTTCTGAGTTGTTTGCATCTAAAACAGGTTGATTTTCTACTTGGGAAAGGACTAGTCAACCTTCTGAACTCTGATGGTGAAGGTTGTCCGCAACAAGTCAATTGTTCAAATCACTCGTCTAGAAGATGTGAAAAGCTAGTTTAAGCAGTTTCGCTGATTAATCAATCTGCGTATTGAAAAGATGAAAGATGCTTCATTTGTCGGCAGAAGTTATTCGCACCTACCGTCCAGGAGAGTGTTGAAGAGACTCAATCTTCATAATAAGAATAAACTATTAATAAAGCTTTCACGTGGATTGAACGGAGAGAAGGGAAAATTTAAAAATTAGACCAGCTTGACAGAAGATCTAATAAAATTGCACAGATGCCATAGAAAAGCAGATTCCACCATGACATACAAATGAAGAATTGAGAATCCTATGACAGTCTCGCTAATGAACTCCCTCATATCTCGCGGATTTAAAGCCTAAACCCTCAAAAATTTATCACCAGCAAGCTTCGTACTTTTAGAACTGGTAGATTCTAAAGACTAGAGAGATCGGAAAAGAGGTATAGAGCGAGTGATCAGAAATAAAATAAACTCAAGTTTACATTTCTCATATTCTCCAGAAGTAATTACAGAACAGAATGGCTCTCCAAGAATTAAAAGCATCTGGCTTGTGAAGAGAGTAACCGGGGACCAAAAACGGGAGAAGACGATTGCGGAATTTTAGGAAATCAAAAGAGTACAATCACAGATCCCAAAGAGATATAAATCAACCGGAGCCACCAACCAAATACGTAACTCTTCAACTTTTTAGGAGAGAGAGAAAGAAACAGTTTTGTGTCAAATAAATGAGTCTTCAGCTATCAAAGCTGAAAAGGAAAGAGAAACATTTCTTGATTTATTTTCCGCTTATGCCAATCGTAAACCAAGGTGACAAACACCCAAAACAGAAATTGTTCATAAAGGAAAGGGCTCAAATTCAAAACAAAACGAAACACAAGCATCTTCCGGGTTTCTTCGCAGACTGTGAGATATAGAAATAAGATGTTGGATCTTCATTTGAAAGCCTTTCCCCAGGAAGATGAAGCAGGCTTTCAAACTTCAAAAACAAAGAAAAAACAACAACAACAGCTAGACCAGCCACCTCTCTTCTTTAGAACATGAACTAATAAATTAGTAAATTTCATTTTTTCAAAGCAAATCCAGATTTGTACACACCAGAAGAAAAACAAGAAATCAGACAAGTCCAGAAGAATAGATCATACATGCCACAGCTCACAAAACCAGCGACTTCAGAAGGTGGGAAAAAAAAAACGGAGACAGAGAGGGAATTCTGGAAAGGCGCACCTCAAAATCTGTATAGTGTCAGGTTCAGTGTAGCGATTGTGCGGAGGACAGGCGCTTGAAGAGCAGAGAGAGAAAGAGAGAGAAAAGAAGAAGTTGTGTTAGCCGTCACTGGAGTTCTGAAACGATGAATTTGAGTGGATTTATAATGAAATGATTTTGAGCTGTCCGAGTGAAAGACCGGCGACAAATGCCCAACGAATTAGGCTTAATTACAACTTTGACCCTACGCGACACTTGACTTTGTTTGCTTTGGGTGCCCGGCGCTGATAAGACAGCGACTCCAAGTCAGCTCCTCCAATCCGAGAGTGCGGTACAAATTAGAATATTCTATTGCCGAGTAAATGACTTTCAACCAAAATGATATACGCCTTTTTTTCCAGGCAAATTCATAAAACAAACCAATTCACATATTATCAACTAATTTACATTTAAATGTTTTTATGAGTTCCTTGGCCAACCAAATCAATCACTATGTTTAATTAAATACTACTCCGGCATTCCCTCATGCGTTCAGCATAGAAAGTAGTTGGAAGGTTGAATTTCATTCTAAATACTAGGAAATCAAGTAAATTACTTAATTATGATGTACATTACATGATGATTTTGAAATATTTCTATATTATTATATTATATGTTAGTTTATAAATCAATTAGATTAGTTTAAAAAAATAATAAATATAAATATTTTAAAGTACTATTTATGGTCTTTAATATAAGATATGGTTGACTAATTTGAGAAAATTAAAAAATTACTAACTTTTTTTAAAGTATTTATATTTATAGTTTTTCTCTAAACTAATTTAGCTCACTTATAAATTAATATATAATCTAATGATATAAATAAGTATTTTAGATAGATTATATAACATATGTCATGTTATAACAAAATAGTTTATCACCAAAAAAAAAAGTTAGTAATTTTCTCAACTTAATCAACTGGATATTATTTTAAGGACTGGAGTTATTAAGATTTCTTAATATTTTCATACGAGTCGATTTGAATCTTACATTATGAAACAAAGGTAGTATAATGTTTTAATTTATTTGGTCTATCATATTTATCATTTTCTTCAAATTAATTTATTTAATTTATAAATTAATACTTCTCTACTTCTGTTTATAAGACATAGAGAGAATGATTATTTTATACCATTAACTTTTTTAAAATATAAATTTACCTATTTAACCATATTAAATGTTATGCATGATATCAAAATTGGCCAATTGGATAAATCATGTGTATATATTTAAAGGGGACAGAGTTGAAAACTTACTAAATTTTTGTATGGAATTAATGAGTTTTAAAAATTTTCTTAATTCTAGTCAAACTTATTAAAAGTGAATTATAAATAAAACTAAAAGAGTATACAGTATAATTTTATTTAGGACTATTTTAAAAAAATCATATCATATTTGTCATAGATAAATAATTTAATCCACGTCTTATTAAGATTAGGGAAGTATCTTTTAAGAGTATAACTGATTAAGTGAATTGAATATTTTCACGAGACTATAATGTTAACTTAATATAAATTTAAAATATAGACTGCGTTGCTTGTAACTCCAAAATTCATCATGTTTCATGTATAAATAGTTTTTAAGATGCAATGTACAAATAGTTTAATGAATTTTTAAATCAATGTTCACATATAATATAAAAATATGAATTTGAGAGGAGAATAAAGTAGCGTTATTGGTTTGTGCAACATTATTGGAAAGATCGACTTCGATGTCACTAATGTTTTGGAATAGAAAATTTTTAGCTGAGTCGAAACATGAGGTGGTTAAGCATGAGCACTGGCACAGGTTAAAATTCAACGGTTTAAATCAATATTTTTAAAGGCACACATAATGTAAACGATATTAAAATTGAGAGATTTTAATTTCAAAAAAGTTAATTTTTTCAATCTAAACAGTTTAAATTAATTAGATCTAAATGATTCATATTGTTATCGTGACAATAAACATTGAGTACTGCATTTGGTCATTAATTTAAGAATTAGTTTATTAATTTAAGTAGATTAAAAAAATTAGTTAAATTAGTTATTTGATTGAGAAATCTACGAAAATCGAATTAGGTCTCTCAAGTTTCATTGGGACGGAGTAGCAAATAGGTGTTGTTTTTTTTTCAAATATATTTGTTAATCAAGTGTATTGATGAAAATTATTATTATTATAAAGATGGTTTAAAAAAAATAAATATAAAAAATAAAATAAATTAAAATTTTATATTTAAAATGAAAATAAAAATCAAACAATATGAATTCGGCATATTATAATGCATACCAAATTCAAACCTGTCGCCTAGCGTTCTGTCTACTCGTCTTTTGCTTATACTCGTACATTTTTAGTTTTGTCGTCTTTGTTTCTTTTCTTTGACCAAGTTGTCAGCCTCCCACACTAATCAAGATTAATTAATTTTATTATTATTGTTATTTGATATGCTCCGATATTCTTATCAACCACACCGTACTGGTTCATCATTAACTGGCGTGTTGCAGAAGTAGCAGACTATCGCCCTCCATGTGCATGATGGTTTTTTTCTTTTTTCCCAATTAATATGGAGACACGATATTACTCTCTAAATTATTGGTCGTGAATGAATTTTCGACTTATTTTACACTGTCATATATTTGTATTTATTAAATATACGTTTTCGTTCAAACCTCTTTTTGTATTTTTTTTTGGGCAATGTAATGATAACAAAATCTAAAAAAAAAGCTCATTAAGATTTAAATGACATAATTTGTTAACCACAAACTAAGTAAAGAAGAATTACTATGACATCCTAAGAAAATGATTAATCATCCAACAATCTTTTAACAATTAGAAAGCATGCAATGACAATAAGTCTATGCTGCTTACTTATTATTATTATCAGAGCTTCTTATTAATTAAATTCCTTCATCAAAATGTCATAATAATTCTCCCTTAAAATAATTATTGGCTTCAAAATGTGGCCGCAGAGGTAGGGTCTTCTAATTCAATGGCATCAAGTGCCTCTTTTAGTTGACGTTAAATATGCAGTGTCAAAATTAAAAAAATAAATGTTGATCTTAAACCTAACATGGCAATATCAACCCTCAAAAATATATGATTGGTATGTGAGGTTATGAATTAAACCTTATGTTATAAATGTGTGACCAAAGAACAACGAAAAAAGACATTCAGCCAACCAATTAAAAAAAGATAAGAAAAATAATGAAAATTTTATTGATAAAAGAATTAAATTTAAGTAGCTTTGCTTTTCTAATTTTCCTAAATAAGGATGAGGCAAGGGATAATTACGGGGGTCAATGACACCGTGTACACGTATACGGGTGCGAGACCCTGCGGACTGGGGCGGTAGATGCTCTGGGCGCTACTCGGAGGAGAATGGCATAATTGAAATTCTGTGGGGAATTCGTGGGCAGTTAATTGGATTTTCTTTTTTTGGTGGATTCAGGCCTCTTCCGAAAAGTTGACCCAACCCCGTTCCCCGAAACCACGCCAGCCAATGGAGGAACTTTCAATTATAAATATCAATAATGACGTGGAAATTGTAGACGAGCAATGTTTCACCCGTTGGCAGTAATCACCTACGGCTACTCCCTCTCCTCCACCATCAAGAAATCCCATGTCCCTTCTTCGCTTAGCCGGTGGGGTTACTGTCACGTGCATCATGATTAATGTACGCACAAAATATTGTATCTCGAAGCATTGAATTGAAGTTATAAATTTAAACCTTACATGTGAATTTTGATCTCTATTTATATAATACTTTTTTAATTTCAAACAAGACATTATTGAATTCTAAATGTAAGTGTCTAAATAAAAATTTATGTATCACTTCTCTGATCCTTAATATAGAACCCAATTGTTTAGTTATCAAGTAGAAAATGGATAGAGATATTAAGAAAGATGATTATGATGTTTTAGGAAAAACGTATCACATTTTTTATAATTAACTAATTTATCTAATTTTTTTAATCTAATCAAATTAGTTAAATAAATCTTATATTAAAGATCAGAGGAGTAGTTTTGTCATGTTGAAAAATTTTCTGATTTTATTGGACTAATATTTTAATTTAATAAATCATACACGCTAGAGTAAAAAATAAGACAAAAGCTTAAACTATGACGTCACTGATCAAATCACTCGAGTACTTATTAATTCCTTTGATTGATTAGCGTGACCAGCATGGAGGAGGGATCCCACCCTTACGCGTTGCCCGTGACGAAAGACCACTCGCAAAAAGTATGATCAAGTCATTTTCGTTTTCGTTTTAATTTTTTGGCAGGGCATAATTTGAGGGTGTGTTTGAAAAATGATTAAATGAATATGACGGGATTTTTTTTTCCCAAAAAAAAGATGAGCTTAAAATTATTATAGAATATATTAAAATAAAGATTAAAAAAAAGTTGAGAACCTCACATGAATGATGATATGAGAGCGGGTTGACGAAGGGTTGTGCTCTTTGTATTATTCACAGGCATCATATATGGCAAATGAAGCAAAAGAAACACCGCGGGAGGCCGCCCTTACCGGAGGGTGAAGAGCACTAGGAAAAAGAGGGGAGGATGGTGATGGCATAGACAGGGTGGCGATAAGGATGTGGATGGAAAGTGAAAACTGAAAAGATAACCCACACACCCAAAATAAATAAATAAATAAATAAATAAAACGAAAAAAAAAAATGAAAAGGCAGAATCTTGGTGCTTTCTTTCATACTTCCAGCTTCCAAGAGCTCACAGCTTGTCTCTGTCTTTTCCCCACTTTTTTTGTTTTTTTCATGGTAAAAGTACATCGAGAGGCTGATATAATCAATAGGCTGATATTATTTATATTATATTTTAGGTGCTTTAAAGTTTAAACACTTTGATTTTTTTTGTGCGTCTAATATTCACCCTAATTTTGCTTTTAATTTATTCAATACCCGTTAGATATAATTAAAAAATAATATCAGGTTACTAGATGTAGCATTAGAAAAATAAAATCAGAACATTAAATACATTATTAAAAAAATCAAGATACTGGTGTGTTTGAAAAAATAAAATCAGTTTGCGAGCCCACCTCTATCTTTTTTTTTTTATTTATTTACAATATTACTTGTCTGCTTGTCTTGTCCCACTTTACTCTTTAATATTTTTAAGTGGTAATGGAGGTCATGTCTAGTGGTTAGGATAAGTAAGAAGCACAGGGTGATGGGTTTAAATTCTTGTGTTTTGGTAAAATATTCATATTGTCTAGTCACATACCGTGGGCTTCAGCTGTTTCCTGCATAGGAGCCTTTTCCCCCGGCACTTTGTGTTCTCCCAAGTTTTTATGGCTCCCATGTTTTCTTCATCCTCACTTATGTCCTTTAGTGCGTCCTAAGTTTTAGGTTAAAATTAAACCCCTAAAATGGTAGGTTGGGTGGAAGTAGGTGGTCACTTTTACAAAGTTTGTGCATTTAGGAAGAGGCGATAAATACTAAAATCTTGATTCCAAGTATACTTTTCCATTTATTCTGATATTTAGTGCTAGTCCTCAATTTTTTAATATAAAAATTAATTAATTAACTTTTATGATTAAAAGTCTAAACCAATTAGTTAATTCTAACAAAATTTCCATAATAATCTCCTTAAAATTATCCTCATGTGGCATTAAATTAAGTTTTTACTAATATATTAATTTATAGTCAACAAATTAGTTTAAAAAATTAATAAATATGATATATAAAATATATTGATGCCTTATATTTAAAATTAAAATTAATTTATAAACTGGTTCCTACGTAGGACATTGTTGCGGAAACTTCAAAGGTGTGATTTACCAATTAAGCCATAAGCTTTTGGCCACTATCGTCGCTCTTATGCTCGCTCTTGAGGCACTCTTCTTTTCGCCCTCTCCCCACAAATTTTCTTGTTGCTTTTCCCCACTTTGGTTTTAACTGATAACTGAAAAGGACATTTTAATCCTTTTATGTCATATAGTCTTTCAAAGGACCATAGTCTCCTAAAAGGTTAGATTAAAGAAATTGGAAAAGAAATCCCTTGCTGAAAATTATAAGGGGAACTTGATAAATTTTTATATGCGGAAGGTGAATTTTGTACATATAGCATAATCAATACTCTGATTTAAACCCCTTTCACAAATAAAGTTTTTAACGGGAATGTTCCCCCATTTTTTCTTATTAAATTAAAAACACTGTAGTTTTGTCCGAATATTTAGTCGTTGGTTCTGCAATTTCCCTTGCAGTATAATAGTGAATGAACAGCGTTTTCTCGAAATCACTGCTTAACAGCCTGTTTGTCTACTCTTTTAAAGGGGGCGTTTTGGGGGTGTTTAAAATTATTTAAAAAAAAACTTTTAAAGAGTATGTTTTAACAAATAGAGTTAACTTTCTGCACATATTTATTTATATAAATTACTTTTAAAATTATGATTTAGCTTCCATCCAAAACTCTCTGGATATCCCTAAAAAGTACTTCTTTGTAAATTGGGATAAACTATTTCACATATTTTATTGTATATTGTAAAATTACTTTTAAATTATGATTTGGTTTTGATTCTAACACCCCCTAAATATTTATAAGTACTATTAAAAAATTGTTCTTGTCCGGAACAAAGCTCTAAGTGAATAATGTGTAAATTTGTAATAGGGTTTAAAAGGAGGAGCAAAACGTGTGAGCATTCCCACAAAGCACCAAAAGACAAACAACAATGCCACCCGTCCACCACTTCACCCACTCCATTGGCGCATAAGAAAAGGCACCAATTGGAAGTAGGGATTCTGCATTTCTTTTCCTTTCAGTTCATGGGTAATGGGGTATTTGACCCGCCTCTCTTTGACCTGTGGCACCTCATTATAACATTTATTTATCTTTTTCTTCTTTAAATTCGTCCCAAATATGACATTTTCCCCATGGTATGCAAGTGAGGTTTCATATTCCCGTTTATAAGTTTAAAAATTCCTTCATTCATTTACGCCAACAAATTTTAGTTTAGTTGACAAAGTTATATTTTATATTCATAATAGTAATATGATTTTGAATTCTCTTATCAAACTTGTCCTCCACGCACAATGGTTGTCAAAGGAAGTCCTATGGGACGGATTAGTAAATTTCCCTCCTCAGCTTTCTCTCACAATGCTAGCAAGTGCAATTAAAAATTAAAAATGTATAATTAATTACTGTCAATTAGATGATGATTAATTATATTGATGAAGGGCCAAACCAACATTTTTGCAGCCTATTTTAAAAAACTCTGCATCACTTTAATTGCAAGAGATATGTTTGTAATAAAAAAGAATCATAATATCCAAAAACTGCATCAGAAAATTTTCAAAGTATAGAGAGGGAAAAGGACAAATTAAAAAAAAAAAGTTGGAGAGGGGCCCATTCCAACGGGGGGCGTTTTGTTAATATATGTGGAGAGAAGCTCAACTTTGATGTTCACCATTCAGTTTGTGTGGAATGGAATCATCTTTTCATCTTTTCAGACGTAATCCTCCCCTTTTCCTATCACCTTCCTCGTCTCTTCCTCCCCCTTTTTCTCCTGCTCAAAAACACCATTACGTAATATGTCATCTCATTTGTAAGTCATACTCATTCAATTTTAAAAAATATTATTCATAATGGTTATATATGTCAAATATTTTTTATTTTGATAGACATAATTACTAAGAATATTTTAAAAAAGACGTCATTCATTTAGACATAATTACTAAGAATATTTAAAAAAGACGTCATTCATTTATCTATCTCTGGTCTTATTTATAAGATCTGTTTGTAAATTATAATAAGATATTATAAATAGAACTGAAAGTTATATATTATAAATAACTAATTTTTTAATATCTATAAATTAATTATTTAGCTATTATATTTAAAAAAGGAGGGACACATGTATCAAAATTTAAGAGAATGTTTCCAACTACACAAAAAATGCTTGGTTTTGCTGTTCAAATTAAGGTTAATTTTTTGTCCCACACACACCTTTTTAAGAATATGGTTATCTGATAATAGTACCATTAGGCTAAATTTAAGCATTATCGACTTAACACGTCCACGTTTTATGCGTAGCTGTTATAAATCTTTAGGTGATTAGTTATAAGCAGTCCAAGTTGTGGAATGGTCAAGTCATCATAAGATAGATTTCGAAGAGATTTAGTCAATAAGATAAAGCCGGCTTCTTAAACGAGGATTTCAATTGGGGAAGCAGTTGATTATGTCATCATAAGTCCGTTTGGAACAATCTTCCACGTTATCATTGTAGGGCAATCGGTCAATAGCTAACAGGTCTATAAAGGTACAGAGAAAAGTAATCATCACCCGGCCTTTTTTATCTTCAGAAAAAAATAAAGTACATTAATTATTCAAATAACATGTTTTAACTCGGATTATTGACAGATAAATTTTTCCCCAACACGAGAAAAGCACTAATCAAAATTTTATCAACCGTAAAATTTGTAAGACCCTTTTTTGACCTAAACTTTACGTGGCCTTCAAGGGTGTGATCATGCGGATAAAGGCCTCTTAAAATGCCTCATGCTGGTCCTAAAAGGTCACAGATAGATACAATAAAGGGACGATGCTCATGTAATAAATGGAACAATAAAGCATGATCGCTTCCTTTAGAGCCCGCTCTGACACTTTCTGCATTTATAATGAGAGTAAATAGGTAATTAATTCTTATTAAGTAAGCTCACTAAGGGATACAGTTCTAGGGTTTGGATTCTCCCAGATTTTTTTTTTAAAATCTGATCTTTACTATTAGATCAAATAATGAATGGTTCAGATTTCGTACTTTATAAAACTATTATTATAACATTATATAAACAGGAAAGAGAAGGTGGAGACATCTGCTTTTTAAAATATAAATCTAAACTATCTATTATTTGATCAAACAATAAAGATGAGATTCTAAGGGGGGAAAAAAGAAAGAAGGATTATGAGATGATCCAAATCCAATCTCTATACTATTTGTTTAAATCATTAGTTAAAATATACTTCTTTTTTTTTTTAAACGGTTCAAAAGAATAGAAGAGTAAGGAGTTATCAATGAGTTTATAGCCCCAGAGAATTCAATCATGATGTTAATCTCACGCCATTAGAACATACGTCAAAAACAACGACTAGTAGAAATTAAATCCAAACAAAAGAGCTTTTCTCTCATAATATCATGAACTGGTTCAGAGTCCCACTGTAAGAAATATTCATTTAGCGTCTGGTAATACATCGAACCAAATAACTATCTTTGAAAAATAAAAATGAGTTAGGTTGCTCTAAAGCCTAGTGCTGTGCTATATGGAAGTGGAAAAAACTCAGGCCCAAATGCGAGCCAGCAGGTTCCAAAATCTGAGCTCAAATCTGGTGCTTGACTTTCTGACTGCTTGTTATTCTGATTGTGATCAAATGAGCAGATTGGTTGCATTAAAACCTTATCGCAATCTAAAAGCAGACTCACTGCATAATTGAGAGCATTCCATATCGGGGTTGCAAAAGACTTTCTCAAATGGAGAGATCAAAGTGCCTTTGAATTAGTATGTTCTTTCTTCCCCACAAAAATGTTTTCGTGTTCTAAGTTCATGTCGGGTCTCTATCAAATTTGTCTGCTAATATGAGTGCATGCGCAATAATGAGCATTCTCAAAACGTGATATTATCATGTTGCTCCCTCCATTCAGATCATGCACCACTTCACCATTCACACCCCAGAACCAGAACCAGAACCAGAACCAACTGTACTCCAATAAACATGCTAATTCCACACATGATTTTAGATTTAAATCCGTTTTTTTTAATCTTCAAAAAAAGGATTAATGATACAAAAAAGGGAACAGTTGATTCTTTGTGGGTGTACAATTATATGATATTTTACCAAATTTAAACCACACATTTATGACTCTTTTCCATTAGCTTCAACAGTGACTTTTTTTTAAGGGTGATTTTAGGGAGTTGTAGAAATCTTTTTCATTTAGTTAATTTGGTAAAAATAGTTAAAAGGGCAATGTTAAATGGGCCTATGGGGTAATTGTTTGGGCCTTTGGGGCCCAACCAATCTGTTAGTGGATCAGTCAGTTAGTTTGATAAATGTAGTAAAGCCAGTAAATTAAAAGAGAAGGGGATGAGTCCAAAAAAAAAAAAGTGAAAGAATGGAATAGAGGAGGCAATTCCAGTGGTTGAAACAAGAAAGAAGCATCAAAAGAGTGGTTTGAAGCTGAAATGGGCAGCCAAGTGCTTGAAGCAAGAATGAGGGGACGTGATTTGGTGTTTTTCAATCTAACCTTGTCACATTATTCTCCCTTTTTAATTATCTCTTTGGCTTTTTCTGTCCCCTTGTTCCCTTTCTTATTTTTTTCTACTGTCCGTATTATTTAATTCATTTTTTAAACAAATAATAATTCCTATAGTTTAAATATCTTTCAATTCAATCATTTTTTTTTTATACCTTTTGTCATTGATTTGTATAATTCATCAACTTTACTAAAACCAATTCATATGTGCTTGTTAGAGTCAAAGACGCCTTCAAACCGGTTTGTGGCACGGGTTTATAGGAGAGAAGAAATGGGAAGGGGAAGGGAGAATGCCATAAGGTTGAAAAGAGAAACATGATTACTACAAAGTCTTATAACAATTCAGTAGTTTATAATGGCAAAGTTTTGGTAAGGAAAATAATAACACATTTCAGCTATTCACTTGTTATTATGATTTTTTAATAATTAATTTCTTTTTGGATCTCATAATAATTCTGAAAGTATTAAGAGCATAAAAAATTATATTTTTCATTTGATTTACTCAAATTTCATTCTACCTTTCTAAATTTGCTCTAATTTCAATTTCATTTATCATCCAACAACTATATTGATGCTATGCATTTACATGGATTCAAATTTGAAACAATGTATTAGCCCTCACTATTATCTTTAATATTTCTGTTGATATTAATCATGACAAGCATAAACAATACAAAGAATAAGAATTGCTTCAAACCGTGTATAATTAAATTAAAAAATCACTACATTTTTTAAGCATCAAACCTGAATCACAGATTAAGTAAAAATTATAGGGAGGGGAAGGGGGGGGGGAACACTTATTTTAAACATTTATTGGAGATTCAATGGCCACAATATATAAAAGTGAGCCTCTTAGTCGTTTAGCAAATGATCATAATGTAATCATGCCTTTCCCCTCCAACATTCACGCAAGGGTCCAAGAGTATGAACAGCCCTGTTAGATTGGGCAATCAACACCTTCTTCTTGGACTCTGCCGATTCTCTTTCTGCTTCAAATTTTTCTGGTTTGACAACAACATTCTCTGTTCATCTATAATTCTTGACGATGGCCTTAACCCCACTGGGGAAAAAACTAAGAAAAAACTCTTACCTCAAGGCTCAAAATCATGGGAAGCAGGGAAAGGCATGAGGCCACTAAGGCTCACTCCACAGCTGCTCTTCTGCAAGAGAGGTTCAGAGAGTTGCAGAGAAAGAAAGAGATGGGGAGGAGAGACAGCTCCTCAAAATTCTCACTCCTTCCAACGTTAAGACTCACGAAACTTCAAGCTCTTTTGTTAATCCTTCGAGTTCAAGGTCACCTCCATGTTTCTCTCACGCTTTGGCCTCCATCAGAGGACAAGCAGGAGTTCCACCCCAGCTTTGGTACCTAGCCAACATGTCAACTAATAGTTATTCTCAAACACAGTCTCCCGAGGCTCCTTGGAACAACGTTTATGATTGTGGCTCTGATTCTGGTGTTGATACTTCTCTTCATCTATAAAACGGATGTATAAATATATATCTCGGCGATTGGAAAAAATGTTTATCCAGGTATTGTCTGATTGCATTACCAAAAAGGGTAAGAAAAAAAGGAAGGAATCTGTTGCTGGCTAATGTAGATCCAAACGGATCATCTGTTTGATTACATGAGTTAAGTTCAATTGCAAGAATGGGATGAGCTATGGGTAATTGTCCAGTGTTCAAACTCTTTTGATGTAAAAAAAATGGTAATACATTGGCCACCAAGGTGGCATGAATATATATGAGCATGTTTTGTCATCAGTTTAGTTATCCCTAGCTATCTGTAACTACTAGTTATTGTTGTTAAGATTTGGAACATATTAATGGAGAATATAGCAGATGTTGAGATATTTCAGGATGTATTCTAAAATTGACAGTTCTCTTTGCTGTCATATCTCAAGTGAATATGAGGAGCATTGATCCTATCTGCACTATTCTGGCTCTCACGGGGACTACCAAGCTAAGTACTTTCCATAAGAGATCACTTACAGTAGTAAAAAAACGTGCCTTGGAAAAGGGAATAAAAATAAAGGAATTCTACATATGCTTCTATTCAATGCCTCACTATTCTATTCAGAAACATTTTACATATTTCTCTGATTCAAATTACGCCATGCACGTGGTTGGCTAAAGCAAACTCCGTATAACTGGGAGCTGTGTGGATCAATAGCTGAACTTGGCTTGTGGATAAGTCTTGCTGGAATCAGCTTTGATATTACTTTTTGGGCCCAAGAAAGCATTATATATTGGGAGATTCTCCTAGACAAGGAGAGGATTCATGTATGCGGTACTTTTCTTTAATCCAGCTCCGTTCAACGTAGACATCTCAAAATCAATTAAAATCCAATACTCTCATTTCATGTTTAAGTTTTACAAGCTCTGAACTTCTCTTCAAATAAAAGTTGAATGTTCATCAACTTCTCGTGTTGTTGGATCTATGGTACTGGCACTTACTTTGTTCTTTGGGGGGTTAAGTATTACCCAAAACCACTAATCAATTTGGTAGTGTTTTCAACGAATGATCAACAAAAGTCTAGTGCTACTAACTCAAGATAAATGCTTACATTATAAACAAATAGTACACACTAGTGATAGTGAGAGTTAGTTAGCTTTCTCAACATATAACAGCAAACACATATGATATAAGTACTTGAAGGAAAAAAGCATAAAATAAAGAGCAATAATGGCTTTATTTCGACCAGGCTTGCATTGCACCTCCAAGATGCTCATAATCATATAGTTCTGGAATCAAGAATCGTAGTTAATTATAGCATCAATGCCATGGCATTTGATCAAAGAACTCAAGCAAATGTAGCAGTGGTGACTTGTGCATTATTGAGGAAGAAAGCTCCCCTCCCACGGTTATGGATTCTCATCATCTTGTTCCTTATCCCAGAAGGAACAAGGTGCCAGTAGGAATAGGGAAATGAATCAGTCACTGAAATACAAAGGCATGGCATGGCGTGGCTCAACAAGAACTCCTCAATTCTATGCTGCAATGGAGGATGCTGAAATTCTCTGTCATCTGGCATGAAGAAAGTCAGCTCTTGATTTGCCTGTGATGTCGCATTCAACATCTTCAAAAGCATGGCGAATCCGTGGTATGATTTTGATCTCATGTCTTCTGTTGCTGCCTCTATGTCGTCTGGTTCATGGGATGAAGGCTCTGTGACTTTGTGAACCCAGAAAAGAGAAAACAAGTATGAAGAGACACTGAACAAAACCCATTGAGAGATTAAGAGAGAGAGATGATACACTGCTTTTGGGTCTCAGGTATTTGATATTATGAATAAATAGGGAAGAAAAACTAGAGACTTTCAACCACTGATCTTAATGAGGTTACTCAGAAGTGGGTATTGGTGTTCAAATCATAAATTTTTATATTGATTACATTTAAATAAATTCTCTTTTCTTTCATTCTCGCCTTTGCCTTTGGGGGTAGTTAGAACTATGAGTGTGGGTAGGTAGGACATGAGGAAGCACTTTCTGTGAAACTTTTATTATTATGATTGAGTGCAAAATGTATCGATATGAATCACACCAATTTCGATCTTAAACTCTGTAACATACAGGGATTGAGAGGTGTTATTTGGAAGAAAGATGAGGGAATAATCTTTCTCCATTTTTCATTTTTATATTTATTTTCATTTTTAAAATAAAAGGCTATAGGCGAGCTCATATGAAAATAATAGTTAGATCTTCATTTATCCAACTCCTCTAATTCTTACAATTAAGGAGTAAGGGAAGTTTAAAAATATCACCATCACTGTTTGAACGGATTTGGCAAACCAGTTGGCACATTCATCAACTTTTTATAGACATGATCCATAGTGATATTTTAATCTCTATCAATCTAATCTCTAATATTCCAAAACATGATTTCTTATAGGTCTATTAAAATATGCCACCTCTAGTATTCAATCTGAAGGAAACGGTTGGAGACGTTATGGGAAGGGTAGATCAGAGAGTATAATTAAATTCTCTGAAAACGAGAGAAAGAAAGACTAAAAAGAAAATATTGAATAAAAACTTTTAGTTAATAATATATACAAATATTTGGTTATTGATTAGAGTAGGATAACATTTAATAGTCTCTATAACTAATCGCACCTAATAAGATAAAGCATGTTGTTGCTGCATCTTTAGTAAAATGATTGACAACAATGATTTGTTTAATTTTTGATTACCTTTGGTACTTCATAATTAAAGAAAATAGTTAAGTAGTTATTTGTCACAAATATAAATTAATTTTCATAAAGTACACTTTTTAATTATCATTATCCTAAATATGTGTAATCTATAGGAATACTTTAGAGAGTAAATTATAAATTTAGAAGATAAAATAGATTGATATATTATATTTAGAACCAAATCAAATTTTCAATTAGATCTTATACTACCTCTGGTCCTAATTATAAGAGCCAGTTGACTTATTTGAGGAGATTAAAAAAGTAAGTTGAGTTAGTTATTTGTCCTAAAGAGGTGTTATCTTTCCTAAAATATTCTTACTGATCAAGTGTATTGACTAGAACTGTTATTGTTAGAAAGGCTACTTTGGAAAAAAAATGTATAAATATGAGAGACAAAATAGATTGGGATCTTATATTTAGGATCAAAATAAAAGTTAAACAGGATCTTATATTAAGGACGGGGGTAGTATTAAGGATCAGTACTAGTATTATCTAGATTGAACACCACATGTCCTGAAATTGTCTTGGATTCTAGGTGCATCTAGATGCTGATTCTTGTAGTTGTAGGAGAGCCCTGAAGGAGCCCTAAGAGCCACATTTTTGGTCCTAGGGGATGGAATGAAGCAGCCCCATAAATGTTGATGCTGAGACATAAATTAGTTAATGGCTCATCAGGCCACCATCCATTCCTCCCAGCTTTCTACACAGTATGGCCTCAGTCACCTCCTTCATTCTCACTTTATCTCTCCCCTTCCACTCTCCTTGCATCAATTTTCATTTCGTTATTAATTATAAATATAATTAATTTATATTTATATTCACAAAAGTTACGAAAATGATTCCTCTATGAAATGGAATATAAAATTTCACATACTTATATTTTCATCATTCTGTTTTGGAATATAATAATATATTATTTTAAAAAAAATTCAATGTCACCAGCAAATTTTTACTACTTTGGCTCATATAAAATATAATATTTATTGGAAGTTATATTATTAATAGGTTTTGAACATTATATGACTTGCCTCAAATGCCAAATGCGTAGAAGAATTTGTCTAGAATTCATTGTTTTAATTATATCCTGTTTATATTAAATTATATCTGAATTGAGATGAGTATTACAGAAAATATAGATGATCCAAAATTTATTTATATGAGCATACGATATATTATGGAAGAATGGTTGGAGATATGATGATATACATACACATACCGCTGGCAAAAAGGGAAATATCATATACCGTACCAACATTGGGGAACTAAAAACATATTGTGTCCAGCAACATGTGGTCTCATCTCATGGCCCATATATTTAAATGATAAAAATATTAATTTTCTCTTTTTAAAAAATATATTTTAAATTAAATATAAATTGGCCAATGAGTTCGAGAATTAATTCAGAAAGGTATAAACTCACTATACAATTTATGAATTCAATGACTCTATAAACTACTATTTTTGTTAATTAATATAAGATTCAATTAACTAATTTAAAAAATTAAAAAAATTACTAAATTATTTTCAACTACTTATATTTATCATTTTTCTTCATACTAATTTGTTTCACTTATAAATTAATATGTGATTTAATAATCCATATAAGTATTTTAGAAAGATAATGTAATATATATTATAATTAAGTAAAGTAACTTTCTTAACCTTTTTAGATTAATTAACTAGGTCTTATATTAAGAATCGAAACTAGTATATTTTTAAGGGGGAAAAAATATTGTGTGAGCAAACCCAATGGCATGATATGGACGAGATGAAATACTAAATGGCATACCAAATGAGTTCGGGGTTGACATATTATCCTTCCCTAGACATCTAAATATTCTTTTAAGAAAATTATTTTTAATATATCAAACTAATTGAACATAAATACATGAACAAGTGGGATATACATTTCTTCACAATATTTTTGTCGGCCTGATATCAAATTCACTTTACGAATTTATATTTATGATTGATTGATCTAGCTAGCTAGTTTATAATATTATTTTAATATTTAACTGATCTATATATAGAGGTGTGAGTGGAGCTCATGGTGGTGGGTGTTGTGTTTAGTTCTGTTGATAGCTAACAGGTTTGAAAAGCTCTCATCTATCTCTCTCTGGTTCTGTCGCCGTTCTTATTTCTAAGAGAACACAAAAATGAAGAATATGAGTGTGAGTCCTGGAACTATCCCAATGTGCCATACCACAAACACATCAGAATTGGATAGAAGCATCAAAATCACTGAGCTGGTTCTGAGGTGTGTGGTTCTGTGTCTGGGATTTCTTGCAGCTGTTCTTGTGGCCACAGATACTCAGCTCAAACAAGTCTTCTCTGTTGAGAAGAAAGCCAAGTTCACAGACATGAAGTCCTTAGTGTAAGCTCTTCTTCATCAAAACCATACAACTATTATTCTGATCTCCTTTCTTTCTGGTTTATGTTCTTTTAAAAATGAGTGTGTGTGTGTATCCTGACATTGAATCCCATTTTGCAGTTTCTTCGTGGTGGCCAATATGATAGCTGCTGTCTACTCGTTAATCCAAGGGTTGCGTTGTGTTGTGAGTATGATCAGAGGAAGCGTGCTCATCAGCAAGCCCATAGCTTGGCTCATTTTCTCTGCTGATCAGGTAAATATTCTATGAGGCCATTTTCTTTTTGGCATAGAAACTGTGTAATTTCATTTATATCAGCAAGAACAACAACCACAAGTCAGTAACAAACGCCAAAATCAACATAGAATCAATAAAACCAGAAAGGCAACACAATTGTGTCAGAAACCAGAAACTGAACAAAGCAGTAAAGTATCAAAAAGCATTTCATTAGTATTGATAATATGCAATGATGTAAGGCTCGCAATCTCAGATTCCGGCTCATTGGCTATAACACTACATTGCCTTGACCAAGAATGACTCGTAGGTCTATTTCAAACTAGTACTACTAATTAAGGGAAACCCATAATAAGAGTGGGGTCTAATTAACTTTCAATGCAACATGACATTAATACGGAAAGACAAAAAGTCAGAACCAGCCAAGAGTCATGAACTTTGTCCTTAAGCCAGAACTACATAGCATGAATGGTATTTATGCAGATAATTGCATATATGATGGTGGCGGCTGCGGTGGCTGCGGCTCAGTCGGCGGTTTTTGCGAAGGAGGGGCAAGCAGAGTTACAGTGGATGAGAGTATGCAACATGTACGGAAAGTTTTGCAAGCAAGTGGGAGAAGGGATGGCTTGCGCTTTAGTGGTTAGCATGAGTATGGTGGTTCTCTCTTGTGTTTCTGCTTTCTCACTGTTTCGTTTGTATGGTGGTCATCACAAAGGCCCAACCAAAATGCAGGTTGCTAGGTTGGGGATTTGATCATGGATCTAGTTTTCTGACCTATCCTTTCATTCTCTTAATGTTCTCTTCAAAATTGATATGATGGTAATTAATTAGTTTGTGAATGTAATAATGGAGATTTGTGCTGATATCAATATCAGAGTGTGGATCTCCTTACTGTCATCAGTGATATAGTGAAGTTACAGAAGGAAGATACATTTCCTACTTGCCATTCTCTGAAACATGCATGATAACAGAACTTTAATTTATGCATCATGTGCAAAACTACCTTTATTCATGACCAAAAAAAAAAGGGGTAGAAAAAAATGAAGATTTCTATTCTTATTCCTAATCCATCAAATTAACCGGCCCTAACAAAATATTATAAACAGGTTCGAATCCGTAACTTTTCATTTATAATGGAGCTTTTATGTTACTTGACTAGAAGGCCATTGGCGCAATAACCCTTACATCCACGGTCAAATAATGGAAGAAGCATGGCTGCTTATAACCGGATGATGCTGATGCATAAGGTTTCAATAGACCTTTTTTTCCCCCTCTAGAGATAGGTATTCTTTTATTGAAGGTAATCTTTTTTAAGACACTGCTGGATACTAAATGTGAACACCTCTCTCAACAGGGATTCAACCTTGATTCACTACATTATAGGATATGCTCTTTTTTTTAGTACTGTAGATAGTTAAAGATACCATTTTTGGACCCATTTTTCATTGAAGATGCTATTGTTCCAAACTAATAAAATAATGCATACCCATCCTATTTTCTAATAAACTAAATTAACAACTATAATTAATTTACAATAAAAGCACTGGTAAAAAATTAAGAGCAATACTCAAATTGAAAAATCATATCTGATTAAAAATAACTTCTTTTATTTTTTGAGTATGCTTCTTTTTTTTGGGCCCGAACTTCAGCATAAAAAGAGAACATTATAATTAACAATGATATGGTTCAAATTGTCTATCTATAAAAAAAAAAAAGGAGAGGTTCCAAACTGCTAATATGCTCCCTTTGTTTCTAGTTTTCATACAAGATACTTCTAGCTAATTTATAGGAAGTAAGAAAATTAATTTACAAGATACTTTTAACTAATTTATAAGAACTAAGAAAATTAATTAAATTAGTTATTAATAGTAAATATGTTAATAACTTGTTTTATTCTTTTACAATTATCTTTAATATTTAATGAGATATCTTAACTAACGGCTTTTCAGTAGATTCAACTATAAGCATTAATTAAGAGTATTTTGTTGAAAAGAAATAACACATATAAAATAGACAGAAATGGGAAGGAGCAAAGTAAAGTGTTCAATTCAGGTCAAAAAAAAAAAAAAAAGAAGTAAAGTGTTCAATATGTGTGTGTGTAATCGGAGTTTAATAAAATTATTTTAAAAAGATTTTGGCATTTTCAAACAAACACGAACTTAACATAATCGATAAAATGTAAGTGCCATAAGATAAATATGATGCACAAAAGATCTACTCACAATGAAATGTTCATTTCCCAAATCAAAGAGTAATTCTTTATTACAAATTATAATTTTATAAATTATATAGAATTGGTTTTACTAAATTGATAAAGCATGTTCTAAATTATAGAAAAATAGTAAATCAAGACCCCTCAATATGTGAAATTGTGATTATGGACCCTCAATTTGAAAAATGACAAATAAAGATCCGGTTTTATATTGCAAATATAAAATTTTTGTAAAATGTCTGAAATGCCCTATGACCAAATGACAAGTTGACTATAAGAAATGACAAGTTTATTTTAATGAATGACAATTTCAGTAGATTAAATCACAATTTGACTAAAAGTATGCCACGTGATAAGTTGACTATGGGAAATGACAAGTTTATTTTAACGAATGACAATTTCAGCAAATCAAATTATAACTTGATTGAGGGGTATTTCAGATATTTCACTAAAATTTCATATTTGCAATATGAGACTGGGTCTTTATTTGTTATTTTTTAAATTAAAAGTCTTAAATCACAATTTTATATATTAAAGGGTTTTTATTTGCTATTTTTCCTAAATTATATAGTTCTATGCTTTTCTTCTGGAGGCGTTATCAGGAAACATTCTGATATGAAACCGCATCTGCTGACTGTTGGCATTGAAGTTTCTAGCAGGGACTGATTATTATATTGTTTATAATTAAATCATTAGTCAAACTTATTGTTCACTTATTTATATTTCAAAAAACTTAGCCATCATTACATTGGATGGTCAAAAGAAGAAAAAAGTCATCATTACACTGACACCTGTAATGCTATAAAACTTATCCATTTCGTAAGACAATTAATTTAATTTTTACATAAAGTCTTTATTTTTTATTTTTATAAAACCATAAGTATTTATAAAAATTATCAAAATTTGATTAAAAATCAGGTAAAATTATAATGAATTGTTTTTCCTATAAGAAATTTTTTTAAATTACTCCGCAGACAATTCACTGCCTCTATGTACTTTATTAAAAAGTATGTTACTCCATAAAGAAATTATTTTTATATAACTTAAAATTTAAGAATCTTCTACATAAAACCCAAAAATAAAAAAAGACTCATAACTTATGGCTTTGGATTAATGAAATAATAGGGTACTTAATAATAAATAGATTATTTCTAAAAGCTTGAGAATTTAGAATTGTTTTGGGCCAAGTTTTAGACCTTTAGGGATTTATTTAGTATTTACACATAGCTCAGGGTATTTTGTATAATTTAACCTAATAAAAAATTACTAAAATCTAAATTAAATTATTTAAAAGTGTTGCAACTAGGGAGTGTTAAAAAATCTCAATTTCATTGTCAATAAATGAGTATATCTCCAATAATTTTTTCTATGATGAAATCTTTTATAATAAATGTTTCATTATGTGGTCATTAAATGCAATTTTGCCAAAAATAAACTCTAACCAAAATAGGAAACAAAAATTAAAGTTTTTAACTTTTTATTCAGGACAGGATTGGTTGGCAAAATCCATCAGAAATTAGTCAAATTACGTACCAAATAAGAAACGACCTCGTTTTGACGTCACATCACATTTATTTTCTCCGTATAAAACAAGAGGCGCGGTTGGTCTGAAGGAAAAACAATCTGCGTCGTCCCTCCGTTTGTTTCCCTCCTCCGTCGCCATTGAAGCTTAAAAGGAGTTCGTGTTCCTTCACTGGTCTCAACAATGGTAAAGTTATCGCCTTTTCTTCTTGATTCTTCGTCTTCTTGTGATTAATCAGTCACTGCATTGATCTTTCATAATGGGCTGATTCTCCTTACTCTGCACTTTTTTGTTTATTCTATAGAACAATGTCTGTTTGCCTTTTTTTCCCTCTCTAAATAAATCTAGGTGCTTTGACTTTATTTCTCCTTCATCTGTGTCTGCTTCTAAACTTTTCTTTTTTTTGGGTGCTTGTGCCTATTCAAAGCCTTTGTTTTTGAATTACCCATTATCAGCTATTTTATTCTGTTCGAAAACCAGCCTCTTCACTTTTCTGGGTGAAAGCAACTGTAAACGGTTCCATCTAATCTGCATTTTCTTCCATGCTTGTGAAGAATTAGAATTCTGCGTGAAATGATTCTTTCTTTATGAACATCAAAGTGTGTTTTTTAAATGATATTTATGTGTCTTTTTGTTGAATAAATTAACTGTTAAGTTTTGCTGCTAATGCTTATTTTCCCCCTTTATTTGCTTGCCCCATCCTCTCTGTGTTCATTTGCCTTCATAGTCTATAAGTTTGGCACAGAAATACTTCATGATTTCCAGATGGATCGTTTTTCAGTCATTTCTTTTCATGTTTGGCCTTGAAAGTAATTGCTATGCCAGAAACTATGAAGGTTTTGACCTTGTCCTCTTGCAATTCAATGATGCTGATAAGCCACACCCCTTAAGCCTTAATGGTTTAGTCTTTCATGGAACTAACTGACATATCTGTCATTGAAAGTAAATGTCTGAATTATTCTAGACGAAAATGTTTTGTGGGGTCATTGGATTTTGTCCGAGTTTCAACTTTTTTTTGTCTGCGAAATCATTATGGATAGCTGTTAGTTTTTGGGCATCCCTGGATCTCTCCCAGAATAAATTTTTTTGGTTCAAATTTCTCTTGAAATTTGACGAAGTTAATTTGGACAAATTGCTTGGGTTCCACCTGAATTTGTGGGAGCCATTTAAGTATTTGTATCCTCTATATGGAAATTTGCAGCAGTAGATGAAATTATTTACCTTTTTGGTTGAAAGGCTATTGGTTTTTGTCTGTGTATCTTCTTCAACTTTTTTGCCACCTTCGTTTTGAATTGACCTCTGATAATAAAGTTCAGTGTAGAAAATTGCATCACTGGTTTGCAAAATTCCTTGATCTCCTCAAAAGATGGCATTGAACCAGAGGGAGCGAGAAAAAATTGAATGGCAAAGTTTTTAGTACATGGGTTTTCTAAGGGGTGCCTGTTGGCATTATATGGGGAGGAGAAATTAGACTTTTTGAGAAGTATAGAAATCTATCTTGTTTGGTTCATTAAAAGTGAGAAATTGAAGTTCACACTTCTAAGGGGTGACTGTTGGCATTATATGGAGCAGTGTTTTGATAAAATCTACTTCACTAATATTTTATCTTTCAAATTAAAAGATAATTATTTTTTAAAATAAAAATGTTCCCTTTTCAAGAAATAAGAAAGTAAGGGAACAATTAGTCAGTTTTTTCAAGAAGTAACGCAATTGAACCAAGCAAGACCCGCTTCTCTTGAATGTCATATTTTGAATTTCAAAATTTTAAAAATAAATATGAAAAATAAATTCTGATCAATTAAATTAATTGGTTCATCAATCAATTACTTCATTAATTCTGAACCAATTTAAATTGGTCTGAGCCCAAAAAAAAAAAAAAAAATTTAAATTGGTCAGCGGATTAATAGGCAGACCAATCAAAAAATTGTCAGCCCTTTGTAACAGAGAAATAGAAACAGAGGAGTGGGACCTATGTACAAGGATGGCCTACCAAATCCCACTTGTCTATCTATTCCCTTCTCAGTTCTTACAATCTTTCAGCCAAATGGGTAAATCTCATGACAGAAGAACTCTAAAATTCTTTATAGAATTGGAATTTACTTGTCTAATTTTGTTGTGTACATTGTAACTGGGATTTTAACCTTTCACAGACTACTTCAAGACGTGTAGCTGACAGGAAAGTTGCAAGATTTGAGAGGAACAGTTTAAAGAAATCCTCGTCCAAGAAAGGATACCCTGTGGGCCCTATTGTTCTTGCCTTCATTATTTTTGTGGTCGTCGGTTCCTGTATGCTCTTTCCTATACATTTTGTCCGCTCTCATTTTCTCTCATTACACTTAATACTCTTTTCTCTTTATATCTCTAAAATATATTAGATATATATATATTCATTTTGGCTGATGAACTTGTATTAATACAAGAATTTACGAGCTCTCTCTTTTTTCATGTTTGGCAGCTCTGTTTCAGATCATTAGGACTGTTAAGAGTCGTGGAATGGCATGAGCACTGAGGAGTCTAGAAGACTATGGCTTATAAATTTGTATCTGCAATAGTATCTTATTTCCATTGAATCACCATGGCAACATCTTTACTATTATAATAGTCCAACTAAATAGTTTAAAAAATAGGTCGCATTGATCACTACTTGTGAACACTGCAACTTTGTATATGTTTGATGATTTATATATGATGTCAATATATGCATTATTGAGTTCATACAAGAGCCTAGTTTTCATCACATGATTTTTTTTTTTGACCAGACATCACATGATATGAAATTTAGTCCTGATGAAATGGATACTTGATGTGTTTCAATTGAATTTAATAGTAAAATATAAAATTAGTGTGTAACTGTGTATGTGTATATTTTCTTCAACTAGGGATGAGGAGAAATTATTCACATTTTCCCTTTTTTTCCTTTTTATTCAAATATTATCTTTTATTCTAGATATAACATTTCAATATATTTTTTCTCTCAAATTTATAATTGCTGCCCAAAGTATGTATATATTAAAAAACTCCTAATCAAGGAATACTTCAAAGGTAGATGATTAAAGATGATTTAGAGAAATCATAACAAATTTATTATAAATAATTAACATAACTAATTTTGTTAATATTAATAAATTGATTATTTAGTTCATATATCAAATACCGAAAGTAATATATCCTTATCAAATGTTTGGTAACATATAAAACCACTTGGGGAAAAAAAAAAAATCTTCCACATAAATTGAGACACTTTTTCTTACATACCTCTTTTATATACTGTTAAATCACTTATTAGGGGAAAAAAAAGAAGAAGAAGAAGCTAATCCAACAACCTTCTTAGTTCCAAATTGTCATTTTTATATGATCATCTAGTATGTATTATATAGTTCGAAGTTGAAGGGCTTCTATGGGCAATGCTTATTATTTGGCCGAAGAGCATCATCGCAACTGGTCATATAGTTTTCTTCCATAATGAACGGAACAAAATTTGAATAAACAATTTTGGATTTTGAGAACAAAAATAAAGAGAGCCCAAATTACTTTACAGAGGAATTTTCAAGCATTATATTATATTTAAATTTTACATATAGTAATACTGAAAGACAAGTCAATACGACTGAAATTCAAATGAGATACTCCTCCGATCCTTAATATAAAACTCAGTTTTTAAGTTGGTTTTAGTTTTAAATATAAAACCCATTTCTCATATTTATCAATTTTTTTAAAATTATTCTTATGAATACTCCCTTAATCATAATCAAATAAAAAAAAAGATATTAAAAAATATTATTATAATATTTTAGAAAAAATATGTCATTTTTCTTATAATTAACTAATTTACCTAACTTTTTTAATCTAATCAAATTAGTTAAATGAGTCTTATATTAAAGATAAAAAAAGTATCATTTTCTAAATTTGTAGGTCACGATAAGTAAGGGTAGTAATACGGGCCAACCTGCGGGTTGCGGGTTGGCCCGTGATGGATTCAACCCATATGGGTCGGGTTGAAAAGCGTCGTTTGAAGGCGGATTGGCTTTTAGCCAACCCTAACTCGCCAACAGTTATTTACTTTTTTTTTTTTTAATTTTTTTAATATTTTAATATTATTTTTTTATTCATTACTTAAAAAGATATAATGATATTTTTATTTTTTTTTTTGAAATATTTGATTGGAAATACAAAATAAATTATATAGGTATTTTTTTTAATTTTATATATATAATATCATATATAATAATACAATTATAATAATTTTTAAAAATTTTAAAAATAAAAAAAAATATACAGGTTAGCCCGTGGGTTGACAGGCTAACCCGTAACGGGTTGCAAGCCTGGCAATGCGGGTTAAAAAGATTTGTTTACTGACGGATTGGCTTTTAACCAACCCTAACCCGTTATTTTTGACAGGTTGATAAGTTAAACCCACGGGTTCAACCCATATTACCAACTCTAACGGTAAGCATCATGTTCTAAGTTGGAAGCTATATTGGGATTTATTATTGCTTATGTGGTCTTATTCTTGTCCTTATATGCCCACCATATACGCAAGAAGGAATAATTTACTTTTACATTTTGAGTCTGCCGCTTCTGAAATACACTGACAACTCGTAGATGATGACGACAAGGAATGAATGAGAGAAATCTCAATAAAAACTTGAAACTAGGACAATTTATATTAGTAGTTTGTGATGATTCATGCGGTTTCCGTAGGTTGATTTGCTCTCATCGGATCTTCGGCTAGCTTTTGTTGTCATGTCTTTTTGGCTGTAATTCTGGCCACAATCAGAGCTTTTGGATAGCTTCCTACCATAACCATTAAAGTCTGTCATAGGATATACTTGAATCTCATCATCTTCAGAGAAGCTTTCATCATTTAAAGATCCTGAACCTGTACACTCAAATTCCTGTAGGATAAAAACATTTAATGAGAAACTGGCAAGTAATGAAGATGAAAGAATATAGTTCTGCTACATAGTGCAAGGGAAGTTTAATTTCCAAGTACTTAGAAACCTTATACGCAAGATAGAAAAAGAGAAATCAGAAAATGAATAGCTGCAGTGATTTCACAAATCAACAAGAGTTTTATACCCTAGATTTTGACTTTGCATTGCGGGGTGTTAAACAAGGATTTAGATCCTTCAGTAACAAGTCATCTGGACTTCCTGGGATTGTCAAATCATCAGAGCTGAGTTCCTGCATAAAATGCCAAAAGGATTAAACAAAATATTTCTTTAGATTTTATTATTGCAGTATGTGTTGAATCTTTAGAACCACTATAGTGAGCAATAGTTGTAAATTACGAAGCAGAACACTTTAATAAAAAATTGCATCATTGATGGATTTGTGTTGAATGTTCGTGTTAGACATATGACTCTACTTATAGTCACTTAAAAAAAAAATTTCGCTACTCTATTTCCTGTGAGTGACATTTAATATGTAAATAATATACACTGTTCAGCAAACTCACCCAAGAGTTAATAGCAGCGTTTGTTGGTGTTCTTGGAGAACTTTCATGATCTTGCAAACGTGATTTTGCACGCTTATCAGCCTTAACCTATACAAGAAAAAAAAAGCAATAATGATTCCAATTCCTTCGGCTCAAGTGTCTGAAATGTACGAATTCGTTCTTACAAGTTCAGGAAGAAATAGCAATATCAATAGTTTAACCAACACCGAAAATGTCTCGTTTTCATCTCAATGGAATGCAGACTGATAGATCAAATCCGAGTGGAAGAAGATTTCAATGTTCAATCTGCAATAGATCATTTAAGCTCTCTATGCTCTTTTTTTTTAAAAAAAAAAAAAATGCGAACGTAAATGCAAGATACAACCTCATATGAACTTAAGTGCGAGTGTCTAATACCTGAAGATAGCCAAGTTTATAAAGAAATAGCAATACCTATAGTTTAAAGGAACACCGAAAATATGTTTTCATCACAATGGCGAGCAAGCTGATAGATTAAATATCAATGCAAGTAAATTTCAAAGTCCAATCCTGAAGTAGAACATCAAAGCTCTTCATGGTAAAAGTATGCTAACATAAATGCTTGTTAGGATATGATATAGCCATTGCAACATGTGTTAAGATTGTGATAAGACCCAACCCAGAAACTCTAAACTTTTACTATAATAAAACAGATTACACACGAAGATACAAACAAAAGCTAAAAACTCATTACAGAACAAACACTACTCTGTTACACAGTGAAGGGAGGATAACAGCTACAACTTAAGACTACACCACAGGCACAGAAACAATAAACAAAGACATAAGCCACAAACCACAGTTAGGATACACTACATCCAACTAACAGACTTGCCGAACTTTCGAGTGGTTGGCTCTCTCCTTCCCACAAGAGCCAAGTTCAATACGAAATTCTCCACACCCCTGCTGAACACAAGAGGACGATTTATAGATCCCAAAAAGTGACTTTCCCATTCTCCGAAACAACCCTCTCATAACCTTGACCATAGTCACCCTATAGCAGCCCTACTTTTCTACTTCTTTCTCGAAAATAGGAAGTCAAAGTTCTGATCCACAAAAGCATCTTTTCCCTTTACATGTATTTCCTAGTTTTCTAAAAGCAATCCTAACAGATTGTTAGAACTTAGAAGTTTTTGCATTTTAGAAGCATGATTGCAGAATTTGTTGAGTCTATAAAAGGATCCAAATGAAAGTATACCTCTGCGAGATCCTCTGCTAGGCTTTGGAGCTGACCAGTGAGAGAAGAGACTTGCTTTTGTAGAGCTGGAATGACCTGTTTTGCCTGCGTCAACTCAGAGCCTTGCTGCTCTAGAAGTTCTTGGAGCTGAGAATTCATCACATCAGGGAAGAGAATAGCACTTTTAAGGGACTTGATTTCTTCTCTTTGATTCAAACACAAATCCTTCAACTTCTCCACCTGAAATTTCAATCAAGGAGTGACTTTATAAGAGAATAGAAATATGACTTGTCAGTCTTAGAGACCTCTAGCTGCTTCAAGTATGATGACTCCGAAGAGTAACTAACTTCTACAGTTTCGGTTGCAAAACTAAGCACACTTTTTAGCTACTTTAATTAAGGACTGTTCAAAGTCCGTTATCTAATCAAACTAAACCCTCAAACAATGATTGAACAATTAAAGTCAATTCGATTTGGCTTTCAGTTGGGGAATAAGTCAAACCAAAATTAAGCTAGCTATATTGCAACTAAAGGCCCAAAATTAGCTCCTCATCTAAGTAAGTTTGAATCTCCAGATTTCTTTCTTTGTCTTTGTCCCCCCCCCCCCCCCCACTCTTCAGTCAAATAAGGGCATGGTAATAACAAAGGCTATTTCACAGCTTTAACACAAGAAAAGACAAGACAAAGTAAAACGCAACTCACTTCTTTATTCTTCTCCTCAAGCATTAATTTCAGCTTGGAAATCTCCGTCTCCATCTCCTTGTTCATATTCAACAGCTCCCTCTCACTCCGCAGCACCATAGCTAGCGTCCTTGTGTTTCCCTTCACCTCCGTGAGGGCCTTTACCTCCTTCCCCTTCGTCATCTCCGACGACGACGGCTTTCCGAAGAGCTTCTTCTGCAATGCGGACAATCCCGTAGCCCTCCGCGCATTCTTCTTCAAATCCTCGGCAATAAAATCCGCCGGAATCAGCAATCCCGCCTTCTGGTTTCCTCCAGAGCTAGGCTTTGTCACCGCGGATTTCTTCTCCATGAGCTTTCTCACCATTGTACTCAGGCTGGGGTCTGTTTTACTGCTCTTGCCGCCTCTGGTTCGAGCAAGATCGGAGGGCTTGGCTTTAACGAGAGCACGAGAAGATGAACCAGAGGATTTATGGTTGAACTCAGAGGAGGAAGAGGGGTCGGAGAAGTGAGAGGAAGTGGCAGAGGAGCGTGAATCGTAGGTACTGTAGCGGGACGAAGGCTTGGTGATAGAGGCCATTTCAGATTGGTTGAGGTTTGAGTTTGAGCGAGGGAGAAGGAGGGAAGAGATTGATTGATTGTGTTTTTTGAGTTTCGGAAATACCAATATGTGCTTGAGCTTCTAGTCGTCCGATGAATGCACGTGTCATACGTTGGCCTACTGTCTTCTTTTGCCGCTGTCCGAATTCGAATTTTTCACGTGAATGGCGCGGGCTCCCTGGTTGTTTTTATTTTGCTTCATTTTCAGAAAATATAAATTACCTTTTACCAACCAAAAAAAAAGAAAATATAAATTACCTTGACCATCCCCTAATCATATCAATATTTCTGTTAATTAACATAACATATAAAAATTACAATAAATCAAATTATTCATAAATTGTAGGAGTAATTAGTATTACTTATTTTATAGCCCCATATAATTAAAAAAAATGATTTAATAAGATTAAAATTAAGATAATGAGTTAGACAACATGATACTTTATATTAAAAAAAAGACAATGTTTTAATATTATCGTAATATAAAATTATACCTCATCTAAACAATAGTCTAGTAGCCCAATAGTAATGAAAATTGTCCTATAAGCAAGAAGTGGTAGGTTCATTTAATTGCAATCTTAAACCATTAGCAATTGTTTTTTTTGATAACCAAAAAAAAAAAAAAGCTTCGCCTAAAAGGATGACAATGATGAGATAAGTTTGGCGGGATAGATTTTGTTTTAGAAACTAGCCAACAGTTAAATTAGTTGATAAATAAAAGTAAATTGATTCAAGTCATCACAATAAACAAAATCAAAATACAGAATTCAAACCCGGACAATGAAACTTGGATTTTGTACACGCCTCCTTGTGCTTGTGCTCTTGTGGATGCATACACTTGAGGACTAACCAGGCTCATTGCTAGGATTGCGTCATATGTTATCAGATTCATGGTCGAGACAAAAGCGATTTTCAGATACATATATACTTTGAGCCAACCCCTGGGGATTTGAATCCTAGCTTTACGTTTTGGCTTGGGAAGCCAGAGGAAGAAGGAGATATAAAGCAAGAAAGAAAATTGGGAGTGCATGCAGAAATGAGATGTAGAATTTATGTGGTTGCACACTTTCTTTTCTTATATGCCTTTTTATTTTGTTCTATTCTTTCCGAAGTGACTGATCTTATAGAATATAGAATGGACGATTATAGTCCATTGGTAATGTTTCAGAGTGAACCAAACCATTATGGCAACTCTGATTTTGGCTTGTATTTGCTTCAAGGATAGCAAAATGTAGCTTCTGCAAAAAGTTGTAACTCCCCTTTTGATATCACACCTGCGAGGGACTGGTTCCATATATTGGGCTGCTTTGCCAGACTATCACCCTCAGAATCTGTACTTCATAACATTTTTCCTAGTATGGTTTTGAAAAGTAAAACAATACTCATTTAAGAGCTGTTAACTAATTTTGATATATTAATAAAATTAGTTAAGTTAGTTATGTGTAACAAGTTGATTTTCCTAAAAGATTATTTTTAATCATCATTATTCTTGAATGGAAACTCCCTTGATATATATAATCAATAGGGATACTTTGAAGAATGAATTATAAATTTAGAAGACAAAGTGGACTGATGTCTTATATTCAAGATCTAATTCAACTTCTAATTAGATCTTATATTAATGACTAGAAGGAGTATATATATAACTCACCTTCTATAATGTAATCAAAGTTCAGGCAAGCGAGCTCAAACAAGTCTATGAGATATGCATGAGGATACATTCTAGGAAATCCAATGATACGGCATGAAATAAACCGCGCAGGCCCATTTAAGGACAAAGGCTGATCTATCATGAACTCTGCTTAGCAAAGAAATTAAAGGCTTTTTATGTTATTGTCCAACATAACATTATTTCCACATTTCCCACACACACACAGCACAGTACTTCATGAAGAACCGTCACAAGGAGGATCAATATTGTACAGTTTTGGAATCAAGCAGAGCTTGGCCTTCCTTCTTGCGGTAATGCTCCTGATTTCAGTCAAGTCTAAATCCTCTGGTTTCGTTCCATATGGCAGTTCCCAATCAAAGTGGTACAGCAAACTAGCTAGAGGAAGCTCAATGCTTGCTAAACCAAATGAAATCCCTGGACACATTCTTCTTCCAGCTCCAAAGGGGATGTACTCAAAATTTGTTCCTCTGAAATCAATATTACAGTCGCCTTGGAACCTCTCTGGTATAAAACTCTCAGCATCATACCAATGGCTTGGATCTCTTCCAATTGCCCAAACATTTACTACAACTTGAGTTTTAATGGGTATGTCAAAGCCATTAATCTTGCAATTTTCTCTGCATTCCCTTGGCACCAACAAAGGAGCAGGAGGGTGCAGTCTCAGAGTTTCTTTGATTACTGATTTTAAGTAACTAACCTGTTCCATGTCACTTTCATGAATGACTTTCTTTCCCTTAAAAGCTTTTCTTATCTCAGTTTGTGCCTTCTTCATCACTTTAGGATTTCTCATCATTTCTAACATAGCCCACTCTGTTGTTGTTGATGAAGTATCCGTTCCAGCACCGAACATATCCTACAGTAATTATGCCAAACAAATTGATCATAAGCATCATCAAACCCATGTAGCTGCGAACTGGCTACCTTGTGTGACTCAAAATACACTGACACACATAATTTCTTTAAACAAAAAAGGATCAACTTTTATGGTAGATCAACATAGTAGATAAGGAGCACTGACCCAAATAACAGCTTTGATGTTGTCATTTGTGATTGTGATATCAAGGCTTCCACTTTGCTGGATTCGCAAGAGAACCTGAACAAGATTTTCTTCCCCAGAACCAGTAATCTCACAGCCTCCTCCTCCTGCTGCTCTGATCTGCTTCTTCTGATTCTCCTTGAGAATATCCTCTAAAATCTTGTCTATCTTCTTATGAATCTTCACCAACTTTGCTTCTTCCATCGCAGTTATGAGAGGAACATGTTTCAGTGAAGGGAAGAAATCAAGAAAATGATACGCACCCGCTTCTATTGCTGCATGGAGTGGTTGCAGAAGCTCTTCTTGTTCGTTGCCAAAAGCAACCTTTGTAACTATAGCACTTGTCAAAGAGTAAATCTTGTCCGTGAGATCAACAACCGAACCTACTGATGATCGAACTGACCCTATCAACTTAGACACCTGATGCAATAACAAGCTTAAAGGGTTCAAACTAATGCTGAAATATAATAACTATCGATCTAATTATCCTGCTAGAGTATCTAATAAGAAATTGTAATCTTATTAAAAGATCAGTACCTCATCTTGTCGGACATAGGAGAATGACTGGACCTTCTTGGCACTTAAGAGTTCTAAAATACATGCTTTTTTCATCTGTCTCCAATAATCACCATAAGGAGCAAAAACTATGCCAGTTGATCCATAAGCAAAAATCTTGGCACTGGTAATCTGAGGCCTCTGAACAAAGGCAAGATCATGGGTCTTCATGATCTGCCTGGCCATATCTGGGGATGAGACAACAACTGTAGAAAGCTCACCAATTTGCAGGTGCATGAGAGGTCCGTACTTGAGAGACAGCTCTCGAAGGGTATGGTGTGGAGGTGACGACCTTGCCGCTGCTAATAACTGATGAAGGTTTCCCAAAACAGGAAGCTTCCATGGCCCTGGGATTTGAATCTTAGCTTTATTATTCTTTGGCCTTGTGAGCCCAAGGAACAATAATATTAAGAGGAAGGGAATAAGAAGCAAGAAAGAGAAATGGATTCCCATATGGGTTATAGCTTCAATTCAAGCTTCAACTTCTGATTGAAGCAAGCAGAGTGAAGTTGTATACATATACAAGTGTTAGGCCGCGGCTACAGCACCTCCATCAACCGGCTTGTTAGGCTTGGCTTTGATGATAGAATGCGTGGTTTACAGAGCGTGTGCAGAGAAATTATCCGAACATGAAACACTGAGACAACATTTTGTTTTTTTTGGAGGAAACGTGGCAATCATACAATTGTAATCTTAAAAAAGATTGAAAAAACAAAAGCATAATAGAATTCTTATTTTTTAATTTGAGTGCGGCTAGGTATGGTCTAAAGTCATTTCAATTTGACTTAAAATTTCAGGGTGTTTAAATTAATTTTTTAGAAATAATTTTACAGCATATAAAATAAGTATACGAGAAGACTTTTGTCTTAATTTAAAAAGCATATTGTTAATTACTTTTGGACTCCAAACACTCCCAAAAAGGCAAAACAGGAGAACATGTGTGCCAAAAATAGTTCTCATCATCCCCTTTTCCGTTTCCTTGTTCCAGTAATTCATGTTTTAAATTTACTTTTTTTTTCCTTTTATGCCTATTTTATTACTAATTTAATTAATGAGAAGTTTAGAATTTATAATAAGTCTTTTGTTTTTTGCCAACTATAATAAGTCTTTTCAATTTCATACATTCAGTAGGTGCATATTAAGAAAAAATATTAATTAATTCTCAAACTTCACAACTTATCTTATAAATAAAAACAAATTATCCTATAAATAAGAAAAGACTATATTGTAAAAAATTTGCATATCAATCTTACTTTTAACTAGTGTCACTTTATGATTATCTAAAATCACAGTTTGATTACCGTTAATTCAGAGAAACACTGAATGAAGGGGAATTTCTCTATGGAACCGCAAGTCACGCACATTAAGCTTGTTGAGAGATTTTGTCACTTATTTATTTTATTTATTTTTTCCCATTATAAGAACAACTTTACTGTACGAAATGTACCCATACTTGATTTCAGCAGTAAAAAAAAAACATTAGTCCATTCCTTGACATTTTGTTGACAGGATCATATCTTTTGAGATCGAGAGCGATTTGATATTAATTGATTGACATTGTTTAAGTTTATACATACTCTTCTGATTTAATTTCAAGAATAAAATGATGGGATAGAAGGCTTTCCCCCCTTTCTTTTTGTGATAAAAACAGAACCGCAGGCTAGCTAGTTGTCATTTGCCATTCAATAACAGAAAAAAAAATAAGCAAATGCCGACAATGATTAATGCGAGGACCGACTGTGATTGGTCCAGGTTATTTTTTTTTTCCCACTCACATTTTTGTTAATATTTTCATAAAAATTATTTTTTACAAAATATATTCAAATAAAAATATTTTATATTTTTTTATCAATTCACTTAAGATTGAATTATTAATGATATTCTTACTCCTCTTCCTAAAGTCTAAAATTCCATTGAAATTCATATGGAAAGTATACCTAGGTTTATTATTTAGACTTACTACAAAATATTTTAGAACATGCAATGCAACTAAAAATCTATTTTAAGGTACTGAAATAAATTACAAAATAGTTTAGAATACATTCATATTTAGAGAGTATGACATGGCCATGAAGAAATAGAGTGAGAAGTGAAAAATATGACAATAAAAGGGGGCCAAGTTGCACCCCAAAAAAATGGTGAGGGCGGAGGATTATGTCAAAATCAAAGTCAATAATTATGCTAATAATAGAAAAGAAAAATGAAGGTAATGATAAGAATATACATTTGCGGTTTTAGTATATTTAAATTAAAATATAAAACAAGATTAAAATGTATAGATTATTTCAATAAACTTATGGGAACAAGCCAAAGCCTCACGGTCACGACACAAATATCACAGGAGGTTGAAATCTTCCCGAGATATGGACCGCCTGGGACGCTTCGCTCATAAGGAAGTAGCAATTGATGCATGACCTACCAGATCACGTATAAGCGGAGAGGGTGATATTTTTTTTCTCAGGCATAAGTGTCTTTATATTAAAAATAATTTTATTTGAAATACTGTAAGACACTTTGCGACTTGTGAATACCTCTCCTAGCAAGAAATTGAGTTTTGATTATTTACATTGTGTATAGGACTAACCCCGTTAAACCCAATCTTATTTGGTTATAGGGCGATATCCAAAGCATAAGCAAAATGAGATTGTGAAGAATTTGTGGCCTGATCTTGATGGGAGGCGGCAGCCCACTTATGAGATGATGCCCAAATCACAAGCCCACCGCAATGTCTTGTCTGATCATGGTTCTGCTTGAAGCTAACATATGCTGATCTAGGACGAATGGGTTCAAGTTAAAAAGTTATGTAACATTACACCACAATGAACTCATTAGATAACAAAAGTAAGGGAAGCATGTGTCAGATTTCAAGTTTACATAATCGAACAAGATTCAGGGGAGGTAACTTCAATCCATTTAAGTACAACATTTCATGCTACTAAATGAAACCTCAGGTTTCAGCACGCATTTTCGAACATTTTTATGCAAATGTGAAGATTCCATTTTATAGACCCGCCTTTGAAGGGGATAAGTTATTGTTCCAAATCCAAAAGATAATCCATACCCACATCGCATGATAGTAAAGAACAAGGAGATAGAAAGAGAAAGTACTATGGGGGTGGGTGCGTGCTTTCATTAGGAGCTGCCAATAGCAGAATCAGTATCGTATGGTGTGGCAATCAAACACAAATTGTTCTTCCTTTTGTTTGTGATTGCAGCAGCCGCAGTCATATCTAAATCCTCAGGTTCCATTCCATGTGGGAGTTTCCAATCGAAGTGGTACAGTAAGCTAGCCAGAGGAAGCTCAACGCTTGCTAAGCCAAATGAAATGCCCGGACACATTCTTCTTCCTGCTCCGAAAGGGATGTACTCAAAGTTTGTTCCTTTGAAATCAATGTCAGAATTATTGCCTTGGAACCTCTCTGGTATAAACCTCTCTGCATCATGCCAGTAATTTGGATCTCTTCCAAGTGCCCATGCATTTATTATAATTTGAGTTTTGACGGGTATTTCATAACCACTAATCTTGCAGGTTTCTCTACATTCTCTTGGAACCAACAACGGTACAGGCGGGTACAGCCTCAGAGTTTCTTTGATCACTAGTTTTAAGTAACTGAGTTGAATCATGTCACTATCACGAATTACTTTCTTCCCTTTGAAAACGTTTCTAACCTCAGCTTGCGCCTTTTCCATCACTTTAGGATTTTTCATCATTTCTGACATGGCCCATTCTAGTACTGTTGCCGAAGTGTCGGTTCCAGCTGAGAACATATCCTGCAATGACGACGCAAAGTGATCATTAACATTATCAAACCTGAAGATACATTAGATTCAAAATTAAATTGGGTGCTTTGTCGTTTTCTAGCTCTAACTGCCTTCGGTACTATTGGCTCGCTTTTGGTCTCGCGCAGACAGAAGCATTTGATTTCTTTCTAGATATGTAATGGCAGAGCAACATATAAGTAAGGAGTACTAACCCAAATAACAGCTTTGATGTTGTCAGCTGTGATTGGGACGTCAAGGTTTTCACTTCGCTGGATTCGTAGAAGAACGTGAACCAGATTTTCTTCCTCCGAAGCACTCTTGCCCCCTTCTTCTCTCATCTCCTTCTGTTGATTCTCCTTGATAATATCATCTAAAATTTTGTCCATATGCTCACGGATCCTCGCCAGCTTTGCTTCCACTCCAGTTATGAGATGAATGAGTTTCAAGGAAGGAAACAAATCAACAAGTTTAAACCCGCTAATTTGTTCTAATACTGCAGTGAGTAATTGCAATAGCTGTTCTTGATCTTTATGCTTGTCGCCAAATGCTACCCTCATAACTACAGAACTAGTCAATGAGTACATCTTGTTCGTGAGGTCGAAAACCGAACCTACTGATGATTGAACCGACTCTATAAGCTTAGACACCTGATGAAATGAGGCAAACGTTAATGAAGAAATCTCAATCTAGTCATACTGGAATATTTCCTTGGAAATCGTAATCTTATTAAGGATTCGTATCAGAAGCTGCTGCGAGAAACAAATAAGAGAAAATCCCAAAAAAATGACTATTGAATTTTAAAATACCAAATCAGGAATTACTGTAAAAATGAGTTGTCATTTACTCTTTGAATATAGTCATTTTTTTTATGAGTGTAGTAATAAATACTGATTTAGAATTTTGAAATTCAACTATCATTTTTTTGAGATTTTCCCAAAAAATAAATAACTGTCGTTGAATGGATGCGGCTTCTCTCCTCTGTCCGGTGCCAATCTTTAGTCTCTACCCTCAAAACCACGTCGTTTAGGGGCAAAACAAAGGAGGTGGATTTTTTTTTTTTAAATCTTGATCTCTAAAATATTTTTTCGATGTGATCTAGCACCTTAAATTAATTGTTAGTGCACTCATCATATTAAAATATTTCTCTACTGACACTCATTATCTAAAACCTATCACTCTGAAGTATATTCTACTAATATCCAGTATTTTAAAATAATTTTTAATCCACTTAGCATGTTAAAATATTTTTTTTCAATAACACTCACTCTCTAACATCCAACAAAATAAAGTATCTTTCAGCAGTGCCTAGGATTTTAAACTAAATTTTGATACATCCAACACCCTAAAATATTACACAAAAATTACTTTCACATATTAAGTGTTACTGAAAAAATATTTTGAGATGTTAAATGTACTAAAAATTTACTTAGAATACTAGGTACTAATGAAAAACTACTTGTGTGATGATGTTACATATTGGGTATTACTGATAAATTTTTTTAAAATATTAGGTGCTACTGAAAAACATTTCAGAGTGATAAATGTTAGATATTGAACGGTAGTAGAAAAATATTTTAGTATGCTGAGCACGCTAATAATTAATTTAAGATACTGAATAACATTGAAAAATATTTTAAGGGGCCGAATTTTTTTATTTCCCTCTCTTGTTTTGCCCCAAAACTGGGGGTAAAGGATGGCGGGTGGGGGCGGACAGTAAGGGTATGTTTGGCTCAATGAGAGAATGGAAGGGGAGGGATTTTAATAAGGGAAGAGGAGGGGGGGAGTGAAAGGATTTTAATATTATCTTGTTTGGATTTATAAAAAAAGAGGGGAGGGGAGGGGAAAATATTTTAATATGGACAATTTTACTCTTATTTTATTTAAGGCGTGGGCATAATGGTCACAACATGACAAAATATGAGTATAATGGTCATAATATGACAAAATATTGCCATTTCTCTCCAAATCCTCCCAATTTTGGAGGGGAGATTGAAGAGGGGAGGGGAGGGGAAATTTTAAAAAATTTTCCCTCCCCTCCTAAAATTTGTGTGTTACCAAACAAGGGGAAATGATTAAAATCCCTCCCCTTCTCTCCCCTCCCACCCAAATCCCTCATACCAAACACACCCTAAGGGTAGAGGAGAGAAGCCGCGTTTTGATGTTGAATATCTAAACTAAATGTTACTTTTTCGTTTCTAAATATAAGATTTATTTTGTAATATAAATTATTTTACAAAATTAATCTCATATTTAAAATCGAAAAATAAATAACTTATGTTATATAGTAGGAGTGGCTGCGAGGATCCATTATTCTACTTTATCAACAACTAATCTTTTAGATACGTAACTCTTTACATGCACGAATTGATAAGTGATGCCCAAAAATTAATAATATCCGAAAGTTACAGTCAGTGTTTAACTAGAATGATGAACAAGGGATTTCTTAGTAAATGTCTTTCCATGTAATGCCAAGAGTCCAGAGTTCTCCACATCAAATATCTAAAATAAGATAAAATAATCGAATGTTGGCAGAAGATATTATGTAAATTGTGTGTACCTCATCTTCTCGTACATAGGAGAATGACTGAACCTTTTTGGCGCTGAAGAGCTCCAAAATACATATTTTCCTCATCTGTCTCCAATAATCACCGTAAGGAGCAAAAGCAATGTCGGTTCTTCCGTACGTGAAAATCTTACTAGCAATAGAAGCTTGTGGCCTCTGAACAAAGGCAAGATCATGCGTCTTCATAATCTGCTTGGCCAGATCTGGGGATGACACAACCACTGTTGAAATCTCACCAAGTTGAAGGTGCATGAGAGGCCCATACTTGAGAGATAGCTCTCGAAGGGCACACTGTGGAAGTGGTGACTCTGCTGCTGCCAACTGATGAAGATTTCCCAGCAGAGGAAGCTTCCATGGCCCTGGGATTTTAGTCTGCGCCTTATTTCTTGGCTTTCTAAGCCAAAGGAACGTCAAGAACAAGATGATGAAGGAAACAAGAAGCAATGGGGAAAACTGGTACTCCATATGGGTTTGCCTTCTAACTGACGCACGTATATTCAAGCAACGTTTGTGAGTATATATTTCTGTCTGTTTGTGTGTAGCAGTGAGTGAATATATATGAGAATAATATCGGATAAACATGTGGCCACTAATGAAACAGGTTCAGATTTCTTATCTCCTTAAAATTGTGGTTTCGAGTGTGCCTAGATTCTTTAGTGCAGAAACAGACGTCAAAAGAAGCAACCGATCGATGTGATTAAAAAAAGGAAGAGACAGGTTTTAGATGGAAAGCAAGAGCAGTCGTCATTTGCCATTCAATAACAGAAAAAAACAAGCAAATGCCGACAATGATTAATGCGACGACCGACTGTGATTGGTGCTTGTTATTTTTTTGCCCACTCACATTTTTGTTAATATTTTCATAAAAATTATTTTTTTACAAAATATAGTTCAAATAAAAATATTTTATATTTTTTTATCAATTCACTTAAGATTGAATTATTAATGATATTCTTACTCCTCTTCCTAAGGTCTAAAATTCCATTTAAATTCATGTGGAAAGTATATCTAGGGTTATTATTTAGATTTACTACAAAATATTTTAAGCTACTGAAATAAATCACAAAATAGTCTAGAATAAATTCATATTTAGAGAGTATGAAATGGCCATGAAGAAATAGAGTGAGAAGTGAAAAATATGACAATAAAGAGGGTCCAAGTTGCACCCCAAAAAAATGGTGAGGGTGCTCATCAAAGGAAAAATGGTGAGGGTCTTCAAAGCATTATGTCAAAATCAAAGTCAATAATTATGCTAATAATAGAAAAGAAAAATGAAGGTACTGATAAGAATATACATTTTCGGTTTTAGTAGATTTAAATTAAAATATAAAACAAGATTAAAAATGTATAGATTATTTCAATAAATTTATGAGAACAAGCCAAAACCTCACGGTTACGAGGTAAATATCACCAAAGGTTGAAACATCCCGAGATATGGACCGCCAAGACGCCTCACCCATAAGGAAATGGCAATTGACGGATCGCGCATAAGTGGAGAGGGTGATATTTTTTTTTCCGAATAGATATCTTTATATTAAAACTAATCATATTCGAGATACTGTCAGACACTTTACGGGTACCTCTTCTAATAAGAAATTGAATTTTTTTTATTTTTATTTACGTTGTGTAGCAGTAACGACGCAATCTCATCGGTTAGAGGGCGGTATCCCAAACAGAAGCAAAATGAGATTGTGAAGAAGTTGTGGCCTGATCTGGATGAGAGGAGGCAGCCCACTTATGAGATGATGCCCAAGTCACAAGCCCACCGCAATGTCTTGTCTGATCATGGTTCTGCTTGAAGCTAACATGTGCTGATCTAGGACGAATGGGTTCGAGTTAAAAACTTATGTAAACACTAAAAATTTATTGTATATATCAAGAACAATACTACTTCCGTTCCTAATTATAAGAGCCAGTCGACTAATTTGAGAAAATTAAAAAAAAAAAAGTTAAGTTAGTTATTTGTAATAAATAGATATTGTCTTTCCTAAAATATCCTTACTAATCAAGTATGTTGGTTAAAACTATAATTGTTAGAAAGACTATCTTGAAAAAAATTGAGTAAATATGAGAGATAAAATAGATTGGGATCTTATATTTAATACCAATATAAAAGTCAAATTGGGTCTTATATTAAGGATCGGAGGTAGTATTATAATACCATACATATTTTTTCAAGAAATAAATAAGCTCAATTTTATGTGGGTCGGCCAAATCCCTATCTGTGCGTGTGAAATTAGGAAGTAAAAAGAAAAATTTGTGTCCAAGTTCTCCATCCTTATTTCCCATATGGAAGGAGAGCTCTAGCGCTTAAGGGTTATTGGTGGACAATTGTTGCGTGATGAAAAACATTGGATTTAGTTTGAAGGGATGAGCATCAAATCTAGATCATTCATATTAAAATTAGATAGTTATATAAGCAAATTTGAAAAAAAGAAAAGAAAAGATTGTACATTATAAAAAGTTAGCAATAAAGGATAAATCTCTGTGGAGGGTATTTTGAAAAAAGAAATTAAATCTCATACTTCTAATTATGTTACTTGATTTATATGATGCACTCAATTGTTTCTTAATTATAGATAACTTTAGGGGAAGTAATTATCATGCCTCCCTTTCTTTTGGCTAGCAGCACTATCGCCTTCATCATGGTCCAATAAGCTGTGGTCAAAACCACATCACGGCTTGGTGGTGGCAGCCTGTGCTTCGCTTTCGCCTCTTAAAATAGTCATCTATTGTTTATTATACTCACGTAGTCAAATTTACAATTAATCCTTCTACTATTTAACACTCAAAATTACACCACAATCAACTCGTTAGATAACAAAAGTAAAAGAAGCATGTATCAGATTTCAAGTTTACATAATCGACCGAGATACAGGGCAGGTAACTTCGATCCATTTAAGTACAACAGTTCATAGTACTAAATAAAACCTCAGGATTCACCATACGCATTTTCGAACATTCTTACACATATGTAAAGATTCCGTTTTGTTGACCTATCTTTGAAGGGGACAAGTTATTGTTCCAAATCCAAAATATAATCCATACCCACATCGCATGATAGTAAAGAACAAGGAGATCAAGAGACTACTATTGTGGGTGGGTACGTGCTTTCACTAGGAGCTGCCAATAACAGAATCAGTATTGTATGGTGTGGCAATCAAACACAAATTGTTCTTCCTTTTGTTTGTGATTGCAGCAGCCGCAGTCATATCTAAATCCTCAGGTTCCATCCCATGTGGGAGTTTCCAATCGAAGTGGTAGAGTAAGCAAGCCAGAGGAAGCTCAACGTTTGCTAAGCCAAATGAAATGCCTGGACACATTCTTCTTCCTGCTCCGAAAGGGATGTACTCAAAGTTCGTTCCTTTGAAATCAATATCAGAATCATTGCCTTGGAACCTCTCTGGTATAAACCTCTCTGCATCGTACCAGTAATTTGGATCTCTTCCAAGTGCCCATGCATTTATTATAATTTGAGTTTTGATGGGTATTTCATAGCCACTAATCTTGCTGGTTTCTCTACATTCTCTTGGAACCAACAAAGGAACAGGCGGGTACAGCCTCAAAGTTTCTTTGATCACTAGTTTTAAGTAACTAAGTTGAATCATATCACTATCACGAATTACTTTCTTCCCTTTGAAAACGTTTCTAACCTCAGCTTGCGCCTTTTCCATCACTTTAGGATTTTTCATCATTTCTGACATGGCCCATTCCAGCACTGTTGCCGAAGTATCGGTTCCACCAATGAATATATCCTGCAATGACGACACAAAGTGATCATTAACATTATCAAACCTGAAGATACATTAGATTCAAAATTAAATTGGGTGCTTTGTCGTTTTCTAGATCTAACTGCCTTGGGTATTATTGACTTGCTTTCGGTCTCGCGCAGACACAAGCATTTGATTTCTTCCTAGATATGTAATGGCAGAGCAACATATAAGTAAGGAGTACTAACCCAAATAACAGCTTTGATGTTGTCGGCTGTGATTGGGACGTCAAGGTTTTCACTTCGCTGGATTCGTAGAAGAACCTGAACAAGATTTTCTTCCTCCGAAGCACTCTTGCCTCCTTCTGCTCTCATCTGCTTCTGCCGGTTCTCCTTGATAATATCATCTAAAATTTTGCCTATATTATCACGCATCTTCACCAGCTTTGGTTTATTTAAACAATGGTCTAATAGCCCAATAGTAACGAACATTGTCCTATAATAGTAATGAACATTGTCCTATAAGTAAGAAGTGGTAGGTTTATTTAATTGCAATCTTAAACCATTAGTAATTGTTTTTTTAGATAACAAAAAAAAAAAAAAGCTTCGCCTAAAAGGATGACAATGATGAGATAAGTTTGGCGGGATAGATTTTGTTTTAGAAACTAGCCAAACAGTTAAATTAGTTGATAAATAAAAGTAAATTGATTCAAGTCATCACAATAAACAAAATCAAAATACAGAATTCAAACCCGGACAATGAAACTTGGATTTTGTACGCGCCTCCTTGTGCTTGTGCTCTTGTGAATGCATACACTTGAGGACTAACCAGGCTCATTGCTAGGATTGCGTCATATGTTATCAGATTCATGGTCGAGACAAAAGCGATTTTCAGATACATATATACTTTGAGCCAACCCCTGGGGATTTGAATCCTAGCTTTACGTTTTGGCTTGGGAAGCCAGAGGAAGAAGGAGATATAAAGCAGGAAAGAAAATTGGGCGTGCATGCGGAAATGAGATGCAGAATTTACGTGGTTGCACACTTTCTTATATGCCATTATATTTTGTTCTATTCTTTCCGGAGTGACTACTGATCCTATAGAATATAGAATCGACGATTATGGTCCATTAGCAATGTTTCAGAGTGAACCAAACCATTATGGCGACTTTGATTTTGGCTTGTATTTGCTTCAAGGATAACAAAATGTAGCTTCTGCAAAAAATTGTAATTCCCCTTTCGATATCACACCTGCGAGGGACTGGTTCTATATATTGGGCTGCTTTACCAGACCATTACTCCCAAAATCTGTACTTCATAACATTTTTCCTAGTGTGGTTTTGAAAAGTAAAATAATACCCATTAAGAGTTGTTAACTAATTTGGATACATTAATGAAATTAATTTAGTTAGTTATGTGTAACAAGTTGATTTTCCTAAAAGATTATTTTTAATCATCATTTATTCTTGAATGGAAACTCCCTTAATATAAATACTCAATTGGGATACTTTAAAAAATAAATTATAAATTTAGAAGACAAAATGGACTAATATCTTATGATCTTATATTAAGGACTAGAAAGAGTATATATATAACTCACCTTCCATAATGTAATCAAAATTCAAGCAAGCGAGCTCAAACAAGCCTCTTAGATATACATGGGGATACATTATAGGGAATCCAATGATACGGCATGAAATAAACCGCCCAGGCCCATTCAAGGACAAAGGCTGATCTATCATGAACTCTGCTTAGCAAAGAAATTAAAGGCTTTTTATGTTATTGTCCAACATAACATTATTTCCACAATTCCTATGCACACAGAGCACCATACTTCATCAAGAACTGTCACAAAGAGGATCAATATTGTACAGTTTTGGAATCAAGCAGAGCTTGGCCTTCCTTCTTGCGGTAATGCCCATGATTTCAGTCAAGTCTAAATCCTCTGATTTCATTCCATATGGCAGTTCCCAATCAAAGTGGTACAGCAAACTAGCTAGAGGAAGCTCAATGCTTGCTAAACCAAATGAAATCCCTGGACACATTCTTCTTCCAGCTCCAAAAGGGATGTACTCAAAATTTGTTCCTCTGAAATCAATATTACAATCGCCTTGGAACCTCTCTGGTATAAAACTCTCAGCATCATACCAATGGCTTGGATCTCTTCCAATTGCCCAAACATTTACTACAACTTGAGTTTTAATGGGTATGTCAAAGCCATTAATCTTGCAATTTTCTCTGCATTCCCTTGGCACCAACAAAGGAGCAGGAGGGTGCAGTCTCAGAGTTTCTTTGATTACTGATTTCAAGTAACTAACTTGTTCCATGTCACTTTCATGAATGACTTTCTTTCCCTTAAAAGCTTTTCTTATCTCAGTTTGTGCCTTCTCCATCACTTTAGGATTTCTCATCATTTCTAACATAGCCCACTCTGTTGTTGTTGATGAAGTATCCGTTCCAGCACCGAACATATCCTACAGTAATTATGCCAAACAAATTGATCATAAGCATCATCAAACCCATGTAGCTGCGAACTGGCTACCTTGTGTGACTCAAAATACACCCACACATATATAATTTCTTTAAACAAAAAAGAATCAACTTTTATGGTAGATCAACATAGTAGATAAGGAGCACTGACCCAAATAACAGCTTTGATGTTGTCATTTGTGATTGTGATATCAAGACTTCCACTTTGCTGGATTCGCAAGAGAACCTGAACAAGATTTTCTTCCCCAGAACCAGTAATCTCACAGCCTCCTCCTCCTGCTGCTCTGATCTGCTTCTTCTGATTCTCCTTGAGAATATCCTCTAAAATCTTGTCTATCTTCTTATGAATCTTCACCAACTTTGCTTCTTCCATCGCAGTTATGAGAGGAACATGTTTCAGTGAAGGGAAGACATCAAGAAAATGATACGCACCCGCTTCTATTGCTGCATAGAGTGGTTGCAGAAGCTCTTCTTGTTCGTTGCCAAAAGCAACCTTTGTAACTATAGCACTTGTCAAAGAGTAAATCTTGTCCGTGAGATCAACAACCGAACCTACTGATGATCGAACTGACCCTATCAACTTAGACACCTGATGCAATAACAAGCTTAAAGGGTTCAAACTAATGCGGAAATATAATAACTATCGATCTAATTATCCTGCTAGAGTATCTAATAAGAAATTGTAATCTTATTAAAAGATCAGTACCTCATCTTGTCGGACATAGGAGAATGACTGGACCTTCTTGGCACTTAAGAGTTCTAAAATACATGCTTTTTTCATCTGTCTCCAATAATCACCATAAGGAGCAAAAGCTATGTCAGTTGATCCATAAGCAAAAATCTTGGCACTGGAAATCTGAGGCCTCTGAACAAAGGCAAGATCATGGGTCTTCATGATCTGCTTGGCCATATCTGGGGATGAGACAACAACTGTAGAAAGCTCACCAATTTGAAGGTGCATGAGAGGTCCGTACTTGAGAGACAGCTCTCGAAGGGTATGGTGTGGAGGTGACGACCTTGCTGCTGCTAATAACTGATGAAGGTTTCCCAAAACAGGAAGCTTCCATGGCCCTGGGATTTGAATCTTAGCTTTATCATTCTTTGGCCTTGTTAGCCCAAGGAACAATAATATTAAGAGGAAGGGAATAAGAAGCAAGAAAGAGATATGGATTCCCATATGGGTTATAGCTTCAATTCAAGCTTCAACTTCTGATTCAAGCAAGCAGAGTGAAGTTATATACATATACAAGTGTTAGGCCGCGGCTACAGCACCTCCATCAACTGGCTTGTTAGGCTTAGCTTTGATGATAGAACGCCTGGTTTACAGAGCGTGTGCAGAGAAATTATCCAAACACGAAACACTGAGACAACATTTTTATTTTTTTTGGGGGAAACGTGGCACTCATACAATTGTAATCTTAAAAAAGATTGAAAAAACAAAAGCATAATAGAATTCTTATCTTTTTAATTTGAGTGCGGGTAGGTATGATCTCAAGTCATTTCAATTTGACTTAAAATTTCAGGGTTTTTAAATTAATTTTTTAAAAATAATTTTACAGTATATAAAATAAGTATATAAAAAAACTTTTGTCTTAACGTAAAAATATATTGTTAATTGCTTTTGGATTCTAAACACTTCCAAAAAGACAAAACAGGAAAACATGTGTGCCAAAAATAGTTCTCATCACCCCCTTTTCCGTTTCCTTGTTCCAGTAATTCATGTTTTAAATTTACTTTTTTCCCCCTTTTATGCCTATTTTATTACTAATTTAATTAATGAGAAGTTTAGAATGTATAACAAGTCTTTTCTTTTTTGCCAACTACAATAAGTCTTTTCAATTTCATACATTCAGTAGGTGCATATTAAGAAAAAATATTAATTAATTCTCAAACTTCACAATTTATCTTATAAATAAAAACAAATTATCCTGTAAATAAGAAAAGACTATATTGTAAAAAATTTGCGTATCAATCTTACTTTTAACTAGTGTCACTTTATGATTATCTAAAGTCACAGTTTGTTTACCGTTAATTCAGAGAAACACTGAATGAAGGGGAATTTCTCTATGGAACCGCAAGTATCGCACATTAAGCTTGTTGAGAGATTTTGTCACTGATTTATTTTATTTATTTTTTCCCATTATAAAAAAAACTTTACTGTACGAAATGTACCCATACTTGATTTCGGCAGTAAAAAAAACATCAGTCCATTCCTTGACATTTTGTTGACAGGATCATATCTTTTGAGATCGAGAGCAATTTGATATTAATTGATTGACATTGTTTAAGTTTATACATACTCTTCTGATTTAATTTCAAGAATAAAATGATGGGACAGAAGGCTTTCCCCCCTTTCTTTTTGTGATAAAAACAGAACCGCAGGCTAGCTAGTTGTCATTTGCCATTCAATAACAGAAAAAAAATAAGCAAACGCCGACAATGATTAATGCGAGGACCGACTGTGATTGGTCCAGGTTATTTTTTTCCCACTCACATTTTTGTTAATATTTTCATAAAAATTATTTTTTACAAAATATATTCAAATAAAAATATTTTATAGTTTTTATCAATTCACTTTGGATTGAATTATTAATGATATTCTTAGGGGTGAGCAAAACCGAACCGAAACCGAAAATCGAACCGAACCGAAATTAATTCGGTTTTTCGGTTCGGTTAATTCGGTTTTTTTTTTTCCAGTTATTTCGGTTTTCGGTGTTCGGTTCGGTGTGCATAAAAAAAGTTCGGTTATAACCGAATAACCAAATATATATTTTAAATTTTTATCCTTTTTTTTCTATTTTTTATTTTCCTCCTATTTTTCAAAATATCTTGGTCACTCCCTCCCTCACTCCCAGACCCAAAACGCAACGCATCAGTGGACACTTTGACTTCACAGTTCACACTTTCACTGACTCTCTCTCACCCTCGGCTCAGTGGCTCAGTCTCAACTCTCATATCTCTCGACCTCTTGCCCAGTTGCCCTAGATCGCACACCACAGCGGCGCCGCGTCCTCTCCTTTCTCACCGAGCTTCTTGCCTTCTCCGAGAGTGAGCTCAATCGTTTTCTGTCACCGACTTGCCGTCATTACGTTGCGTCTGGTTTGTGGCTTCAGACTTCAGGGTAATACGACAGCAGCCCTGCTTCCGTGCTTCGTCTTTGGGTCTCTGCCACTCGTGATTCTGTGAAGCCTTCGGTGCTCCAGCATTCCGGCGTCCTCTCCACTCTTCAACAGGGACACAGCCTTATCTGCATCCGTGAGAGGTGAGTCGGTGATTACTGATCTGCATCCGGGAGAGCGAGTCTAGTATGTGTGCGTTGGTGTGTGTGTGTGTGTGTTAGATCTATAATTTTAAGGCTGTGTCCTTGTTGATTCTTCTAACCTTCGGCAATGGCTTGGGGTTCGAATCCGCTGCAGGTGAGGGATCTGGTTCTGAAGATTCTGGTATAGCACGCGCTCTCAAACATCTAAGCTTTGGATCGAATAGTCTGAGTGTAGAGGTGTTTTTGAAAGGCTATGATATAGCTCAGGGTCAGAAGAATCTTTTGCCTTGGCTTCAGGAAGGAAAAAGCTCTGGCACTCTTTCTTCCTATGGCTTCTCAGATCTAGTTTTGCCTGGAATCCGTGTTTGGCTAGTTCATCTAGCTTTTGCATCTTGGTGGGCTTGGATTTATGGAAAACCTTGTGATTCTGTAACAATGAGTTCAAATGGTTGTGTTTACTGCTGGTTTGTTCCTGTGGTTTTATTTGAGATGGTTCTTGCTATGACCTTTTCAGAGATTATTTGGAGCTTTAATTGGTTTCTCTTTCAATATAAGGCAATATTCCTGTGGCAGCTAATGAGTGTTGATTGAGTCCAATATTCTGATGTGTTGAGATAAGCAATATTACAACGAATAACCGATTTAATGAGTTTTAATGGGGTTCACCAAAAAAAAAAAAGATGTTAATGGGTCCAGCTCGGTTGGGCCATAATAGGCATACTATTTAAAAGACCCAATAACCGAATTAGGCTCCTAATCGAACCGAAATATTTTCGGTTATTTCGGTTCGGTTACCGAACTATGTTCGGTTTCGGTTCGGTTTTGAAATTATGTTATGTTCGGTTATTCGGTTATCTGCACTAACCGAAACGAATAACCGATTGCTCAGGCCTAGATATTCTTACTCCTCTTCCTAAAGTCTAAAATTCCATTTAAATTCATATGGAAAGTATACCTAGGGTTATTATTTAGATTTACTGCAAAATATTTTAGAACATGGAATGCAACTCAAAATCTATTTTAAGGTACTGAAATAAATTACAAAATAGTTTAGAATACATTCATATTTAGAGAGTATGACATGGCCATGAAGAAATAGAGTGAGAAGTGAAAAATATGACAATAAAGAGGGTCCGAGTGGCACCCCAAAAAAATGGTGAGGGCGGAGCATTATGTCAAAATCAAAGTCAATAATTACGCTAATAATAGAAAAGAAAAATGAAGGTAATGATAAGAATATACATTTGCGGTTTTAGTAGATTTAAATTAAAATATAAAACAAGATTAAAAATGTATAGATTATTTCAATAAATTTATGGGAACAAGCCAAAGCCTCACGGTCACGCACGACGCAAATATCACAGGAGGTTGAAATCTTCCCGAGATATGGGCCGCCTGAGACGCCTCGCTCATAAGGAAGTAGCAATTGATGCATGACCTACCAGATCACGTATAAGCGGAGAGGGTGATATTTTTTTTTTCTCAGGCATATGTGTCTTTAAATTAAAAATAATCTTATTTGAGATACTGTCAGACACTTTGCGACTTACGAATACCTCTCCTAACAAGAAGTTGAGTTTTGATTATTTACATTGTGTATAGGACTAACCTGTCAAACCCAATCTTATTGGTTATAGGGCGCGATATCGAAAGCATAAGCAAAATGAGATTGTGAAGAATTTGTGGCCTGATCTTGATGGGAGGCGGCAGCCCACTTATGAGATGATGCCCAAATCACAAGCCCACCGCAATGTCTTGTCTGATCATGGTTCTGCTTGAAGCTAACATATGCTGATCTAGGACGAATGGGTTCAAGTTAAAAAGTTATGTAACATTACACCACAATGAACTCATTAGATAACAAAAGTAAGGGAAGCATGTCTCAGATTTCAAGTTTACATAATCGAACAAGATTCAGGGGAGGTAACTTCAATCCATTTAAGTACAACATTTCATGCTACTAAATGAAACCTCAGGTTTCAGCACGCATTTTCGAACATTTTTATGCAAATGTGAAGATTCCATTTTATAGACCCGCCTTTGAAGGGGATAAGTTATTGTTCCAAATCCAAAAGATAATCCATACCCACATCGCATGATAGTAAAGAACGAGGAGATAGAAAGAGAAAGAGAGTACTATGGGGTAGGGTGGGTGCTTTCATTAGGAGCTGCCAATAGCAGAATCAGTATCGTATGGTGTGGCAATCAAACACAAATTGTTCTTCCTTTTGTTTGTGATTGCAGCAGCCGCAGTCATATCTAAATCCTCGGGTTCCATTCCATGTGGGAGTTTCCAATCGAAGTGGTACAGTAAGCTAGCCAGAGGAAGCTCAACGCTTGCTAAGCCAAATGAAATGCCCGGACACATTCTTCTTCCTGCTCCGAAAGGGATGTACTCAAAGTTTGTTCCTTTGAAATCAATGTCAGAATTATTGCCTTGGAACCTCTCTGGTATAAACCTCTCTGCATCATGCCAGTAATTTGGATCTCTTCCAAGTGCCCATGCATTTATTATAATTTGAGTTTTGACAGGTATTTCATAACCACTAATCTTGCAGGTTTCTCTACATTCTCTTGGAACCAACAACGGTACAGGCGGGTACAGCCTCAGAGTTTCTTTGATCACTAGTTTTAAGTAACTAAGTTGAATCATGTCACTATCACGAATTGCTTTCTTCCCTTTGAAAACGTTTCTAACCTCAGCTTGCGCCTTTTCCATCACTTTAGGATTTTTCATCATTTCTGACATGGCCCATTCTAGTACTGTTGCCGAAGTGTCGGTTCCACCACTGAACATATCCTGCAATGACGACGCAAAGTGATCATTAACATTATCAAACCTGAAGATACATTAGATTCAAAATTAAATTGGGTGCTTTGTCGTTTTCTAGCTCTAACTGCCTTCGGTACTATTGGCTCGCTTTTGGTCTCGCGCAGACGGAAGCATTTGATTTCTTTCTAGATATGTAATGGCAGAGCAACATATAAGTAAGGAGTACTAACCCAAATAACAGCTTTGATGTTGTCAGCTGTGATTGGGACGTCAAGGTTTTCACTTCGCTGGATTCGTAGAAGAACCTGAACCAGATTTTTTTCCTCCGAAGCACTCTTGCCCCCTTCTTCTCTCATCTCCTTCTGTTGATTCTCCTTGATAATATCATCTAAAATTTTGTCCATATGCTCACGGATCCTCGCCAGCTTTGCTTCCACTCCAGTTATGAGATGAATGAGTTTCAAGGAAGGAAACAAATCAACAAGTTTAAACCCGCTAATTTGTTCTAATACTGCAGTGAGTAATTGCAATAGCTGTTCTTGATCTTTATGCTTGTCGCCAAATGCTACCCTCATAACTACAGAACTAGTCAATGAGTACATCTTGTTCGTGAGGTCGAAAACCGAACCTACTGATGATTGAACCGACTCAATAAGCTTAGACACCTGATGAAATGAGGTAAACGTTAATGAAGAAATCTCAATCTAGTCATACTGGAATATTTCATTGGAAATCGTAATCTTATTAAGGATTCGTATCAGAAGCTGCTGCGAGAAACAAATAAGGGAAAATCCCAAAAAAGTGACTATTGAATTTTAAAATGCCAAATCAGGAATTACTGTAAAAATAAGTTGTCATTTACTCTTTGAATATAGTCATTTTCTTTATGAATGTAGTAATGAATACTGATTTAGAATTTTGAAATTCAGCTATCATTTTTTTGGGATTTTCCCAAAAAATAAATAACTGTCGTTGAATGGATGCGGCTTCTCTCCTCTGTCCGGTGCCAATCTTTAGTCTCTACCCTCAAAACCACGTCGTTTAGGGGCAAAACAAAGGAGGTGGATTTTTTTTTTTTAAATCTTGATCTCTAAAATATTTTTTCGATGTGATCTAGCACCTTAAATTAATTGTTAGTGCACTTATCATATTAAAATATTTTTCTACTGACACTCATTATCTAAAACCTATCACTCTGAAGTATATTCTACTAATATCCAGTATTTTAAAATAATTTTTAATCCACTTAGCATGTTAAAATATTTTTTTTCAATAACACTCACTCTCTAACATCCAACAAAATAAAGTATCTTTCAGCAGTGCCTAGGATTTTAAACTAAATTTTGATACATCCAACACCCTAAAATATTACACAAAAATTACTTTCACATATTAAGTGTTACTGAAAAAAATATTTTGAGATGTTAAATGTACTAAAAATTTGCTCAGAATACTAGGTAATAATGAAAAACTACTTGTGTGATGATGTTACATATTGGGTATTACTGATAAATTTTTTTAAAATATTAGGTGCTACTGAAAAACATTTCAGAGTGATAAATGTTAGATATTGAACGGTAGTAATATTTTAGTATGTTGAGCACGCTAATAATTAATTTAAGATACTGAATAACATTGAAAAATATTTTAAGGGGCCGAATTTTTTTATTTCCCTCTCTTGTTTTGCCCCAAAACTGGGGGTAAAGGATGGCGGATGGGGGCGGACAGTAAGGGTAGAGGAGAGAAGCCGCGTTTTGATGTTGAATATCTAAACTAAATGTTATTTTTTCGTTTCTAAATATAAGATTTATTTTGTAATATAAATTATTTTACAAAATTAATCTCATATTTAAAATCGAAAAAATAAATAACTTATGTTATATAGTAGGAGTGGCTGCGAGGATCCATTATTCTACTTTATCAACAACTAATCTTTTAGATATGTAACTCTTTACATGCACGAATTGATAAGTGATGCCCAAAAATTAATAATATCCGAAAGTTACAGTCAGTGTTTAACTAGAATGATGAACAAGGGATTTCTTAGTAAATGTCTTTCCATGTAATGCCAAGAGTCCAGAGTTCTCCACATCAAATATCTAAAATAAGATAAAATAATCGAATGTTGGCAGAAGATATTATATAAATTGTGTGTACCTCATCTTCTCGTACATAGGAAAATGACTGAACCTTTTTGGCGCTGAAGAGCTCCAAAGTACATATTTTCCTCATCTGTCTCCAATAATCACCGTAAGGAGCAAAAGCAATGTCAGTTCTTCCGTACGTGAAAATCTTACTAGCAATAGAAGCTTGTGACCTCTGAACAAAGGCAAGATCATGCGTCTTCATAATCTGCTTGGCCAGATCTGGGGATGACACAACCACTGTTGAAATCTCACCAAGTTGAAGGTGCATGAGAGGCCCATACTTGAGAGATAGCTCTCGAAGGGCACACTGTGGAAGTGGTGACTCTGCTGCTGCCAACTGATGAAGATTTCCCAGCAGAGGAAGCTTCCATGGCCCTGGGATTTTAGTCTGCGCCTTATTTCTTGGCTTTCTAAGCCAAAGGAACGTCAAGAACAAGATGATGAAGGAAACAAGAAGCAAGGGAGAAAACTGGTACTCCATATGGGTTTGCCTTCTAACTGACGCACGTATATTCAAGCAACTTTTGTGAGTATATATTTCTGTATGTTTGTGTGTAGCAGTGAGTGAATATATATGAGAATAATATCGGATAAACATGTGGCCACTAATGAAACAGGTCAGATTTCTTATCTCCTTAAAATTGTGGTTTCGAGTGTGCCTAGATTCTTTAGTGCAGAAACAGACGTCAAAAGGAGCAACCGATCGATGTGATTAAAAAAAGGAAGAGACAGGTTTTAGATGGAAAGCAAGAGCAGTCGTCATTTGCCATTCAATAACAGAAAAAAACAAGCAAATGCCGACAATGATTAATGCGAGGACCGACTGTGATTGGTGCTTGTTATTTTTTTGCCCACTCACATTTTTGTTAATATTTTCATAAAAATTATTTTTTTACAAAATATAGTTCAAATAAAAATATTTTATATTTTTTATCAATTCACTTAAGATTGAATTATTAATGATATTCTTACTCCTCTTCCTAAGGTCTAAAATTCCATTTAAATTCATGTGGAAAGTATATCTAGGGTTATTATTTAGATTTACTACAAAATATTTTAAGCTACTGAAATAAATCACAAAATAGTCTAGAATAAATTCATATTTAGAGAGTATGAAATGGCCATGAAGAAATAGAGTGAGAAGTGAAAAATATGACAATAAAGAGGGTCCAAGTTGCACCCCAAAAAAATGGTGAGGGTGCTCATCAAAGGAAAAATGGTGAGGGTCTTCAAAGCATTATGTCAAAATCAAAGTCAATAATTATGCTAATAATAGAAAAGAAAAATGAAGGTACGGATAAGAATATACATTTTCGGTTTTAGTAGATTTAAATTAAAATATAAAACAAGATTAAAAATGTATAGATTATTTCAATAAATTTATGAGAACAAGCCAAAACCTCACGGTTACGAGGTAAATATCACCAAAGGTTGAAACATCCCGAGACATGGACCGCCAAGACGCCTCACCCATAAGGAAATGGCAATTGACGGATCGCGCATAAGTGGAGAGGGTGATATTTTTTTTCCGAATAGATATCTTTATATTAAAATTAATCATATTCGAGATACTGTCAGACACTTTACGGGTACCTCTTCTAATAGGAAATTGAATTTTTTTTAATTTTTATTTACGTTGTGTAGCAGTAACGACCCAATCTTATCGGTTAGAGGGCGGTATCCCAAACAGAAGCAAAATGAGATTGTGAAGAAGTTGTGGCCTGATCTGGATGAGAGGCGGCAGCCCACTTATGAGATGATGCCCAAGTCACAAGCCCACCGCAATGTCTTGTCTGATCATGGTTCTGCTTGAAGCTAACATGTGCTGATCTAGGACGAATGGGTTCGAGTTAAAAACTTATGCAAACACTAAAAATTTATTGTATATATCAAGAATAATACTACTTCCGTTCCTAATTATAAGAGTCAGTCGACTAATTTGAGAAAATTAAGAAAAAAGTTAAGTTAGTTATTTGTAATAAATAGATATTGTCTTTCCTAAAATATCCTTACTAATCAAGTATGTTGGTTAAAACTATAATTGTTAGAAAGATTATCTTGAAAAAAATTGAGTAAATATGAGAGATAAAATAGATTAGGATCTTATATTTAGTACCAATATAAAAGTCAAATGGGGTCTTATATTAAGGATCGGTGGTAGTATTATAATACCATACATATTTTTTCAAGAAATAAATAAGCTCAATTTTATGTGGGTCGGCCAAATCCCTATCTGTGCGTGTGAAATTAGGAAGTAAAAAGAAAAATTTGTGTCCAAGTTCTCCATCCTTATTTCCCATATGGAAGGAGAGCTCTAGCGCTTAAGGGTTATTGGTGGACAATTGTTGCGTGACGAAAAACATTGGATTTAGTTTGAAGGGATGAGCATCAAATCTAGATCATTCATATTAAAATTAGATAGTTATATAAGCAAATTTGAAAAAAAAAAAAGAAGAAGAAAAGATTGTACATTATAAAAAGTTAGCAATAAAGGATAAATCTCTGTGGAGGGTATTTTGAAAAAAGAAATTAAATCTCATACTTCTAATTATGTTACTTGATTTATATGATGCACTCAATTGTTTCTTAATTATGGATAACTTTAGGGGAAGTAATTATCATGCCTCCCTTTCTTTTGGCTAGCAGCACTATCGCCTTCATCATGGTCCAATAAGCTGTGGTCAAAACCACATCACGGCTTGGTGGTGGCAGCCTGTGCTTCGCTTTCGCCTCTTAAAATAGTCATCTATTGTTTATTATACTCACGTAGTCAAATTTGCAATTAATCCTTCTAACTATTTAACACTCAAAATTACACCACAATCAACTCGTTAGATAACAAAAGTAAAAGAAGCATGTATCAGATTTCAAGTTTACATAATCGACCGAGATACAGGGCAGGTAACTTCGATCCATTTAAGTACAACAGTTCATAGTACTAAATAAAACCTCAGGATTCACCATACGCATTTTCGAACATTCTTACACATATGTAAAGATTCCGTTTTGTTGACCTATCTTTGAAGGGGACAAGTTATTGTTCCAAATCCAAAATATAATCCATACCCACATCGCATGATAGTAAAGAACAAGGAGATCAAGAGACTACTATTGTGGGTGGGTACGTGCTTTCACTAGGAGCTGCCAATAACAGAATCAGTATTGTATGGTGTGGGAATCAAACACAAATTGTTCTTCCTTTTGTTTGTGATTGCAGCAGCCGCAGTCATATCTAAATCCTCGGGTTCCATTCCATGTGGGAGTTTCCAATCGAAGTGGTACAGTAAGCTAGCCAGAGGAAGCTCAACGCTTGCTAAGCCAAATGAAATGCCCGGACACATTCTTCTTCCTGCTCCGAAAGGGATGTACTCAAAGTTTGTTCCTTTGAAATCAATGTCAGAATTATTGCCTTGGAACCTCTCTGGTATAAACCTCTCTGCATCGTACCAGTAATTTGGATCTCTTCCAAGTGCCCATGCATTTATTATAATTTGAGTTTTGATGGGTATTTCATAGCCACTAATCTTGCTGGTTTCTCTACATTCTCTTGGAACCAACAAAGGAACAGGCGGGTACAGCCTCAGAGTTTCTTTGATCACTAGTTTTAAGTAACTAAGTTGAATCATATCACTATCACGAATTACTTTCTTCCCTTTGAAAACGTTTCTAACCTCAGCTTGCGCCTTTTCCATCACTCTAGGATTTTTCATCATTTCTGACATGGCCCATTCCAGCACTGTTGCCGAAGTATCGGTTCCACCAATGAACATATCCTGCAATGACGACACAAAGTGATCATTAACATTATCAAACCTGAAGATACATTAGATTCAAAATTAAATTGGGTGCTTTGTCGTTTTCTAGATCTAACTGCCTTGGGTATTATTGACTTGCTTTCGGTCTCGCGCAGACAGAAGCATTTGATTTCTTCCTAGATATGTAACGGCAGAGCAACATATAAGTAAGGAGTACTAACCCAAATAACAGCTTTGATGTTGTCGGCTGTGATTGGGACGTCAAGGTTTTCACTTCGCTGGATTCGTAGAAGAACCTGAACAAGATTTTCTTCCTCCGAAGCACTCTTGCCTCCTTCTGCTCTCATCTGCTTCTGCCGGTTCTCCTTGATAATATCATCTAAAATTTTTCCTATATTATCACGCATCTTCACCAGCTTTGGTACCGTTCCAGCTATGAGATGCATGAGTTTCAAGGAAGGAAACAAATCAACAAGTTTAAACCCGCTCATTTGTTCTAATACTGTAGGGAGCAATTGAAGTAGCCGTTCTTGATCTTTATGCTTGTCGCCAAATGCTACCCTCATAACTACAGAACTAGTCAATGAGTAAATCTTGCTCGTGAGATTGAAAACCGAACCTACGGATGATTGAACCGACTCTATAAGCTTAGACACCTGATGAAATGAGGTAAACGTTAATGAAGAAATCTCAATCTAGTCGTACTGGAATATTTCATTAGAAATTGTAATCTTATTAAGGATTCATATCAGAAGCTGCTGCGAGGGGAAAAAAATCTGTCACTCAAGTGTTAAAAATGTGATGTTGAAAATCTAAAATAAATGCTAAGTAGCTACGTTCGATGGTAGGAGTGGCTACGTGGATCCATTATTCTACTTTATCAACAACTAACAATCTTTTAGATATATAACTCTTTACATGCATGAATTGATAACTAATGCCAAAAATTATTAATATCCGAAAGTTACGGTCAGTGTTTAATTAGAATGATGAACAGTAAATGTCTTTCCATGTAATGCCAAGAATCCAGGGTTCTCCGTACCAAAATATCTAAAATATAATATAAAATAATCGAATTTTAGCAGAAGATATTATATATGTTGCGTGTACCTCATCTTCTCGTACATAGGAGAATGATCGAACCTTTTTGGCGCTCAAGAGCTCCAAAATACATATTTTCCTCATCTGTCTCCAATAATCACCGTAAGGAGCAAAAGCAACATCAGTTCCTCCATACGAAAAAATCATACCAGCAGTAGAAACTTGTGGCCTCTGAACAAAGGCAAGATCATGCGTCTTCATAATCTGCTTGGCCAGATCTGGGGATGACACAACCACAGTTGAAATCTCACCAAGTTGAAGGTGCATGAGAGGCCCATACTTGAGAGAGAGCTCTTGAAGGGCACACTGTGGAAGTGGTGACTCTGCTGCTGCCAACTGATGAAGGTTTCCCAGCAGAGGAAGCTTCCATGGCCCGGGGATTTTGTTCTGCGCCTTATTTCTTGGCTTTCTGAGCCAAAGGAACGTCAAGAACAAGAAGAAAGGAATAAGAAGCAAGGAAGAAAACTGGTATTCCATATGGGTTTCCTTCTAACTGACGCACGTATATTCAAGCAACGTTTGTCAGTATATATTTCGGAGTGTTTGTGGGTAACAGAGAGTGAATATATATAAAAATAATATCGAATAAACATGTGGCAAATAATGAAACGAGTCCAGATTTCTTATCTCCGTAAAAGTTAAAATTGTGGTTTCGAGTGTGCCTACATTCCTTAGTGCAGAAACAGACGTCAAAAGAAGCAATCGATCGATGGAAAATCACACAGGTCTCACAAAAAAGATTTTATTCATTTAAGATCTCATAAAATATCAAAATTACTGACAGGTATCAAGGGATCTTAAAATAATATATTCTATTTGTAAAATAACATTATTGCCCCTCACATTTCAAATTCAGCTTTGCTCTGTCATTGCGATTTACAACCTCAGCAATGATTATTAACAACCTAATGAGAAGGTATTGACAATCTAAACAGTATCCGTTAACAACTTATTTTATAAGATCACATAACCTCCACATAAGAGTAAATTATAACCAAATAGTATAATACAACAACTTTAACACTAAAATGAAAAACTTTTTGAAATCATTAAGAATTTTAACTAAACCCGAAAGGATTATAATAAAATTTTAATGCGGAGATCCATTGACAACCTCAACGGTGAGTATTAATAACCTAAGAAGAACTATTAACAACATTAGTAGTGTCTGTTAACAACTAACTTTATAGGATAATATAGGTCTCTCTACTAGGGATGGATGCATATGTACTTAAATTACAGCAAATGGTACGCAGAGGTTGCCCTCAATCCCTCCGCGAGCTTACAGGATATATTATCCTATAAAGTTAGTTGTTAACAGACACTCTAAGGTTGTTAACAGTTTTTCTTAGGTTATTAATACTCACCGTTGAGATTGTCAATGGATCTCCGTATTAAAATTTTGTTATAATCCTATTGGGTTTAGTTAAAATTCTTAATGATTTCAAAAAACTTCCCATTTTAGTGTTAAAGTTGTTGTATTATACTATTTGGTTATAATTTACTCTTATATGGAGGTTATGTGATCCTATAAAGTAAGTTGTTAACAGATACTGTTTAGGTTGTGAATACCTTGTCATTGGGTTGTTAATAGTCGCTGCTGAGGTTGTAAATCGCAATGATAGAGCAAAGGTGAATTTGGAATGTGAGGGGCAGTAGCGTCATTTTACATATAGAATATATTAGTCTACGGTCCCTTGAGATCTGTCAGTAATTTTGACATTTTATAAGACCTTAGATGAATAAAATCTTTTCTGAGACCTGTACGTAATTTTTTCATACAAAAAATGAGAACTGTACGTAATTTTTTCATACAAAAAAGGAAGGGACAGATCTTAGAGGGAAAGAAAGAGTCGTTGTCATTGGTCATTCAATAACAGAAAAAAACAAGCAAATGCCGACAATGATTAATGCGAGGACGCACTGTCATTGGTGCGGGTTTTTTTTTTTTTTTTTCCACTCACATTTTTGTTAATATTTTCATAAAAATTATTTTTTTACAAAATATTACTCAAATAAAAATATTTTATATTTTTCATGACATCACTTAAAATTGAATTATTAATGATATTCTTACTCCTCTTCCTAAAGTCTAAAATTCCATTTAAATTCATATGGAAAGTGTATCTAGGGTTATTATTTAGATTTACTACAAAATATTTTGGAACATGAAATGAATCTAGAAATCTAGTTTAAAGCACTGATTAAATCTTTAGAGTATTGAATAAATTGCAAAATAATTTAGAATACTGGATGCACCTCTTATTTAGAGAGAATGAGATCGCCATGAAGAAGTAGAGTGAGAAGGGGAAATTATGACAATAAAAAGGTTACCCCAAAAAAATGGTGAGGGTCTTCAGAGCATTATGTCAAAATCAAAGTCAATAATTATGCTAATGATAGAAAAGAAAAATGAAGGTAATGAGAAGAATATACATTTGAGGTTTTGGTGGATTTAAATTAAAATGTAAAATAAGATTAAAAATGTATAGATTATTTCAATAAATTTATGAGAACAGGCCAAACCTCACGGCCACGACGCAGATGTCACAAAAGGTTGAAATCTTCCTGGGTTATGGACCGCCCGAAACACCTCACCTATAAGGAAGTAGCAATTGAAGCATGACTCATCAGTGGATGAGGTGATATTTTTTTCCCTATATACAAGTTTTTTTTAATTATAAACAATCCTATTTAAGATACTTTCTCTCTCAAAATAAATAAACTCAATTTTATGTGGGTCGGCCAAATCCCTATCTGTGTGTGTGTGTGTGTGTGTGAAATTAGGAAGTAAAAAGAAAAATTTGTGTCCAAATTCTCCATCCCTATGTCCCATATGGAAGGAGAGTTCTAGTGCTTAGGGGTTATTGGTGGACAATTGTTGCGTGATGAAAAACATTGGATTTAGCTTGAAGGGATAAGGATCAAATTTAGATAATTAATATTGAAATTGGACGCTTCAGATTTGATATGAACAGATTTGAAGAAAGAAAAGATTGTACATGTGGTGGCCCATAAATGTATCCCATAAATGGAAAGGAAGTTGTAGCTTAAAGGTTATGGTCTTTCCTTTGAGGTTTAGTGACTATATTTGTTAGATTTTTAAAAGTAATTTTCCGGAGTCTGAGGCAAATATGTGAGAAAAAATTTATCTTATCTTATATAAATATACTGTTTTAAGTGCTTTTCAGGATTTTCAAACACCGTACCCTTTTAGTATAAACATATCATAAGATGAACGCGTTCGGACGAAGGGAGGAAATAACAAGATCATAGGGTCTTCATCACCTACTTGGTAATATCTGGGGATGATACTACTGTAAAAAGCTCACCAATTTTTTTTGGCCAAAGAGAGCTCACCAACTCACCAACCACGGCTTGGGTCTTGCGGAATGACTTAGTTCCTTACATCAGTTACATGAAATAATATTTGAATTCCTATTGAAAATGGTGTTCATATTAAGTATCTAATTATGTCTCGAATAAAAGGATAAATGTGAACAGTAAAAAAATTTGACACGCAATTCTTTTTTTCCCCTTTGATATGCAATTCTCCAATAAACTCCTCCCGCCTATTATTTTAGAGGGTAATTTGATTCCATTTATAAGACAAATTGAAATTCATTATTCTTCTGATTTTAAAAGCTAAAATTTAAAAAATTATTTGGAGGCGACGATTTTGTCAGCATTCTCATCCACCTAGGCCTTGCCCGCATAAGATTCTCCCCTAATGTTTCGATATATTTTCTTTTTTGTAAATAAAAAAAATCTGAAAACTCAGTTCTCTACAGGTAACTGATTCAGCTTCATCGTGAATAATAACGTCAGCGTTAATTAAATCAGTAAATAAGTTAATCAATTGATTTCATATGCTCATATAAGCTCCCAAGTCCTAATTGTTATGAACGGCGTTGTAAAGGGGGAGTACACATGGACGTGTCAGCATGTTTACATGGAGGCATCCGTAGCGGTTGTCAAATGCTAAGTTAACCCATGTGAAAGTAATTAAGGCGTAATTAAAATTGAAACATATATTATTTCCATATGTCTTTTAAATATAGGAGCTAATATTAGTATGTTTGTTTTGATAAGAAGATGATTAAAAGAAAATTTTGACCCAAAATGCATGTGTAAGAAGCCGACAGGGTAATTAATGATAGTTTTTTACTTTTAACCCTTATTATAAGGAGAGAGAGTTTTAAATGCAGGAGAAATGAAAGAGAATTTTTCAATCACATTCTTTAATGAGGGTAGAATAGGTAACTTCTATCAATCTGAAACAAATTTAATAACTTTAGCTAAGTTCTTATATTATATTCCTCTGATTCTGTTTATAAGGTAGACAGAAAAGATTTTTTCACTCCAATTTAATTTATATCTAGCTCACATTATTAAATTTTTAGCATAAATGTATTATTTTATTCTTTAGTTATTATGATGTAGATATTTCTTATTTTGAAAGGTGTATATATTAAATGGAGATAAAGTTAGAAAATGGTTATATTTTAGCAATTAACTATCAAAACTCTAAAATAGTACAATTTTTACATTTTTTATCACTTTTTTTTAAAAAAATTACTTTCCCACTAATGCATTTTTATTTATCTTTTAAATCATAAAAAATTCAAAATCACATCTGATCGTATCTTAAAATATTAAAATGTCACTCATTTTAGAAAAAAAGCATTAAAAACATTATAAAAAGGGACATTGTAGGATAAATCTCTGTTGAGGGTATTTTTTAAAAAAAGAAATTAAATCTCATACTTTTAATTATGTTACTTAATTTACATGATGCACACTCAAGTGTTTCTTAGTTATAGATAAGTTTAGAGGAAGTGGCTAGCACCACTTTCGCCATTATCATGGTTCAATAATCTCTGGTCAAAACCACATTATGGCTTGGTTGTGGAAGCCTGGTGCTTCGCTTTCGCCTCTTAAAATAGTCATGTATTGTTTATTATTATACTCACGTAGTCAAATTTACAATTAATCCTTCTACTATTCAACGCTCAAAATTACACCACAATGAACTAATTAGATAACAAAAGTAAGAGAAGCATGTGTCAGATTTCAAGTTTACATAATCGAACAAGATTCAGGGGAGGTAACTTCAATCCATTTAAGCACAACATTTCATACTACTAAATGAAACCTCAGGTTTCAGCACGCATTTTCGAACATTCTTATGCAAATGTGAAGTTTCCATTTTATAGACCCGCCTTTGCAAGGGATAAGTTATTGTTCCAAATCCAAAAGATAATCCATACCCACATCGCATGATAGTAAAGAACAAGGAGATAGAAAGAGAAAGAGAGTACCATGGGGGTGGGTGCGTGCTTTCATTAGGAGCTGCCAATAGCAGAATCAATATCATATGGTGTGGCAATCAAACACAAATTGTTCTTCCTTTTGTTTGTGACTGCAGCAGCAGCAGTCATATCTAAATCCTCAGGTTCCATTCCATGTGGGAGTTTCCAATCGAAGTGATAGAGTAAGCTAGCCAGAGGAAGCTCAACGCTTGCTAAGCCAAATGAAATGCCTGGACACATTCTTCTTCCTGCTCCGAAAGGGATGTACTCAAAGTTTGTTCCTTTGAAATCAATGTCAGAATTATTGCCCTGGAACCTTTCTGGTATAAACCTCTCTGCATCATACCAGTAATTTGGATCTCTTCCAAGTGCCCATGCATTTATTATAATTTGAGTTTTGATGGGTACTTCATAACCATTAATCTTGCAGGTTTCTCTGCATTCTCTTGGAACCAACAAAGGAACAGGCGGGTACAGCCTCAAAGTTTCTTTGATCACTAGTTTTAAGTAACTAAGTTGAATCATATCACTGTCACGAATTACTTTCTTCCCTTTGAAAACGTTTCTAACCTCAGCTTGCGCCTTTTCCATCACTTTAGGATTTTTCATCATTTCTGACATGGCCCATTCCAGTACTGTTGCCGAAGTATCGGTTCCACCACTGAACATATCCTGCAATGACGGGACAAAGTGATCATTAACATTATCAAACCTCAAGATACATTAGATTCAAAATTCAATTGGGTGCTTTGTCGTTTTCTAGCTCTAACTGCCTTCGGTATTATTGGCTCGCTTTTGGCCTGTCGCAGAGACAAGCATTTGATTTCTTTCTAGATATGTAATGGCAGAGCAACATATAAGTAAGGAGTACTAACCCAAATAACAGCTTTGATGTTGTCGGCTGTGATTGGGATGTCGAGGTTTTCACTTCGCTGGATTCGTAGGAGAACCTGAACCAGATTTTCTTCCTCAGAAGCATTCTCGACCCCTTCTTCTCTCATCTGCTTCTGTTGATTCTCCTTGATAATATCATCTAAAATTTTGCCTATATCGTCACGGATCTTCACCAGCTTTGCTACCGTTCCAGTTATGAGGTGAAAAGGTTTCAATGAAGGAAACAAATCAACAAGTTTAAACCCGCTAATTTGTTCTAATACTGCAGGGAGCAATTGAAAAGTAACAGTTCTTGATTTTTATTCTTGTCACCAAATGCTACCCTCATAAGTACAGAACTAGTCAATGAGTAAAGCTTGCTCGTGAGATTGAAAACCGAACCTACTGATGATTGAACCGACTCTATAAGCTTAGATACCTGATGAAATGAGGTAAACGTTAATGAAGAAATCTCAAACTACTCATACTGGAATACTTCATTAGAATTGTAATCTTATTAAGGATTCATATCAGAAGCTGCTGCGAGAAAAGAATAAATAACTGTCGTTTAAAAGCGTTAAAAATGGGACCTGGCGTTCCTCCTCTTCCCTTACGGTCGGCTGCCCTCCTCTACTCTCAAAACTGCACTGAAGTAAAAAAAATTTTTGGGGGGGGGGGGTCTTTTTTTTTTTTAAATAACATCTAATAGTTTTTTTTAAACTAGCATCTAATAGTTTAAAATATTATTCTGACCATATCTAATTTCTAAAAATAATCTTTACTGCATTTAATGTAATAAGATTATTATTTTTTCAATGGAACTGTTAAACTATATTTTTAGTGCAGTTTTACTCTTAATATATATATTTTTAAATAGCAAAAAGTATCCTAAAACTATTTAAGATACTGAATACTACTAAAAAATATTTTAGATGTTAAATGTATTAAAAATCACTTTAGAATATTGGATGCTATTAAAAAATTATTTTACAGTGTCAATTGCTAAATACTGAGTGTTACTCAAAAAATATTTCAAGCTGTTAAATACAAGATATTAGATACTGAGTAGTGCTAGAAAAATATTTCAAAGAGTTCTAAGTGTACTAGAAATTATTTTAACATTTTAGTATCACTTGAAAAAAGTTTGAGGCGACTAGGAGAGAAAAAAGTGTTCCCCACCCCCATTTTACCCCAAAACGATGTAGTTTTGGGATAGAGAAGGGCAAGGACTGCAAGGGAAGAGGAGGAAAGCCAGATCCTTACAAATGTTATGTTGAATGGGTGCAGCGCTGGTAATTTGGGTTGAACCCGCAGGTCCAACCCGCTAACCTACTAAAAATAATAGGTTAGGGTTTGCTAAAAATCAACCCGCCAATAAACAACGCTTTTTAACCCATACCGCCTAACTCACAACCCGCCGTGGGTTAGCCCGCCAACCCATAGGCTAACCCGTATTTATTTTTTTGTATTTTTAAATTTTATTAGTTATTATTTGTATATTATTGTATTATATATTCTATCTAAAAAATTAAAAAAAATATCTATATCATTTATTTATTTAGTGTTTTTAATCAAGTATTTAAAGAAAAGATAAAAATTTTATTATATTTTTATATTATATAAGAAAACATATTTAAAAAAAAAAAAATAAATAAAAAAATAGTTGGCGGGTTAGCGGGCCAACCCATTAATCTACCATGGTGGGTCAGGGTTGGTTAAAAAAACCTGCCATTACACGGGACTTTTTTAGCCCGCACCGCCTAACTCTAACCCGCCACGGCCAACCCGCAACCCGCGGGTTGGCCCATATTACCACTCCAACCGCTGCCAATCTTTACCCTCAAAACTACATCGTTTAGGGGCAAAACAAAAGAAGTGGACTTTTTTTTTTAAATCTTGCTCTCTAAAATATTTTTTTCGGTGTGATCTAGTATCTTACATTAATTATTAGTGCACTCATCATATTAAATATTTTTCTACTGATTCTTATTATCTAAAACCTATCATTCTGAAGTATATTCTGGTAGTATGTAGTATTCTAAAATAATTTTTGATCCACTTAGCATGTTAAAATATTTTTTCAATAACACCCACTATCTAACATCCAACAAATACAGTATTTTTAGTGGTGCCCAGGATCTTAATTAAATTTTAATGCATCCAATACTTTAAAATATTACACAAAAATTACTTCAACATACTAAGTGTTATTGAAAATATTTTGAGATGTTGAATGTACTAAAAATTGTTTAGAATACTAGGCACTAATGAAAAAATGCTCGTGTGATGATGTTAGATATTGGGTATTGCTGATAAATTTTTAAATATTAGGTAGGACTGAAAAACATTTCGGAGTGATAGATGTTAGATATTGGATGGCAGTGGAAAAATTTAGTATGCTGAGTGTTCTAATAATTAATTTAAGATCCTGGATAACATGGAAAATTTTTTTTAAGGGGCAGATTTTTTTTTAAAAAAAACTCCCTCTCTTGTTTTGCCCCAAAACTGGGGGTGAAGTATGGCGGGTGCGGGCGGACAGTAAGGGTAAAGGGGAGAAGCTGCGTTTCGATGTTGAATATCTAAAATAAATGCTAAATAGCTACTACTTCCGATTCTAATTATAAGAGCTAGTTAACTAAGCTGAGAAGATTAAGAAAAAAAGTTAAATTAGTTATTTGTAAGAAATATGTATTGTCTTTCCTAAAACACCATTACTAATTAAGTGTATTGGCTATAACTACTATGGTTAGGAGGACTATTTTGGAAAAAAATGTATAAATATGAGAAACAAAGTGGATTAGGATCTTATATTTAGGGTCAAAATAAAATTCAAACAAGATCTTATATTAAAAACGGAGATAGTATGTTATATAGTAGGAATGGCTATGAGGATCCATTATTCTACTTTATCAACAACTAATCTTCTGGATGTATAACTCTTTACATGCATCAATTGATAAGTAATGCCCAAAAATCAGTAATATCCGAAAGTTACAGTCGGTGTTTAATTACAATGATGAACAACGGGTTTCTTAGTAAATATTTTTCCATCTAATGCCAAGAGTCCAGAGTTCTCCGCATCAAATATCTAAAATAATATAAAATAATCGAATGTTAGCAGAAGATATATAATATATTGTGTGTACCTCATCTTCTCGTACATAGGAGAACGACTGAACCTTTTTGGCGCTCAAGAGCTCCAAATACATATTTCCTCATCTGTCTCCAATAATCACCGTAAGGGGCAAAAGCAATATCAGTTCTTCCATACGTAAAAATCTTACTAGCAACAGAAGCTTGTGGCCTCTGAACAAAGGCAAGATCATGCGTCTTCATAATCTGCTTGGCCAGATCTGGGGATGACACAACCACTGTTGAAATCTCACCAAGTTGAAGGTGCATGAGAGGTCCATACTCTAGAGAGAGCTCTCGAAGGGCACACTGTGGAAGTGGTGACTCCGCTGCTGCTAACTGATGAAGGTTTCCCAGCAGAGGAAGCTTCCACGGCCCTGGGATTTTAGTCTGCGCCTTATTTCTGGGCTTTCTAAGCCAAAGGAACGTCAAGAACAGGATGATGAAGGAAACAAGAAGCAAGGGAGAAAACTGGTACTCCATATGGGTTTGCCTTCTAACTGACGCACGTATATTCAAGCAACGTCTGTGAGTATATATTCCTGTGTGTTTGTGTGTGATGTATGTTTGTGTGTGACAGTGAATGAATATATATATATATATATATATATATAAGAATAATATCAAGTAAACATGTGGCAAATAATGAAACAAGTTCAGATTTCTTATCTCCTTAAAATTGTGGTTTCAAATGTGCCTATATTCTTTAGCAGAAACAGACGTTAAAACAAGCAACCGATCGATGTGATACAAAAAAGGTAGAGACAGATTTTAGATGGAAAGAAAGAGTCGTTGTCATTTGTCATTCGATGACGGAAAAAAACAGGAAATGCCGACCATGGTTAATGCGAGGACCCACTGTGATGGGTGCAGGTTATTTTTTTTCCCACTCACATTTTTGTTAATATTTTCATAAAATATTTTTTACAAAATATTACACAAATAAAAATATTATGTTTTTTTATCAATTTACTAAAAATTGAATTATTAATTATATTCTTAATGCTCTTCCTAAAGTCTAAAATTCCATTTAAATTCTATGGAAAGTATATCTAGGGTTATTATTTAGATTTACTACAACATATTTGGGAACATGGAATGCAACTAAAAATCTATTTTAAGGCACTGAAATAAATTACAAAAAAGTTTAGAACACTGAAAGTACCTCATGTTAGAGCGTATGAGATGGCCATGAAGAAATAGAGTGAGAAGTGAAATTATGACAATAACGAGGGTCCAAGTTGTAACCCAAAAAAATGTTGAAGGTGCTCATCAAAGGGAAAATGATGAGGGCGGAGCATTATGTCAAAATCAAAGTCAATAATTATGCTAAGAATAGCATTTTCGGTTTTAGTAGATTTAAATTAAAATATAGAACAAGATTAAAAATGTATAGATTATTTCGATAAATTTATGAGAACAAGGCAAAGCCTCACGATCACGACGTGGATATCACAAGAGGTTGAAATCTTCCCGAGATACAGACCGCCTGAGACCCCTCACCCATAAGGAAGTAGCAATTGATGGATCTCGCGTAAGTGGAGAGGATGACATTTTTTTTTTCCCAAGTATAAATATCTTTGTATTAAAAATAATTCTATTCGAGATACTGCCAGATACTCTGTGAGTATCTCTACCAACAAGAAGTTGAATTTTGATTATTTATATTGTGTAGGATTAACGACCCAAACTTATTGGTTAGAGGGCGATATCCAAACCAAAGCAGAAGCAAAATGAGATTGTGAAGAAGTTGTGGCCTGATCTGGATGAGAGGTGATAGCCTACTTATGAGATGATGCCCAAATCACAAGCCCACCGCAATTTATTGTCTGATCATGGTTCTGCTTGAAGCTAACATGTGCTGATCTAGGAAGAATGGGTTCAAGTTAAAAAGTTATGTAATATTAAAAATTTGTTGTATATATAAATAATAATATTATAATACCATACATATTTTTACAAGAAACAAATAAGCTCAATTTTATGTGGGTCGGCCAAATCCCTATCTGTGCGTGTGAAATTAGGAAGTAAAAAAGAAAAATTTGTGTCCAAGTTCTCCATCCCTATTTCTCATATGGAAGGAGAGTTCGGAGTTCTAGCGCTTAGGGGTTATTGGTGGACAATTGTTGCGTGATGAAAAACATTGGATTTAGTTTGAAGGGATGAGCATCAAATTTAGATCATTCATATTAAAACTAGACAGTTCAGACTTGATATGAACAAATTTGAAAAAAGAAAGATTGTACATGTGATGGCTAATAAATGTGTCCCATAAATGGAAAGGAAGTCGTAGCTAAAAGGTTATGGTCTTACCTTTAAGATTTAGGGATTTATTTGATTAGATTTTTAAAAGTGATTTTATGAATATGAAGTAAATATGTGAAAAAAGTTTTATCTTATCTTATATGAAAATATTTGTTTAAATGTTTTTCAGGATTTTCAAACACCTTTTTAGTATAAACATGTCTTAAGATGAACGCGTTCGAATGAATGGAGGAAATAACAAGATCATAGAGTCTTCATCACCTGGTTGGTCATATCTAGGGATGGTACTACTGAAGAAAGCTCGCCAATTTTTTGGGCCAAAGAGAGCTCACCAAACAGGGCTTGGGTCTTACGGAATTACTTGGTTCCTTACATAAAATAATATTTGAATTCCTATTGAAAGGGTGTTTATATTAATACTCTTCTGTTCTATTTATAAGATACTTTTAACATATTTTACACAGATTAAGAAAAATCTTAAAATGTATTAAATTTCCATTAAAATATGATAATTTTTAACTTTATTCTTATTTAATATATACATTTTTCAAAAGAGATAACTACCTACATTATAATAAATGAAAGGCAAAATAGTACATTCATGTTTAAAAGTTAATAAAGTGACTTATAAATAAGATTAAAAAAACTTCTTTCTCTGTCCTATAAATAGGACTAAAGGAGTATCTAATTGTGTCTCAAATAAAAGGATAAATTTGATTCCATTTATAAGACAAATTTAAATTCATTATTCTTCTGATTTTAAAAAATAAAATTCAAAAAATTATTTGGAGGCGACGATTTTGTCAGCATCCTCATGATGAATACTAAAGTCAGCGTTAATTAAATCAGTAATCTAATTAATTGATTTAATGTGGTCATATAAGCTCCCAAGTCCTGATTGTTATGAGCGGCGTTGTAAAGGGGGACTGGGGGAGTACACATGGACGTGTCAGCATGTTGACGTGGAGGCGTCCACTGCGGTTGTCAAATGTTAACCCATGTGACAAGTAATTAAGGCGTAATTAAAAATTGAAATATATACCATTTCCGTATGCCTTAAATATAGGAGCTAATATTGGTGTGTTTGTTTTGATAACAAGATGATTAGAAGAAAATTTTGATCCAAAATGCATGTGTAAGAAGTTGACAAAGTAATTAACGATAGTTTTTTTTAACTTTTAACCCTTATTATAAAGAGGAGAGAGAGTTTTAAATGCAAGAGAGATGAAAGAGAATTTTTCAGTCACATTCTTTAATAATGGTAAAATAGGTAAATTTTATCAAACTGAAACAAATTTAATAACTTGACTAACTTCTTATATTACACTCCCTCCTTCCCTTATTATAAGCAATATATGATTTCATTATGTAGATAAAAAAGTTAGTTAAAAACAATAAATAGGTAAAAAATTAGAAGTTCTTTTTCCAAGATACCCTTATTTATAGGGGAGAGAGTATAAAAAAAAGAATAAAAAATTATTATAATAAAAAAATTATGAAAGAGAGAGAACGTATGATGAAGATAGATGATGGTTTGGAAAATGAGATAATAAATATATTAAATATTAAAGTAAGCAATTAAAAGGGGGTAAAATAGAAAATTTGTTACAAAAATTTAAGACAACTTACAAATATTGCTTATATTTAGGGATAAGAAGGGGAAAGAAGTTGTTGCTTATAAAAAAAAATGGAGGGAGTGCTTCTCTAGTCCTATTTATAAGGTAGAAAAATAGGGTTTTCTTTCCTTACTCCAATTCATAGGTCACTTTATTAAATTTTTAGCATGAATATATTATTTTATCTTTCATTTATTATAATATAGATAGTTCTTATTTTGAAAGGTGTATATATTAAATAGAAATAATATTAGAAAGTGGTTATATTTTAGCAATTAACTATCAAAACTCTAAAATGATACAATTTTTAAATTATTTTATGACTTTTTTTTAAAAAAATACTTTCCCACAATGCATTTTTATTTATTTTTAAATCATAAAAATTTCAAAATGATCACATCTGACCGTATATTAAAATATTAAAATTTCACTCATTTTATAAAAAGGTGTTAAAAACATTATAAAAAGAGAAATTGTAGGATAAATCTCTGTTGAGGGTATTTCGAAAAAAGAAATTAAATCTCATACTTTTAATTATGTAACTTAATTTATATGATGCACTCAATTGTTTCTTAGTTACAGATAAGTTTAGAGGAAGTGGCTAGCAGCACTTTCGCCATTATCATGGTCCAATAATCTGTGGTCAAAACCGCATTATGGCTTGGTGGTGGAAGCCTGGTGCTTCTCTTTCGCCTCTTAATTACTCAAGTAGTCAAATTTACAATTAATCCTTTTACCATTCAACACTCAAAATTACACCACAATGAACTCATTAGATAACAAAAGTAAAAGAAGCATGTGTCAGATTTCAAGTTTACACAATCGACCAAGATTTAGGGGAGGTAACTTCAATCCATTTAAGTACAACAGTTCATAGTACCAAATACAACCTCTGGTTTCAGCATACACATTTTCGAACATTGTTATACATATCTGAAGCTTCCATTTTACAGGCCCACCAAGTTATTGTTCCAAATCCAAAAAGATAATCCATACCCACATCACATGATAGTAATTAGGAGGAGCTGCCAGTAACAGAATCAACGTCGTACGGTGTGGGAATCAAACATAAATTGTTCTTCCTTTTGTTTGTGATTGCAGCAGCCGCAGTCATATCTAAATCCTCAGGTTCCATTCCCTGTGGGAGCTTCCAATCGAAGTGGTAGAGTAAGCTAGCCAGAGGAAGCTCAACGTTTGCTAAGCCAAATGAAATGCCTGGACACATTCTTCTTCCTGCTCCGAAAGGGATGTACTCAAAGTTCGTTCCTTTGAAATCAATATCAGAATCATTGCCTTGGAACCTCTCTGGTATAAACCTCTCTGCATCGTACCAGTAATTTGGATCTCTTCCAAGTGCCCATGCATTTATTATAATTTGAGTTTTCATGGGTATTTCATAACCACTGATCTTGCAGGTTTCTCTACATTCTCGTGGAACCAACAAAGGAACAGGCGGGTACAGCCTCAGAGTTTCTTTGATCACTAGTTTTAAGTAACTGAGTTGAATCATGTCACTATCACGAATTACTTTCTTCCCTTTGAAAACGTTTCTAACCTCAGCTTGCGCCCTCTCCATCACTTTAGGATTTTTCATCATTTCTGACATGGCCCATTCCAGTACTGTTGCCGAAGTATCGGTTCCACCAATGAACATATCCTACAATGACGACACAAAGTGATCATTAACATTATCAAACCCCAAGATACGTACATTGGATTCACAATTAAATTGGGTACTTTGTCGTGTTCTAGCTCTAACTGCCTTTGGTATTATTGGCTCGCTTTCGGTCTCGCGCAGACAGAAGCATTTGATTTCATTCTGGATATGTAATGGCAGAGCAACATATAAGTAAGGAGTACTAACCCAAATAACAGCTTTGATGTTGTCGGCTGTGATTGGGACGTCAAGGTTTTCACTTCGCTGGATTCGCAGAAGAACCTGAACCAGATTTCTTCCTCCGAAGCACTCTTGCCTCCTTCTGCTCTCATCTGCTTCCGCTGGTTCTCCTTGATAATATCATCTAAAATTTTGCCTATATTGTCACGCATCTTCACCAGCTTTGCTACCGTTCCAGTTATGAGATGAAAAGGTTTCACGGAAGGAAACAAATCAACAAGTTTAAACCCGCTCATTTGTTCTAATACTGTAGGGAGCAGTTGAAGCAGCCGTTCTTGATCTTTATGCTTCTCGCCAAATGCTACCCTCATAACTACAGAACTAGTCAATGAGTAAATCTCTCTCGTGAGACTGAAAACCGAACCTACGGATGATTGAACCGACTCTATAAGCTTAGATACCTGATGAAATGAGGTAAACGTTAATGAAGAAATCTCAATCCAGTCATACTGGAATATTTCGCTGGAAATTGTGATCTTATTAAGGATTCATATCAGAAGCTGTTGCGAGGGGAAAAAACTGTCATTTAAGTGTTAAAAATGTGATGTTGAAAATCCAAAATAAATGCTAAGTAGCCGCCCAAAAATTAATAATATCCGTAAGTTACACTCAGTGTTTAATTACAATGATGAACATGGGGTTTCTTAGTAAATGTCTTCCCATGTAATGCCAAGAATCCAGAGTTCTCCGTATCAAAATATCTAAAATAATATAAAATAATCGAACGTTAGCAGAAGATATTATTATATAATATGCGTACCTCATCTTCTCGTACATAGGAGAATGATTGAACCCTTTTGGCGCTTAAGAGCTCCAAAATGCATATTTTCCTCATCTGTCTCCAATAATCACCGTAAGGAGCAAAAGCAATATCAGTTCCTCCATACGAAAAAATCTTACCGGCAGTAGAAACTTGTGGCCTCTGAACAAAGGTAAGATCATGTGTCTTCATAATCTGCTTGGCCAGATCTGGGGATGACACAACCACTGTTGAAATCTCACCAAGTTGAAGGTGCATGAGAGGCCCATACTTGAGAGAGAGCTCTCGAAGGGCACAGTGTGGAAGTGGTGACTCTGCTGCTGCCAGCTGATGAAGGTTTCCCAGCAGAGGAAGCTTCCATGGCCCGGGGATTTTAGTCTGCGCCTTATTTCTTGGCTTTCTGAGCCAAAGGAACGTCAAGAACAAGAAGAAAGGAATAAGAAGCAAGGAAGAAAGCTGGTATTCCATATGGGTTTGCCTTCTAACTGACGCACGTATATTCAAGCAACGTTTGTGAGTATATATTTCTGTGTGTTTGTGTGTAACAGTGAGTGAATACATATAAGAATAATATCGAATAAACATGTGGCAAATAATGAAACGAGTTCAGATTTCTTATCTCCTTAAAATTGTGGTTTCGAGTGTGCCTACATTCCTTAGTGCAGAAACAGACGTCAAAAGAAGCAACCGATCGATGTGATACAAAAAAGGAAGGGACAGATTTTAGAGGGAAAGAAAGAGTCGTTGTCATTGGTCGTTCAATAACAGAAAAAATCAAGCAAATGCCGACCATGATTAATGCGAGGACCCACTGTGATTGGTGCGGGTTGTTTTTTTTTTTTTTCACTCACATTTTTTTTAATATTTTCATAAAAATTATTTTTTTGCAAAATATTACTCAAATAAAAATATTTTATATTTTTCATGACATCACTTAAAATTGAATTATTAATGATATTCTTACTCCTCTTCCTAAAGTCTAAAATTCCATTTAAATTCATATGATCTAGAGTTATTATTTGGATTTACTACAAAATATTTTGGAACATGGAATGAATCTAGAAATCTATTTTAAAGCACTGATCAAATCTTTAGAGTATTGAATAAATTACAAAATAGTTTAGAATACTGAATGCACCTCTTATTTAGACAGAATGAGATCGCCATGAAGAAATAGAGTGAGAATTGGGAATTATGACAATAAAAAGGTTACCCAAAAAAATGGTGAGGGTCTTCAGAGCATTATGTCAAAATCAAAGTCAATAACTATGCTAATGATAGAAAAGAAAAATGAAGGTAATGATAAGAACATACATTTGAGGTTTTGGTAGATTTAAATTAAAATGTAAAATAAGATTAAAAATGTATAGATTATTTCAATAAATTTATGAGAACAGGCCAAAGCTTACGGCCACGACGCAGATATCACAAAAGGTTGAAATTTTCCTGGGTTATGGACCACCCGAAACACCTCACCTATAAGGAAGTAGCAATTGACGCATGACTCATCAGTGGAGAGGGTGATATTTTTTTGGCCCTATATACAGGTATTCTTTTTTATTATAGACAATTCTATTTGAAATACTGTCTCTCTCAACAAATAAATAAGCTCAATTTTATGTGGGTTGGCCAAATCCCTATCCGTGTGTGTGTGAAATTAGGAAGGAAAAAGAAAAATTTGTGTCCAAGTTCTCCATCCCTATCTATGTCCCATATGGAAGGAGAGTTCTAGTGCTTAGGGGTTCTTGGTGGACAATTGTTGCGTGATGAAAAACATTGGATTTAGTTCGAAGGGATGAGCATCAAATTTAGATAATTCATATTGAAATTGGACGCTTCAGATTTAATATGAACAAATTTGAAGAAAGAAAAGATTGTACATGTGGTGGCTCATAAATGTATCCCATAAATGGAAAGGATGTTGTAGCTTAAAGGTTATGGTCTTTGAGATTGAGGGAGTGTTTTGATTATATTTTTAAAAGTGATTTCACGGAGTTTGAGACAAATATGTAAAATAAATTTTGTCTCGTATTGTACAAAAATATTTTTTGAGGTATCTTTTAGGACCTCTAAACACCCACTTAATATAAATATGTCATAAGATGGATACGTTTCAATGAAGGGAAGAAATAACAAGATCATAGGGTCTTCATCACCTGCTTGGCCATATCTGGGGATGATACTACCGTAGAAAGCTCGCCAATTTTTTTGGGGCCAAAAACAGCTCACCAGTTCATCAAGCAGGGCTTGGGTCTTGTGGAATGACTTAGTTCCGCACATGATATAATATTCAAATTTTCATTAAAAATGGCGTTCACATTAAATAGCTAATTGTGTTTCGAATAGAAAAGTCTCGAATAAAAAGATTGCTGTGAGCAGTTAAAAAAAACATTGAGACGCAATTCTTTTTTTCCCCTTTGATACGCAATTCTACAATAAACTCCTCCCGCCTTTTATTTTATACTGTAATTTGTTTCCATTTATAAGACAAATTATAAAGTGCGGTGAGGAGCATTTAATATTTTTTTAATTAATTATTCTTCTGATTTAAAAAAAAATTATTTGGAGGCGACGATTTTGTCAGCATTCTCATCCACCTAGGCCTAGCCCGCATAAGATTCTCTCCTAATGTTTCGATATGTTTTCTTTTTTGTAAATAAAAAAAATCTGAAAACTCAGTTCTCTACAGGTATCTGATTCAGCTTCATCGTGAATAATAACGTCAGCGTTAATTAAATCAGTAAATAAGTTAATCAATTGATTTCATATGCTCATATAAGCTCCCAAGTCCTAATTGTTATGAACGGCGTTGCAAAGGAGGAGTACACAAGGACGTGTCAGCATGTTTACATGGAGGCATGCATAGCGGTTGTCAAATGTAATGTTAAACCATGTGAGTTGTGACAAGTAATTAAGGCGTAATTGAAAATTGAAATATATATTATTTCCATATGTCTTAAATATAGGAGCTAATATTGGTGTGTTTGTTTTGGTAAGAAGATGGCTAGAAAAAATTTTGAACCAAAATATGTTAGTGGGTCATTAATAATAGTTTTTTCACTTTTAACCCTTGTTATAAGAAGGGGAGAGAGCTTTAATTAAATACAGGAGAGATGAGAGAAAAAATTTCCAATTACATTCTTTAATAAGGATAAAATAGGTAACTTTTATCAATTTGAAACAAATTTAAGGACTTAATTAACTTCTTATATTATACTCCTTTGGTTCTATTTAGAAGGCAAATTAAAATGACAAGGTTTTTCATAGTCCTACTCGTAAGGCATTTTATTAAATTTTTAACGTGAATATATTATTTTATCCTTTATTTATTATAGTGTACTCCCTCTGGTTCTATTTATAAGCTTCAAATTTGGAGAGAGGTATGGTTTATTTTATAAGCTTCTAATTTTGCCATTAGTTATTTATTTTCTCTCATTTGTCATACTCTCTTATCATATTTTTTCATACATTCTCTTTTATCCTTTTTCTCATTTATTATAAGAGCATATTTGGAAATAAAACTATATTTCTAACATATTTATTGCTTTTAACTAATTTTAATTAATTATTTGTTATCTGTAAATTAGTTATTTGAAGTTTATAATAAGGACCAGAATAAGTAGGTAGTTATTGTTTTGAAAGGTATATATATTAAATAGGAAAAAGTTAAAAAATTATTATATCTTAATGGAGAATTAATACTGTTTAATGTTTTTCTTAAAGTGCGATATAAATAGCATCACTAGTGATGAATTGGAGGGAGTAAATGTCATCAATTGCATATGAAATGGAGTTACCATCCGTGTGATAAATTAATTTAACTAAGTTTTTTTAATTTTAACTCGTATATTTCTATAGCGTAGAGGTACTACTTTTGCAATAAGATGTGAGCCAGCAGCTGATGTAACGACAAACGAAACCGACGAGTCATAATCTTTTCTCACGGATCTGTCTCTGGTTCCACCAATCCAAAACAAGCACGGAATATTAACATTATTGAATTCAAAACAAACACGCAAATATCACAATTATTAGGAGCTTCCAAGAAGAGAATCAATATTTGTATGGCGTGGGAATCAAACACAGATGGTTCTTCCTTCTATCTGTAACGCTAAGTTCTTCAGTCATATCTAAATCCTCAGGCTTCACTCCACGTGGGAGTTTCCAATCAAAGTGATAGAGTAAACTAGCTAGAGGAAGCTCAATGCTTGCTAAACCAAATGAAATCCCTGGACACATTCTTCTTCCTGCTCCAAAGGGAATGAACTCGAAGTTTGTTCCTCTGAAATCAATATCAGAATTACCTTGGAACCTCTCCGGTATGAACCTCTCTGCATCGTACCAATAATTTGGATCTCTTCCGATTGCCCATGCATTTGTTATAATTTGAGTTTTGATGGGTATTTCATACTCATTAATCTTGCAAGTTTCTCTGCATTCTCTTGGAATCAATAAAGGAACTGGTGGGTGCAACCTCATAGTTTCTTTGACTACTGATTTTAAGTAGCTAAGTTGCACCATATCACTTTCATTAATTACTTTCTTCCCATTGAAAACGTTTCTCACCTCAACTTGCGCCTTTTCCATCACTTTAGGATTTTTCATCATTTCTGACATGGCCCATTCTAGTACTGTTGCTGAGGTATCTGTTCCACCGCCGAACATATCCTACAAAGTCATCATTAATCAGAATTATCTAATGTATTACCTTAAAACTAGGTACCACGTTTTAATTTTGGTCTCTCACAAGGTATAAGTCAGGAGTACTAACCCAAATAACAGCTTTGATGTTGTCAGTCGTAATAGGAACGTCAAGGCTTTCACTTTGCTGGATTCGTAGAAGAACCTGAACAAGATTTTCTTCCTCCAAAGCATCATCATCACTACTCTTGTCTCCTTCTGCTGATCTCATTATTATCTTCTGTTGATTCTCCTTGATAATATCATCAAAAAATTTGTCTATATTCTTATGAGCCTTCATCAACTTTGCTTCCATTCCAGTTATGAGATGGATAAGTTTCATGGAAGGAAACAAATCAGCAAATTGAAATCCGCTCAATTGTTCTAAAGCTGCACGGAGCAATTTCAGCGGCTGCCGTTGATCCTTATTTTTATGTCTGTCGCCAAATGCTACCCTCATAACTATAGAACTAGTAAATGAGTAAATCTCGCTCGAGAGATCCAAAACCGAACCTACTGATGATTGAACTGACTCTATAAGCTTAGATACCTGATGAAATGAGGTAATAAACAAAAAGAATGATGAAGAAATATTGAAAATTTCTAACATTGATATAGAAAATGATACTACTTTCTAAAAGGTTCAGTCAACGCCTGCAATTAATGACGTTAATGACGAACATAGGGTCTCTTTGCAGCCAAGAACACCGCAAAGTAGTTCAATTCGATCACATATGGAATTGGATATTAAATATGGGTACCTCATCTTGTCTTACGTAGGAGAATGATTGAACCTTCTTGGCACTTAAAAGCTCTAAAACACAAACTTTTCTCATCTGTCTCCAGTAATCACCGTAAGGAGCAAAAGCAACATCAGTTCCTCCGTACGCAAAAATTTGGACACTAGAAGCATTTGGCCTCTGAACAAAGGCAAGATCATGAGTCTTCATGATCTGCTTAGCCATATCTGGGGATGATATAATTACTGTTGAAATCTCACCAAGTTGAAAGCGCATGAGAGGTCCATATTTGAGGGACAGGTCTCGAAGGGCATGATGTGGAAGTGGTGACTTTGCTGCTGCTAACTGATGAAGGTTTCCCAAAACAGGGAGCTTCCATGGCCCTGGGATTTCAATCTTGGTTTTGTTTGTTGGCTTTACAAGCCAAAGGAACGTTAAGAAGAAGATGGTGATGAAGGAAATAAGAAGCAAGCAAGAGAACTGGGATTCCATGCGGATTAGCTTCAAGACTTGTAAATATGGAGATGTGCACTTTTGGAGAGAAATGGAAAACGATACATAGGGACTGTGGAAGCAACTTGAATACGACGGGGGATTTAAATATCGGAATATAGCTAAAATACACAAAAATATATACCCGAATCATATTGGTATACAATGTATCATTTTGGGGGAAAAAAAACTTTACATTTGACATATAATTCTAAATATTTTAAATATTTTTTAAGTATTTAATTATTTAAAAATATTGCAAATTACATGTTAGTGCTAAGTATTATTTTTAAATGACACATTATATAATAAAAAATATAAAAATTTTGGCATGATAAGAACAATTAATTTCCATGATAATTTTAATGGCATAATATTTGATAGTCAAAATATTAAATTCATATAAAAAAAATAGAACACATAACTATGCAATAAAAAATTTGATATTATGAATATAAAAAATTTGACATAAATTTTTTTTAAAAGTATGTTGGTAACCATCTAAGGTTAATTTTTAATTGTGGTCCGGTGCCGGCATTCTGGTTGGTTAGAAGACAAGAGAGCAAAACAAACCCCATGTGCAGGAAAAGACAATTTTGAGCGAAAGAAAGGGAAAACGACATACAGGGGCCTTGAGAATACTCCAGTAGTACCTAGAGAGATTTTCTTATTTCTATTTATAAGGTAGGGAAATTTTTTTTTATTTCATTTATAAGTCACTTTATTAAATTTTTACTACGAATGTATTATATTATCTTTCATTTGTTATAGTATAGATAATTATATTTTTTTAAAGGTGTATATATTAAATAGGAATAAAGTTAAAAAGTTATTGTATATTTTAATAAAAAATTAATACAGTTTAAGATTTTTTTTAGTTTGTATGAAACATGTTAAAAGTGTCTCATAAATAGAATCAGAAAAATATGTCTCAAATGTTAGAATATTGTATAAAGGATCTGGGTCCTTTATTGAAGGGGAAGAGGTTAGCTAGACAAAAATACCCATTTCTTACTCCTTTCGTCTTTTTTATAATTATAATAGAGTATTCTTTTTCTAAATATAAGGAACTAGTCTAAAATATAAATAAATTTTAACTAATTCATACCAACCAACAAAAATAGTTAAAAAAATATTAAATTTGTCATCCAGTCCAATTTAAGTAATTTTTATTATTATCTTTATTAATTACTCTAAATTCTGATTTATATTAATTTTTACCTTCTCATTATTCTTATTAAATTTGAGCATGCATCTAGCTACTTAACACTCAACTTATATAACAGAGAAAAATAATAATACGCTATTTACTGTTGACGTATTGACAACTGAAATCAAAATAAATTATATACTACGTTGATCAGTCATTTACTCACACATTGAACTATGCAATAGTCAAACAACAAAGCTCATCATAATACACATTGGTCAAGTGGGTTGGTGCTCATCAGTATTATTGCTGGATATCGAATATTTACATCATCAATGTGGGTGGGTGGGTACTTTCACTAGGAACTGCCAACAACAGAATCGATATTATATGGCGTGGGAATCAAACACAAATTGTCCTTCCTTCTATTTGTGATACCATAATCTGGAGTCATATCTAAATCTTCAGGTTCCATTCCATGTGGGAGTTTCCAATCGAAGTGATAGAGTAAGCTAGCAAGAGGAAGCTCAACGCTTGCTAGGCCAAATGAAATGCCCGGACACATTCTTCGTCCTGCTCCGAAAGGGATGTACTCAAAGTTTGTTCCTTTGAAATCAATATCAGAATTATTGCCTTGGAACCTCTCTGGTATGAATCTCTCTGCATCATACCAGTAATTTGGATCTCTTCCAAGTGCCCATGCATTTATTATAATTTGAGTTTTGATGGGTATTTCATAACCATTAATCTTGCAGGTTTCTCTACATTCTCTTGGAACCAACAAAGGAACGGGCGGGTACAGCCTCAAAGTTTCTTTGATTACTAGTTTTAAGTAACTGAGTTGAATCATATCACTATCACGAATTACTTTCTTCCCCTTGAAAACGTTTCTAACCTCAGCTTGCGCCTTTTCCATCACTCTAGGATTTTTCATCATTTCTGACATGGCCCATTCTAGTACTGTTGCCGAAGTGTCGGTTCCACCAGCAAACATATCCTGCAATGATGTTCGACACAAAGTGATCATTAATTAGCACCATCAAACCATTGATACCCCAGGATCATGGTTAAATTGGTTGTTTTGTCGTCTTCTAGCATTATCAAACACACGTCTTCTTTCAACACAGGTAATGACAGACCAACATATAGGCAATAAGTGGTACTAACCCAAATAATAGCTTTGATGTTGTCCGCTGTAATTGGGACGTCAAGGTTTTCATTTCGCTGGATTCGTAGAAGAACCTGAACCAAATTTTCTTCCTCCGAAGCACTCTTGCCTCCTTCTGCTCTCATGTGCTTCCGTTGATTCTCCTTGATAATATCATCTAGAATTTTGCCTATATTCTCACGGATCTTCACCAGCTTTGCTTCCGCTCCAGTTAGGAGATGAAAAAGTTTCAAGGAAGGAAACAAATCAACAAGTTTAAACCCGCTCGTTTGTTTGACTACTGCAGTGAGGCATTGCAATAGCTGTTCTTGATCTTTATGCTTGTCGCCAAATGCTACCCTCATAACTACAGAACTAGTCAATGAGTAAATCTTGCTCGTGAGGTCGAAAAGTGAACCTACCGATGATTGAACCGACTCTATAAGCTTAGATACCTGATGAAATGAGGTAAACGAATCTGGTCATACTAGAATATTTAATTAGAAATTGTAATCTTATTGCATATATACATAAATACAAATATATATATATATATATATATATAGAGTACCTCATCTTGTCGTACATAGGAGAATGATTGAACCTTCTTGGCGCTCAAGAGCTCTAAAATACATATTTTTCTCATCTGTCTCCAGTAATCACCGTAAGGAGCAAAAGCAATATCAGATCCTCCATACGTAAAAATCTTAGCAGTAGAAGTTTGTGGCCTCTGCGCAAAGGAAAGATCATGTGTCTTCATAATCTGCTTAGCCAAATCTGGGGATGACACGACCACTGTTGAAGTCTCACCAAGTTGAAGGTGCATGAGAGGCCCATACTTGAGAGATAGCTCTCGAAGGGCATAGTGTGGAAGTGGTGACTCTGCTGCTACTAACTGATGAAGGTTTCCCAACAGGGGAAGCTTCCATGGCCCTGGCACTTTAATCGTCGCTTTATTTCTTGGTTTTCTAAACCAAAGGAACGTCAAGAACAAGATGATGAAGGAAACAACAAGCAAGGGAGAAAACTGGTATTCCATATGGGTTTGCCTTCTAACTGACGCACGCATATTATTCAAGCAACATGTGTGAGTATATATTTGCGTTTTGGTGTGAGTGCGAGTGTATATATAGAAGTGTATGCATATAAGAATGTCCAAACATGTGGCAAATAATGAAACAACTTGAGATTTCTTATCTCTATCTCCTTAAAATTGTGGTTTCAAGTTCTACATTTCTTTAGTGCAGAAACGGACGTCAAAACAAGGCAACCGATCTGATACGAAAACGGAAGGGACAGATTTTGGATAGAGAAAGAAGAGAGTTGCCTATCAAGAATAGAAAAAACCAAGTAAATGCCGACAATAATTAATGCGCGGACCGACTTTGACAAGTGCACATTAGCATTTTTTACCTTAATATTTTAATGAAAACTGGCAATGGTTTGCTGGAAGAAAGCAGTATTACGTAATATTAATATAACTACATTGAATATGATTGATGAAAACATATTATTCACAGCCAAATTCATAAGGATTAGTATGATATAAGATATGAAATCTTTATAAAGTTATACATACTTTTTTCTGCCCTTTATTATAAGTTTTAAATAACTAATTCACTAATAACAAATAACAAGCTAAAATTAATTAAAAACAGTAAATAGGTTAGAAATATATTTTTGTTTTCAAATATGCCATTATCATAAATGAAAAAAAAATGAAAGAGAATGTGTGGGAAGATATGACAAGAGAGAAATAATTAAGAGTAATATTGAAAAAACTACATTAAATGTTAAGATAAACACAAATTAAGGCTTATAAAATGAACTACACTTTTTTTTTAAATTTAAAACTTACAAACAGAACCGGAGGGAGTACTTTCTAAAAGTCATAAATAAACGAATTTTCTCATGCTTCGTATAATATTTCTCATAATTAATTTAGCTATGTATGAGTCAAAGTCTCTTATCCAACATGTGAGAAACAAATTATATTAATGACTTATAAATATTGCAAATTATTATATATTTCATATGTTATGTTTATTTTTTCCCAATATATTTTATTTGCTTTAGTTTCATACGGTTTTCATTGCTTTTATATGTTTTTGCATGTATCAGATGGTTTACATAATTATTAATCATCTGTTGTACGTGTATGCAAGCATGTGAAAACGAGGAAATGAGACAAAACGTAGATTTCTTAGATTCTTAATTTGCCTAAGTTTTATGCATGAAGGCTGCACCACATATTGAATAAGAACGAAAACTTACACAACACTCTTGTCTCGTTTAGTTTTTGGCCACCCCTCTTGGCTCTTGTTGTGTAATAATTGATGATGGCCAGGTTTTTCTTACATGGATCCTTGAATTTTAGTCCAAAAGTATATACTTTTAAAATCCTTGTATACAAATAAATTAAGACCCATCAATAATAAAATGATCGATCGTACTTCAAAACTTTATGGATACAATTCAGCCATATGGCTTCTACTTGTTGACATATGAGTAGTGATGATTCCTGATATTTTATATTTTTTCGTGACATTTAAATTTTATAATATTTAGGGAGTCATTAAGGCTGTGTACTAATTGCAAAGTGATTCTTGAGAATAGGGTGACTGTCCAACATAGAGTACTTATTCTTAATGTGAGTTTTAAGAGTATCAGACAAAAGCATTATCAAGTGGTAAATCCCAGGGTTAAGTGGTGGCAGATGGCAGTTAAAGGGTGAGAAGCGGGAGTTTTTCAAAAGGACTTTTTTGGAGGAAAGGATTTGGGAGTTGTAAGGAAATGTGAACATTACGTGGGAGGAGATGGCTATGAGGGTTCATGTGGTTTAAGCAATTTTAGAAGAATCCAAAGGTCGTGGTCAGAGAGATAATGAGACTTGGTGGTGGGAGAAGAGTATATAAGAGAAAGTTAGAAAGAAAAGAAATTGTTTTAAAGCCACATATTTGTGCAGTAGTGCAAAAAACTAGAAAAAGTATCGTTTGGCTAAAACAAAGACAAAGAGAGCAATGAGCAAAGCACGTACCAAAGCATATGAGGAGTTTTATAAGGAGTCAGAAACAAAGGCAAGGGAAAGAAATATTTATAAGATTGCAAAGCAAAAGGAAAGAAAAAAGAGATATTTGGACCAAGTGAAGTGTATAAAGGATGAAGATGGTAATAGTTCTAGCTATTGATGGAGAGATTAAGGATAGATGAGAGGCTTACTTTTATAAGTTATTTAATGAGGGAAGCGAATGTGCAATTCAGAACTTACAGGATTTGCTAATTAGCGAAGATGATTAGAATTTGGCTTTTTACCATAGAATCCGTATCAAAGAGATCAACGCAACTCTCAAGAAATTATAGACAATGGTAAAGTCGTTGGACCTGATAGTATTCCTATTAAAGTTTAGAAATGTTTAGGCAAGGAGGGTGAATTGTGACTAACCAAGATTTTTAATGAAATTTTACGCTCCAAGAATATGTTGGATGAATAGAAGAAAAGCACTTTGGTTCTTATTTACAAAAATAAAAGAGATATTCAAAACTGTGCAAGCTACAAAGGGATAAAACTTATAAGCTATATGATGAATTGTGGGAAACAGTGATTGAACTTAGGTTGAAGTTGAAGATTTCTATTTTGGAGAACCAATTTATATTTATGCCAAGGAGATCCACAATTGAAGTAATTTATTTACTAAAGGGGTTAATGGAAAGATATAGGAGTAAAGGAAGGGATTTACATGTGGTTTTTATTGACTTGGAAAAAACTTATGATCGTGTGCCAAGAAAAATACTTTGGAAGACTTTGGAAAAGAAAGGTATATAGGTTTCTTATATCAAAGCCATACAAGATATGTATGAGGGGGTAACTACCAATGTAAGAATGTCTAGAGGTGAGACAAAACACTTTCCCACTAAGATTGGCCTACATTAGGAATCTTCTTTGAGTCCTTACTTATTTAATATTATTCTGAATGTTTTAACTGAGCTTGTTCAAGAAAGAATCTCTAACTGCATGCTTTTCACAGATGACATAGTGCTCATGGCTAAATCAAAAGAATAGATTAACTCTAAATTAGAGTTATAGAGAAGGACTTTGGAGTCCAAAGGTTTTTACTTGAGTAGAAACAAAATAGAATATATGCATTGCAATTTTGGGAGGAGGTAAGGCAATGGTGATTTGGAGGTGAAGATGAGAGATCAAATCATTCCTCAAGTATCAAAGTTTAAATATCTAGGATCCATTGTATATGAGGACAGTGAACTTGATGGAGACGTTTCTTATAGAATACAAGCTGGTTGGTTAAAGTGGAGGAAGGCTACTAGAGTTATTTGTTATAAGAAGGTATATGAGAAGCTTAAGAAAAAATTTTATCGGACCGCTATAAAACCATTTATGTTGTATGGTAATCAATATTAGGCAATAAAGAGAAAAGAAAAGCATAAAGTTGGGGTAGCAGAAATGAAGATGTTGAGATGAATATGTGGTCATACAAGAAAAAATAAGATCTGAAATGAAAATATCAGAGCAAGAGTCAGTGTGCCCCGGTGAGAAGGGTAGATCAGATAGTATGGAGTTTCATAAAAAGGGATAAAGAAAGACCGAGAAGAACGCTTAATGAGATTATAAAACGGGACCTTCTGGTTAACAACATATCTAAGGACTTGATTGTTGATAGAACACAATGGCATCGTGTGATTCATGTAGCCAACCCCATATAGTGGGATAAGGCTTGTTTTCTTTTTTAGGGAGTCATTAAGGCATCTTAAATAATACCTTCTACCTAATCAATTTGATTGGAATTAGAAATGAGATCATTAATTTCATCAATTGGAATTCATCGATATTTTTGTGTTTTTTAGGCAACATTGGACGTCTTTAGAAATTAAAGGAGATATCAGCTAGTGTAATTACACCAAGGTATATATGATGCTGTTGCCTGAGGGACAATTGAGAATTATAGCAGACAAAAGAGGGACGTTTTGGGAAAAAGAGGCACTTGGAGGCTTGGGGAGGAGTTAGATTTAGTGCTAGCTTCTCTCTCATTTGATGGTTTTAATGTTGGATTTAGCTTTATATTTTGTTAGTCATCTCTTAATCTAGAGTTATTATGAGCAAATTTGTGGATTAGAACTCGTATTTACCGTTTATTTGTGTTTCTTGGTGGTTTACTTAATCTTAATGCTTATTATTGTCTACATGTCAACCATTATTGCGTATGAATTGAGGGATCAGGGTTTACCTTAACGAGTGTGATGTTGATATAGCACTTTTCATTTTTCATATATGACCGAATATCGTTAGTCTTTCTAAGTTTACATTAGAGCCCGACATTAAAGCGAAACCAACAAGAAAATACTTGGACCACAGGGTTTGAACTTTGAAGAAACACTGGTTAGGATGAAATGAAACACTGGTATTACTGGGAAGATCAAAGAAAAACACAAATATTAAAATATATCGTACTGATAATTTTAGGTTTCAGAGGAATACAAACACCTAAGCCAATTCTTATACTAAACTTCTTTTATACGACCCTTAATCTAACCATATCAAATACTATATATATTTTTATTACAAATGAAGCTTCTAGATTTATCACCATCATTATTAATACATAAGTCACATATGATGAACCAACCTTTTCCGAAAAGTCACAAAATCCTCGGAGAGACCTTATTCGTGAATTTCACAGAAATGTGAAACTCTTATTCTGGTTTACTTTTTCCACTAAGCTTATAGTTGCATATGCTTCAATAGGAATTCTCATGAAGAGGATCGGCGCTTCATGCTTGTGTGGGAATCAAGCACAGCTTGTTCTTCCTTCTAGCTACAATACTGAAAGTTTCAGTCATGTCTAAATCCTCTGGCTTCATTCCATGTGGGAGTTTCCAATCAAAGTGGTAGAGCAAGCTAGCTAGAGCAAGCTCAATGCTTGCTAACCCAAATGAAATCCCTGGACAAATTCTTCTTCCTGCTCCAAAAGGGATGTACTCAAAGTTTGCTCCTTTAAAATCAACATTACAGCCACCACGGAATCTTTCTGGCATAAACCTTTCAGCTTCATACCAATGGTTTGGATCTCTTCCAATTGCCCATGCATTCACAAAAACTTGAGTTTTATTGGGTATTTCATATCCACTTATCTCGCAGGTTTCCCTACATTCTCTTGGGATCAACAAAGGAAGAGGCGGGTGTAATCTTAGAGTTTCTTTGATTACTGATTTTAAGTAACTAATCTGTTCCATGTCACTATCATGTATTACTTTCTTTCCTTTGAAAGTTTCTCTAATTTCAGCTTGTGCTTTTTCCATTACCTTTGGATTTCTCACCATTTCTGACAGAGCCCATTCCATTGTTGCTGCAGAAGTATCAGTTCCACCAGAAAATATATCCTGCATTATTAACGGTGGTCACAAATAGTGATCATTAACCAGCGTTGTTAAACCCAGATGACCATAGGTTAACATAAAACACAAAATTGAAGCTTTATTTGTTTTGTCAAACGAACCATACATAGAAAGGCCCATTCATGACTAATTTAGCACTGTTTCACATTTAGGTAAATGGCCTCGGATTACAAACTTATCTTAATTCCTTTTTAAAAGTACCAGTACATAAGTTTAACATAGGATAAACTCATGGCAAACCTTCCAATGCAGGCAATTATAAAGTTTACTAACCGCAATGACAGCTTTGACGTTGTCTGTTGTAAATGGGATCCCAGGGCCTCCACTACGTAGGATTTGCAAGAGAACCTGAAGAAAATTTTCTTGGCCAGAACCACCCTTGCCTTCTTTAAACTGCATCTCTTGATTCTCCTCAATAATATCCTCTAAGAACTCATCGATCTGCGTACGAATCTTTGCTAACTTTGCTTCCACTCCTGTTATGAGATGAATAGCTTTCATTGATGGAAACAAATCAGCAAAGCCAAAGCCACTCGTGATCGCTGTATCGATCAATTGCAGAAACTTTTCCCGTTTGGACTTGTCTCCAAACGCTACTCTCGTAATAATTGAGCTGGTCAAAGAGTAGATCTTGCTCGTGACATCGAAATCTGAACCTACCGATCTCCGAACTGATTCTATTAACTCAAATACCTGATGAAGTACTGAGGAAGTTAAACAAGTAATTATGACAAATTACTGTATGTACTCCCGATATTCACGGTCAACTACTTGAATTTTTAACTAGAAATTGTGATATATATATATATATATATATATATTACTCCGATCGTTCAAAATATAAATATTAAATAACTAAATTATGCAATTTAAAAAGTTGGTAAAAATTAGTTAAAGATAATAAATATCTAAAAAATACAATTCATTTTTCTAAAACACTTTTATTTATAAAAAAGAAAGTGGAATAGAAAATAAGTGAAAAAAGAGATCAAAGAAACATATAATTAAGTAGGGGGAAAAATAAAAAATGTATTAAATCATCATACAAGTCTAAATTGATGCTTGTAAGAAAATCAAACCCTTTTAAATATTTAATGCTTATGTTTTGTACCAGGGGGAATGTGAACAAAGAATACACCGAAATAATATGTATGTAATTACTACCTCATCTTCTCGAGCAGACGAGAAAGTCTGAACCTTCTTGGCACTGAAGAGTTGTGAAGCACATATTCTTCTCATATGCTTCCAGTAATCACCATAAGGGGAAAAAACGATGTCTGCAGAGCCATAGCCCATAAGCTTAGGAGTAAGCAGTTGTGGCCTGTTGACAAAGGCAAGATCATGCGTCTTCATAATCTCTTGGGCAATTTCCGGAGATGAAACAATTACTGTAGAAAGCTCGCCAAGTTGAAGGTGCATCAGAGGCCCATATCTGTGAGAGAGTTCTCTAAACAAATGATGAGGAAGTGAAGACCTTGCTGCTGCTAACTGATGCAAGTTTCCTAATAGAGGCAGCTTCCATGGCCCGGGGATTTGAAGCTTAGCTTTATTTTTCGGCTTTGCAAGCCAAAGCCACAAGAAAAGGAAGAAGAAAATTAGAAGCAAGAAAGAAAATTGGGATTCCATACGGGAAGGCTTCAAGTGATGTTATGTAATTGATCGATGCATATTGTTTAAACTGGAGTCCTATATATATATATAGAAGTTGCCGACAAACCATGAAGGGAGCTCTAAAGTCATGTCCTTGTGGAAGAATATTCCTTTGGAGTTTGGAAGAATGTGAAACCAAAATATGTTTGGTGAAAGTACTAATAATTCATAAATACTTTACACATTTAGAAGTCAGGCGTGTTCCTGTTCATGAGGTTTGGTGAAAGAAAGTACTTATTTATGTATAAATTATTTGTTGAAATATTTTTAAAATGAAGAGATTTTTTTTTTTGGAAAGTCATGGCCTCATATGAATCAATAAATTTACATAAAGGGTTTATAAAGTGTTACAACACTGAAAGTCATTAAAATTGTGTGTCTGTCTATGAAAAGGTGACGTAAGTGATAACTATCACTTGACGAAAATTTGTGTTGTTTCTAAAAACAATTCCCTACATACTAAAAGGGTGTAACTTTTTATGACAAAGTTATTGAATAACCTTTGATTATTTAATTTATGTTGGTTGATGAATTAACATATAGGTAGTAATTTATGTTAGTTCATGAATCATCACTCCATTTTCAGATAACTACAATAGGACCAAATTTATTGTTTTTTGTCTTTAAGAGCAAGCAGAAATAAAAAAATAATTCTTATTATTTTATAAAAGGTATTGTTGGGAGTGCAATCCATATTCAAAAGTTTTTATTGTATACCCTTTATAAAATTCATCAGGTTAACCCAACTTATATCTTATAAGATATGAATATGTGAGGGCGAATTAAGTCTAACAAAAATTGTCTACGCCTTAAAGACATCATGAACAATTCATTTCTTCTCTTCTTATTTTTTAGAGAACCATTTCCGTCAACATACTTTAAATATTTAGAAGTTAGGTATTAGTCTTCATGAAAAGGTAAATTATTGATTAGTTTAATAACCGTCCAAAAACACGGTGAGTGGTTACAATTTTTTTTTTGAAATACGACAAAATGACATATATTATAAAAAATAGAGTTATAAATTAGGGTAAGTAAGGCTATCTATAATATAGGAATAAAAGCTAAGAAAAGAACTTTTAGAAATAACATCAACATCGAAGAGAGAAAACTAAAATATATGAGAAAGAATTTCCCACCAAGTGATGATTGAGGGCTGTAAATCCAACTTTGGTATTTTTATGAATAGCTCCCCCACACAATGAATAGAAGGAGAGTTGGATGATCTATTAATTAATGAGCGCGTAGGAATAATCCAGAGAAGGGAGGCCCTACAACATTTGGAATGAAAATTCAATCCTAGCAGTCGTGTTTCTCCAAACGAATTCTTTTAAGCATTTAGTTACTCTCATGACACATCATACCATGACAAATTTCTTTGCCTTTTAAATTCAAACAAGATAATGTTCCAGCACTATTGTGCATAAATAGCCTCTATTACTGCTTAATTCTAGTGTATTAATATATTATCCTTCTTTAAATGTACAAGCTTAAATCAACTTATTATTTTGTAAAAATCATTATTTGACTTGAGTTTTAACGGTGGGAGCCATACTCAAAGATTGTCATTATATTATTTTAAAAAAATTTCATCATCAACTCATGAATTTGCATGAAAGTTTGGAATATGTGGGAGCCAATTAAGCCTAAGAAAAAGGCATTCTCCACATGTTAAAAATTGTGTGCATAACTTTCTCCTTCAAAAGAACTGTTGCCACCAACAAATAATCCCAGCCTTAATGAAATTTTGAATTTTATAAAATATATTCCTCCGATCCTTAATATAAGACCCATTTACCTAATTTGATTAGATTGAGAAAGTTAGGTAAATTAGTTAATTATAAGAAATGTGACACATTTTTTCTAAGATACCATAATAATCTTTCTTAATACTTCATCTCCCTCTTTTACTTGATTATGGTTGGTGGAGTATGAATAAGGGTAATTTAGAGAAAATTGATAAATATAAGAAATGGGTCTTATATTTAGAACCAAAACCAACTCAATAATTGGGTCCTATATTAAGGACTGGAGGAGTAATTTAAACAATAAAAAACAATGCTTTTTTAAAACTGAAAAGTAGTAGCATGGATGTAGTCGTCAATGCGGAAATAAAATCACTGTTGAGTGAAAAAACTGCAAATGTACGATATAGAATTCTTATGCTGTGAAGATTAATAATTGTTAGTAGCTTAAAAAGTTTATTCACGTACTCATCTCTAATATCCATCTACTGATTTCTTTATCATTAAGTGATTTAAATATATTTTTGAAGTTAGCGTTGCTGGAGTACTAATTTAACCAAAAAAGTATTGCTTAAACTCTAAGATTTTTGTAGGTGTATTTGATCAAAGGATCTCACAGGGACGTGAGATTTTCTTATTCTTAACATAAACGACTTATATATCATGCCATTTAAGGAAGCCCATTTTATGAATGTGGATTTTGTATGTTTGCTTGTTCTTAAGAAAGCCGATTATGTATAGTTTAAGTTTTGTTTGAAATGTGCTTAATTAAAAATGAATTCGATCGATCACGGTTAAACCATAAAAATAAATATAATTCAATTTTTATTTTTTGATTTCATTTTAAGAGTTTTATAAAACACAGAATGATAAAAAAAAATATCATAGTTAATTTTTTTTTTTTGAGCTGACCATGAGTTATTATTTAAAATAACAAATTTTGTCACTAATCAAAATAATCTACGACTCACTTGAATTTTACACAATTTTCCATTCTAATCACTTCAAATAACAGGTGAAATAAATTTCCAGGGCTATTTAAAATTTCAAAAATTGAAAGAAAAAAGTAGTCTGGTACAAAGCTAAACATAATGTTATGTTTGGTGCCCATAACCAGAGTGAAATAAAAATTGCTTTTCTTGTCGATAAATTAATGTCTTTTGCAATCTTAAAAAAAAAAAAAAAAACAGGAAAGAGTCTAGCACTTGTTCAGTACAGTTTTCCCACAAAGTAGGAGATAGTAGGGTTTCGTAATGTTAATTAAAATTGCCAAGTAGTATCTACTCCTGCTCTGAGACTTTGAATAGTATCTAGTTTGATGGTGTTGTAGCTGATCCGAGATGGGACTCAAATTTTAGCAGGTCTTTAAAATACTGATCATTTGTTATATCTATTGGTTGAAGCTTCATATTTTATTTGTATTAATGTTTATGGCTTATTGTCGTAATGTATTTCTGTTTTTAGGCTTTAAGCCTCCAGTATTTTTTTTTTATAACCAAAGACCAAATGATATTCAAGATAAAAGTAATTATAAGTTACAAATACTTAATATTCCTACATCGGCAGAATTAAAACTAAAAAAACAAGGTTTAAGAAAGAAAAATGATGAACAATGGCAAGTATTTCTTGCTAAGTGATGTCGAGAACAGAGATATTATGAGAAGAAAGCTGAAGAAATCTCTTCTCAACATGGTAAACTTGTACAGAAAGCTTGTCTGTAGTAATATGCAGGTTCCTATTACAAATCCATAGGAGGGCAGCTCATAAGCAATTGCGGTGAAAAGCAGACCCTGTAGAAGATTGGTTTTGCCACAAGAATTCTTTAAGAGGCATCCCCTCATAGCATATGATACCATGACAATAATGTTTGGTCATTTTTTTATATTTAAAAAGTAACAAATTCCAACCATCTTTGCTCAAATTCAAGTGAGAAACGTACATCACGAGAGGGCATTGCTTGGAGAAACAGGAGGAACTAAAGCTATCAAAAGCAAACTCTATAAAGGAAAGAGTGCTCTTGATTTCCTGAATCACGGTGATAGGATGATCTTTTTTCCCTTCATGAAGCAAAATGTTCCTCTTCCTTCGGATAGTCTTAAGTAAACGTATTAGTCCATGAATGAAATAATTCAATCCTTTCTATTCAGCTCCATAATTGAAGAAATGAACCAATTTCTGAATTCCTTAAAGGAAGTAGCAGGAACCTTATTGAAAAACATCCAAACCAGAGAGCTTTAGAAAAAAGGCAGGAGATGAACAAATGGTCTAAAGTCTCATCCATATCACAACCAAACAGACATAGCCTTGAAGTATGGTTCTGACCCAATATCAATTGATGGTTTTATTTATATCGTTTTATTTTTTTACTAGTTAAAAAAAAAATTTAAAGGCAACCCCAAAATCTAATATATATATATTAAAGGTTTCAATTTGGTCCTTTAACTTTAAAAAAATATACTTTTAATCCTTTAATCCTAATTTTTTTTAAAAAATGATGACATTAAGACTTTAAATGTTAATAAAATATTCTCAAATGCTAACATATTAAGTTTAATTTTTAAAATATCCATGATTGTTAAAAAAAAATCATCATTATAGCCTAATGATTTTAGGGCTAAAGGACCAAATATGTGTTTTTTAAACATAAAGAACCAAATTGAAACCTTATACAAAGTTAAAAGACTAAATGTATATTTTAGTATTTATTTATTAAGTCAATGTTTTCTGTTAAATAAATTAATAATAAGAACTAAAATTACATTTTTAATTTAAAATAAAAAACTGAGATTTAATATAGATTTTTGACAAAAAAATTTAGGCCTTTTTTTTACCAGCAAAAAAAAATTTAGACCTTAACATTGTACATTAGGGCTTATATATTACTATTTCGTATTGCCGATACCGATGATGAGATTGATAATTGGGGAAATTTCACTGTAGGACCGCATAAGACAAATAATTTCAAAGAGCCCCCAAAACTTTCTGAAACCTCACTGCAGGACCAAAGGACCAATCTGATATTAATTTTTAGAGTGAGATTACAATAATACCCCTCCCTTTTTATTTTATTAAAAAATAAATATTTACCGGAGTTACTGTTCCGACCACCGGAGGTCGGAGGTCCGGCCACCGGCGCTCAGGTGGCCGCCGTCGGGGTCCGGTCACCGGTGGCCGGAACAGTAACTCCGGCGGGACCTCCGGTGGCCGGAGTTTTTTTGTTTAAAACAAAGTGGCCAAGGGAGGGTTTGAACCCAGGACCCCTTGGCACACCAAAAGACTTGTAACCACCAAGTCAAGCAACCCATTCAATCATAAAATGCAAATAAAACTATATATAACAAAATAAACGCAACAGTCCAAATGTAAGTGAACAAGTGAAATTAGACGATTTACAAGTGGAATTCAGAAATTTGCAACAAAAATTAGGCAATTTACAAATAACATAATAGAAGTCATAACCCCAAATGCAAGTGTTTAAGTGCAAATGAGCAAGTGAAATTTGAAGATTTACAATAAAATTTTATGGATTTACAACCCAAATTTGGCAAACACAAGAGAATTCACAACCCAAAATGTAAGTGTTTGAGTGTAAGTGAACAAGTGAAATTAGACGATTTACAAGTGTGATTCAGCAATTTACAACAAAAATTAGACAATTTACAAATAACATAATAGAAGTCATAACCCCAAATACAAGTGTTTAAGTGCAAATGAGCAAGTGAAATTTAAAGATTTACAATAAAATTTTATGGATTTACAACCCAAATTTGGCTAACACAAGAGAATTCACAACCCAAGATGTAAGTGTTTGAGTGTAAGTGAACAAGTGAAATTAGACGATTTACAAGTGGAATTCAGCAATTTACAACAAAAATTAGGCAATTTACAAATAACATAATAGAAGTCATAACCCCAAATGCAAATGTTTAAGTGCAAATGAGCAAGTGAAATTGTCGAATTTCACTTGCAAATCTATAAACTTTTGTTGTAAATCTTCAAATTTTATTTGCTTATTTACACTTAAACACTTGTATTTGGGATTGTGAGTTCTATTATGTTATTTGTAAATTGCCTAATTTTTGTTGTAAATTGCTGAATTCCACTTGTAAATCGCCTAATTTCACTTGTTCACTTACACTCAAACACTTACATTTTGGGTTGTGAATTCTCTTGTGTTTACCAAATTTGGGTTGTAAATCCATAAAATTTTATTGTAAATCTTCAAATTTCACTTGCTCATTTGCACTTAAACACTTGCATTTGGGGTTATGACTTCTATTATGTTATTTGTAAATTGTCTAATTTTTGTTGCAAATTTCTGAATTCCACTTGTAAATCGTCTAATTTCACTTGTTCACTTACATTTGGACTGTTGCGTTTATTTTGTTATATATAGTTTTATTTGCATTTTATGATTGAATGGGTTGTTTGGCTTGGTGGTTACAAGTCTTTTGGTGTGCCAAGGGGTCCTGGGTTCAAACCCTTCCTTGGCCACTTTGTTTTAAACAAAAAAACTCCGGCCACCGGAGGTCCCGCCGGAGTTACTGTTCCGGCCACCGGTGACCGGACCCCGACGGTGGCCACCTAAGCGCCAGTGGCCGGACCTTCGACCTCCGGTGGCCGGAACAGTAACTCCGGTAAATATTTACTTTTTAATAAAATAAAAAGGGAGGGGTATTATTGTAATCTCACTCTAAAAATTAATATCAGATTGGTCCCTTGGTCCTGCAGTGAGGTTTCAGAAAGTTTTGGGACTCTTTGATATTAATTGTCTTCTGCGATCCTACAGTGAAATTTTCCCTTGATAATTTTGCCGGAAAAAATTTGGTGGGAAAATCGAAAATAGGAGTAAGGCGGCCCTGAAACGCTTTTCTTTTTATTTTTTAATCCCTTGCAATCCGGTTCTAGCTGGGTTTCCCCAAGTCCGTTTGATTTGTCCCCAAAACATCGTCAAATTTTCTGGGACTTTCGCAACCTTAGATTCCCATTACGAACCATGTGGTAATTTAGCAGTTCGTACAAAATTTACTTCCGCAAAAGCTTACAGTTTTGTAAACTCGAGAGTTTACCTGAAATTATCCAGTTCAAACCTATACTTCTCAATTAATTCATTCGTCTTGAATCTCAGAACTGTTGGGTCTTTTTTCCCACTACGAATTATAGACTCTTCGCCAAACAAACAAACAATTTCACGAAGGCGTAAGGGAATCTGCTAATCGCAACAAACGAATGGGGCGTTCTCGTGGGAATTTCCACGCTGATGAGGACCCCAATCAAAGGTTTGATCTTTTCCTTCTGTAATTCAATTACTACTGATACTTGATATATCACTATATTTTAATACTGCAAGTCACATTGATTTTGCTGAAATTAGTTCGCCATAACTATTTGCATTGTGCCATGTATTGATGCTGTAAATGGTAAGTATGATCATGCTTTGTGATGTTCGAATGGCTATTACCTGGAGCATTAGTATCACTCATGTCCTACAGTTACCGTTGTGAAGTTTGTGTGTTTTCCTATGATATCCGTTTTTTACTTTGTAGGTCAAGGAGAAAAAAGAATGCTGCTAGTGGAGATATTACAGAACCTGGAGCTGCAGGTTTTTTTAACCTATTTTTTCCCTTTTTATTGAGAGCAAACTCCGAATGTGTTCTTAGATGGCAGACTTCTTTAGCTTTAGTCCCAAATATTAGAGAGTAACTCTGGGTATCTTGAATAAAATTGTTTTGGTTCCCAAAGGAGAGTAAAAGATACTCTTGGTAACTGCAGCATGCGGGAACTTCAACACGCTGCATGTTTGGCTAATCACTCCAAAATCACTTTTTCTAGCAAAATCGAGCTTTTGCGTGATTTCATCCAAACACTCGGAAAAAAAAAAAAAGTCAAAAAATGATAAATGAGCTAGAAACCATGATTTGGAGGTTTAAACATGGTTTAAGGAAAAGGTGGATTGATCCGCTATTGAGAAAATCGATTCTCCAAAGTCACTTTTTTGGATTGGAAAAAAGCGAATGCGTAAGGATTTGCCTGAAAAGTTGCTAATGGTCATGCAACAAGAAGAGAGTTATAGATGCATTGGGATTTGCCTGAAAAATTGTTGTCTCTTGTAGTGTTCAGTCGAGACCGCTACATTAAAATGACTATTTTTCTTTTGTTTATTCAAGGGTGGCTGTGTTTTATTTTTATTGATTTTCTTGTGAACCAGGTCAAGGAACAAGTGAAGGAAAAAAGGCTTTGTACCATTGCAATTACTGTAACAAAGATATTACAGGAAAAATACGTATTAAGTGTGCCATGTGTCCTGATTTTGACCTATGTATAGAGTGCTTTTCTGTGGGAGCTGAGGTGACCCCTCATAAAAGCAATCACCCTTACAGGGTTATGGTGAGTAATGGCTTAACTCCATTGCTGTCTTTCTATAACATGTTGATGAGAAAGATCTAACATTAAAAAACATCCATTCTCGTCATTGATGAGTTTCTGGGCAATTTCTAGTTTAGTGAGTCGAGTACTGGAATGTTAAATGGAGTTTTCACACCTCAATTTTTTTTTCCCTTCCTTTTGTGGAATACCTGACCAACTTTTTAAAGATGTCTAATGTTGTAACTGAATCTGTGCTAAACGAAAGCTGGATAAATACCATACAGCTTGTTTGAGTTAACATGCTTATTATCCTTGTTTTATTCGCAGTTTTTGCTGTGCTTTGTTTTAATGCACTTTCTTTTTGACAGGATAATTTATCTTTCCCTCTCATTTGCCCAGATTGGAATGCAGATGATGAAATTCTGCTTCTGGAGGTATTTTCTTCAAATTATTTCTTCTTAGGATTGTTGGTTATTTTTGTACAAAGAAAAAATCACTTACTTCTATCTGATCTTGTTTGCCTTAATTTCTTGGTTTTAGGGAATTGAAATGTACGGCTTGGGGAACTGGGCAGAAGTTGCTGAGCATGTTGGGACAAAGAATAAAGAAGCATGCATAGAACACTATAGGAATGTTTACTTGAACTCCAAAACCTTTCCTCTCCCCGTATGTTACACATCAAACAAAGCTGCATGGTCATCCTCATTGTACTTATCTTGTTAAGGAAAATTTTAATCTCTCTTTTGAACTAATTTTCTAGGACATGTCCCATGTTGTTGGGAAAAACAGAAAGGAGCTGCTTGCTATGGCTAAAGGGCAAAGCGATGACAAAAAAGGTCTTTTCAACATGAACTCATTTTTTGCAGTTAGTGAAGTGAGGTCTAGCTTTATAAGATTCATAATGCACTGTTACTAAATAATTGAGCTGCAGACATGGCTACTGCTGCTTTTCTCAACTCTCAAGATAGATTTTTTTTTAATAATTTATTTGTATATTTGTTTGGTGAGAAAAGATGAAAATTTCTGGTTGCAATTAGCATTGGATGATTCGTATGTGGCTTTTGCTAGTTCATGACTCTTTTGCTGCATTTCATTCACCCTTCCCCCCTTCATTTGTCATTTGTGATCGCCACAGGGATTCCAATGGGGGATCTTGGCATAAAGGAAGAATCTCCATTTTCTCCAGCTAGAGTCAAGTAAGGCTGTGATTTTTTATGTGCATTATCTCATGCCACCTTTTGTACCTCATTCTTTGATGTCTATTCGTTGATTCAGAGTGGAAGATTCTCATAAAGCTGGTAAATCTAGCCGTTTACAGTCCAACTTAAATTCAGGTGAAGCAAAATGGGTTCATATTACTAATTGATTGATATAACAAGTGTGCTCATGTTGATTCTCTTTTCTGTCTTTATGTTTCCCTTGCTTTCCAGAATCAGAATCTGGACACTCTAGTGGTTCGCATACTGCAGCAACTGCTAACCAGAGGGCATCTAATGTGGGACGGGGCAAAGATGGTCCTGGAGTTATCAAAATGGAAGGTATGTACATATGGTCTTGAGTCCCTCGTGACAATGACCAGTTCCTTCCTTTGTGATTTGCATCTTTAGAAAATAAATTGAGGAAATGTCTTCTTTCATGTAAACAAACCTTTCACAGTTGTGGGCTAACTAAATTAGAGGGATAATAGCCTGATGTTACTTCTATGTGTCTCACTCTTGCTATAAGCATGACTGTTCTATGTGTCTTACTGACCAATGCATTTGAATGAACTTGCTTCTCAACTTTAATGTTCTCTGTCGCTGGCAGATGCCCAACTAGAAAAATATTCTGGAGGAAACAAGCCAAGTTCCTCTGGAAATGAAGGTCCTTCTTTAGTAGAGTTGAGTGGTTATAACCCCAAAAGACAGGAATTCGATCCTGAATATGACAATGATGCTGAACAGTTACTTGCTGAAATGGAATTTAAGGACACTGACACAGATGACGAACGGGAACTGAAACTACGCATTCTGCGTATATATTCAAAAAGGTAAATAGACATACTGCTTTTCGACAGGGCTCTCTTCCTGAGTCATATACAATCAACCATTTGCAGCGCAAAGGATGACAGAATATAGTGAGAGATTGAGACAGTTACTCACTCTCACTCCCATCTCTGAATTTGGCTGCAGGCTCGATGAAAGAAAACATAGAAAGGATTTCATACTTGAAAGAAATTTGCTATACCCAAATCCTTTTGAGAAGGATTTAACACCTGAGGAGAGGACTATATGTCGAAAATATGATGTATTCATGCGCTTTCATACCAAGGAAGATCATGAGGAATTGCTTAAAGTAGTAATATCTGAGCACAGAATTCGTAGGAGAATTGAAGAGCTTCAGGTTTGATCCATTTGATATTACTGGCTAATTATTTAACACTGGTTTTTTTTCCTCTTATTTTGGAAAGTTGGAGAAATCTTGGTGTCTGGACATACATATTGTTGAGTTTGTTCCTTTAATACTGCTGATTGGGCAAATTTGTTTCACTACCATATTTGTGAACAAGGCCGATTCTGGTTACACCATTTTTGTGGTGTCTTGACACGTGACCAGGAATATCCCCTTTCACCTATCTTAGGCATAAATTTCAGGAATTGACCGTTTAAATATATAAAATCTCGGTTGTCAAGTTATTCATCTGCTAAAACTCATCGAAGTGTGTGTTTCCGTTCAGATGATGGAGTATACTATAGTTCCTATTGACTTTGTGCTATGCCCTTGTTGGCTTCATACTACAGTTCCCTAGGATTTATCATATTGTGCGTGTGCAAATCAAGTAAATGGCATTTGCTCATGCATCTGTAATACACGGTATTGCAGGAGGCCCGAGCTGCTGGTTGCCGCACATCGACTGAAGCAGATAGATATCTTGAACAGAAGAGAAGGAGAGAGGCAGAAGAAAGTGCTCGTAGGTCAAAAGAAAGAGCTCAAACTGGTCCAAACAATCATGGGGTTCCAAGTGCATTCATGTCTCCAGACTCCGCTGGCAAAGATTCAAGTGCAAGACCAGCAGGGCCTGCTGGTTCGAGCTCTGTCAATGAAATGGATGTGACAGGATATTATGGGGCTGATCTTCTTTCTGCACCTGTAAGTACTTGTCTCTTCCAGTTTACTCTAAATGACTATCTTATTTGTTTTTTGGTAGATTACAGTCTATTCTTGCATGGTTTAGCCCAAGATTAGTTTGTCTTTTTGTTCAATTACCTTATAATCATCCTGTATTATTTTACAATAAAATTTTAACTAAAAATAGAATCTTGAAAGCATTGAAATGGGAGACATTTTTATTGTACCTGGAAGCCATTTTTAATGCATTTTTTCCCGAATAAGAAGTGATTCATTCATTCAAGATAGAATTACATGCTAGTCCTCTCAAAATGCGAATTTCTTTAAGGTGAATCATGCTTTCGGTGGCAAAACTTTTCATCGTTTTAGTATTCGCATCATCATGTCACTGCATGGTTAATTGATAGTGGATCAAGCCTAACGAGAGTTGAATGAAACAAGTTAAACCATATAAGCTACAATTGACCCTTTTGTTTCACGTCTGAACTTGTCATGTGTTATTAAATGCCATAGTTTCTTCATCTTTTGTCTTGAAATCATGGTGTGCAACTTTCTGGGCAGGAAAAACGTCTATGCTGTGAGCATAGGTTGCCTCCAGCCATCTTCCTGAAGATGCAAGAGGTTCTATCTGTACAAATACTGAGTGGCAATATCACTGCAAAATCTGATGCCCACCACTTATTCAATATGGATAGCAGCAAGATTGATTGCGTGTACGATATACTTATGAAGAAGGGGATTGCCATGCCCTGACTGATATATATATCTCTCCTGCTTGTAATGTGTTCTAACATTACTATCTCTTCTTTCTCCAGAAACAATGTTGAGATACTGGGATATGATTGTAGTTAATCAAACCGCGGCATCAAATTTCGTGGTGTGTAAAATTGATTCATTCTACGGTTGAGAACTGTCTTTTGTGTTCTTCCCTCCCTCTATTTTTCCTGCCTGATCTGGTCGCCTATGTACTTGAGAGAATTGGTTTTAAGCTTTCGGGGAACTAGTTAAGAAAATTGAGTCCAACTAATAATAACCATGTTGTATTAGTTTTTGTTGACATTCATGAATTGACAAAGATGTAGTTTCTGTTCAAAGCCAACTTGTGTGTCTATTTAGAACTTCTTAAAATTGGAAGTTAATGGATCGAACAATTTGAGTGTGCAAATGTCAATTTATTTATAAAACTTTATCATGTACTGAAATTGGTCTGTCTCTGATAGGATTATGAGTGATGCGGCAAATTGCCGGGTCAAGTTGAAGTTACATATCATTTGCGTCTGATTAGTTTTTCAAAACATAAAAATAAATAAATAGATATAAAGGATTTATTTAACTCAACATGAAATTCGTTGCTGAAAATCTTCCAAAGCCAAGCTACATAATACGAGACAATTTTGATTTAAACATGTATAACTCAAGTATTTTTAAATCACTTCGAGTTTGAGATCGCTATTGGACGACGAAATGGGTTTTGGAATTTATTAACATTCTCCCAAAAAGGTACTGTTAATAATCCCGCCGATACTGAAACCATTAAAAGAACACCCAATAACTTATTTGGCCCTGTACGGGAATGTTAAGTTTAAACTCTCATCTTAATAAATGTGTTTTTTAATATTTGAATTTGTGTTCTTTTTAGGGAGTGAAATCACTTATCATCTTAATCAATAGTTTGTTAATAAAAAAAAATAACTCTTTTAATGTAATGTATGTTACGAAATCTGAGTTTTCAACATTACGGAAGAGAATTGAGATATGAATAAATGACAGTTATATTTTTCATATTTCATAGAATGCAAGGACTTACTTTTGTTGAAAGAAAAGGTGCGGCATCGGTTGGCAACCAAAAAAAAAAAAAAAGCCGCGACGCGGAAATATGCAAGAGGATAAAAGTTGGATGCAAGATGCGAGCAAAGATAAGATAAATTGGTATAGCCACTGGTCAGTGTCCACGCCATCCGCCTACGACGGATGCTGCAAAATCCTTATCGTAAGAACAGAACACGAGGAGAACACCAAGAAGATGAAGATCTTCAGCCTCAGATCACAACTCTACATTCTCAGGACCTCCACTCCCACTTCTTCCTCTTCAAAGCATCCATTTTTTCTCAAACCCATCAAAATAGCATCGCATGGGGACTTCTCCCAGCACAAACCGACCTCTAAAGCTTTAATTCCTGTCAAAAAACATCCAACTCTGGATGTTTCACCCAGAGACCAAATCTTATCGAAAAAGCTTCAAGTTCCCGAAAATGGGCATTCAAATTCCAGATTTCTCACGGTGGGGGCTGTTTCTCTGGGGATTTTTCTGGTTCTAATTGGAATCGATGGCGAAAAGGCCTTAGCTTTGGGTCCTGAAGGTCCATTAATGGAGGAATTTTGGGATAACGTTAGGAGATACGCTCTCTACGCTCTTACCGTCAGCACAGGCGCTATTTACACCATTTTCCAGCCAATCGTGGAGTTGTTGAAGAACCCCATTTCTGCAATTCTCGTTCTTGCTATTTTTGGGGGCAGCATCTATCTTGTTTCTCAAGTGCTTTCTGCCATGGTCGGTGTGACTGACTTTAGCTACGACTATGGATATTGAATTGCTGCAATTCTTGCCAGTTCACCTCCTGGTACATGAACTGCTTAGCTAATTTCAGTCTGGTCTTTTGGCGCCAAACTAATGTATTTTAGGCATATTCTCTGTTTAGAATGTGATTATATGATCATTTTACCCTCATCTCGTGCTGTATGAATTTCCTTGTTGCTAAAAAACAATGGAATTCATCATTGCAAACGCAATACTAAGACCTTCATAATAAGATGACAAAGTAAAGACACACACACACACACTTGTTTAAATTATTAACACAACATGGTTACAGCCCACGTAATCATGCCTCATCAGGCATGAGTGTAGACGAAGGATGAAAAAGAAAAAGGTTATTCGAGGTCTTTGAATGCTGAAAGAAAATAGGTCTTCCAACGCCAATGGAATGACCAGCTTTCACAAGGCAAGCGTCATAGGGGAGCCTTTTAAACACTCTGGGGTTAATTAGAGTGGCAGAACTGAACCACCCCCAATGAACGATGATATTAGAGATTCTGAAATTTGATGCACATACGTTCAATATTTTTACCTAACAAACAGGAATCCCATTGGGAAGTGGGGATGCTTGTTCTTGCCGAGCCTCTAAGTCGTTCTTAGAGCAGGCTGTACCTAAACGGCCTGTTCCATATTCCTCTGAAACAGATATGTGTTCCTCATCAGGACTTATTCTTAAGAATGAAACTCTTCGAATATTTGGAAAACTCAAATCAATGTTCCTCATACCAAATATTGCACTTAATATCAATCTAGAAGACTGTGAATAGGGTCAAGGGAATTAAGAATGTTACAGCACGGGTGCTTAATTAAACGTTGCATCTTCCTTTTTGGACCAAAAAAAAAAAAAACGTTGCATCTTCCTCACCCCTTTCGCAGTGCACAAAAGAGCGCAGGTTCGAACTTGTTCACAACTAATTAATAAGTTAAATCATTACTTCAGAATGTTTGTTTCAATTGTGTTTATCACTCCGAAGAGATACGCATGCATGGACTGCCTACGTGATCGCAGAAAATACCAACACAGTCTGAGGTTAATGCACATTGTACAAGTATGTTAACAGAAAGTAGTTTCTGTACGTCAGTTGACAAAAGGGGGAGTAAAAAGAATCCAAGAGAGTCAAAATAATATGATTAATATTAAGAAAAGACGTTCTTATTAACCATCAAGCACGTGCTCAATTAATAAAAGAGTCGTATTACTTTAATCTGAGGTCTCAAGTTTAGGCCTGAAAATATTGATTTGATTGATAAGCATACAACTCATATCTCATGAATGATTAACTAACAACCTCTGAGATCTAGTTAACCTAAACGTAATGATAGTTACAACAAAAGACATTATTGTTAACTAAAAATCTATAAATAATCAGTATTTTGGGACAAAGCATGGACGCTTAGCTAGGGGATCCCCTGTTTCAGAATGCTAGCATGTGGCATTTTATCTTCATTTTGTGATGTACTGATGTTCTTGTTGCTAAGTGCAAGCAATGGAATTCGAACACGGGCATAAAGTTCAACACTTGATAAGAATATGCATAGAGACAATCGTATAGTAGTAGTAATTAACTTTAAAGAAAACTAACGTTGCAGCTTCAATTGAACTCACCTATGCTAAACATTTCCTAAAGGAGGCCAGGATCTGAATGCCAAAGATCAGGGATGATCACAAACAACTCATGAAACAGAAAGACGGTAGGGATAGGTATTTGCATAATGAAAGAAAATGGAAGTTCCAGGGCCAATGGGGCGACCATTATTCACAAAGCAATCGTCAAAATGAAGCCTTCTGAGCACCCTGAGGTTCACCAACGTAGCAGAACTGAACCAGCCACAACGACGGTGGATCGTGCAGACGCTGCAACCTGATGCACCCATGTTGGTTATTTTGACTAAGTACACTGGAATTCCATTTGAACGAGGAGATACTTGTTCTTGATGAATCTCTCTGTCCTGCTTAGAGCAGCTTGTACCTAAGTGCTTCATGCCATCGTTAAAATCTGAAACAAGGCATTAATTGAGAACTCAATCGTTACATACAACCTTTTTTTTTTTTTTTGTATCTGAAAAACCAAAAGCAATAGCATATCTCATATGTACCTGATGATTGCAGAAGCCTTTGAGGGATGGTAATGGTTGTGTTTGTGTTGGATGATTCTATTCCTTTTGTCATTGTTCGTGTAATTTCAGCTTCTTCCTTGCGTGTTAAGCTTCTCACTGCGTTTGAAACAAATGAAGTTGATAAAATTTACAACACCTAATGATCAAGTTCATTTCAATCTACAAGCATGAGATTGGCTTTAGGGGAATATAATTATAAGAAGGGTTTAACTTGTGTCAGTTTTCTCTTTGCCCTCCATATAAAGCTAGAAAACTAATTTACAAATACTTTAAAAAATAAATTAAATTAGTTATTTATAATAAATATGTACAGATTTTTCTAAATTATTCTCTTCAGAATTACTCATTGATTGAGAGCTCCCTTATTAAGCACAATCAGTGAGAATATTTTGGACAAAAACTTGTAAACTTGGAAGGCAACATAAATTAAAGTTTTACATTTAAAACCAAAATAAACAGGCTGTCTAGTTTTCATATATTTTTTTTTTTTTGGTAAAGAGGAGGGCTTAGCCCATTACAAAGAAAAACTACACATGAGGGGATAGAGATCCCATATAATCTCGGTGCACGAGGGCCCTCAGCGAGTCTGGGACCGTATCAATAAAAACAAAACCGTGTACCCTACTGAGGCCATCCTTCGCAAGCCTATCAGCAACTTTGTTGGTATCTCTTGGTGTATATTGAAACTGTATACTCCAGTTCCTTTTCCTCATCTCGACAATCAAAGTCCAAACCGAAGAGAAGTTCCCTCTTTCAACTGGGTGTTTGATGATCCTCTCAATCAACTCCTTAGAATCAGATTCAACAATGATCTTCCGTAGCCCCCAGATCCCATGCAATGTTCATACCGGATAGAATAGCCCACTCCTCTGCTTCTATAGCTGAGCATTTCCCCAGATATTTAGAGAATCCAGCTATCCATTCTCCTTGGCTATTCCGTAGAACACCTCCACAAGCTGCTTGTCCAGAAATAGTATTAACAGCCCCATCCACATTGCATTTTATCCAATCCTCTCCCGGTCTCCTCCATTTAATGGGATAAGTTACTGCACCAAAACTATTGATAGGATAAACAGTGGGCTCAAAAGTATAACTCTTGTATAAATTTAGAATCACTCTCATTGGATCTTCAGGTTTGATAAAACCTGGTTGGAAGGCATGAAGATTGCACCAGTTCCATAGCTTCCAAGTAGCAACTCCCCATAACTGTGACCATGATGCTTCCTCATTCAAGCCAATCTCTTTTTTAAGATTAAAATGAACCCATTCAGTGAGATTCTTTGAGAAGAAATGCCTTTTCCATCTAGGATGAACCAACTCCTCCCATAGCTGTTTTGCATATCTGCAATCCCGCAATATATGAGTAATAGTCTCGACAGAATCGCAACACCATGGACAATTGGGACTGGTTAAACTCCATCTGCTGCGTCTCTCATTTGTAGGAAGCCTATCCTGTACCATGAGCCAAAGGAAGACTCTAATTCTTTCCACCCCCTTCCACTTCCATATAACATCAAAGACACGGGAAATAGGTGAGTTTCCTTTGTCTTCAATCATCCAATAAGCATCTTTAATTTTGAATTGTCCAGAATTATTTCCTCCCCATATTAAGATATCATCCCCCAATACCTCATTAGGAGGACATTTTGCAATAAGCATATTAATAATATCAGGAGGAAGAATGCTACTCAAACGATTGTAGTCCCACTGTCCATTTGAAACCCATGTAGCCACCACAGATTCTAGTTCTATATCAGAAACATGCCTCATACAAACATCCTTAAGGAAAAAGAAAGGTTTCAGCCAAGCATCAGTAAAGAATTTAACAGTGCAGCCATTACGAATTTGCCAGCAAATGCCTTGGTTTAAAATTTGCTGTTGTTGACATATAAAGTGCCATAGTCTAGAGTCTGTAGCTTTTGCCTCCCATTCACATCCAGTCCTGGAATATATATATTTATGTCTCAGGACATCAGCCCAGAGCCTAGTACTTTCACTCTTCAACTTCCAAGCTATTTTCACACCACATGCCTTGTTCATGGAAGAAAGTTTCCTGAAGCCTAAGCCACCAACATTCTTCGGTAAACAGATCTTATCCCACCCTATTGGATGAGCTTTCCTTTCTTGTAAGTCATCCCATATGAATCCCCTCTGTAACTTTTCAACTTCATTGCAAATGGTTACAGGTAGTTTTGCTACTTGCATTGGGTACAATGGAATTGTGCTTAACACTGATTTTGCCAGTGTAATTCTTCCTGCAAGCGAAAGACAGTTCATTTTCCAAGTAGCTAGTTTGTCCTTCACTTTTTCCACAATATATCTGAATTTCTCTGTAGTTCTCCTACTCCTTGTCATTGGCATTCCAAGATATACTTCAATATCGTTTACATTTTTCATTCCTGAAATGTTACGAAGGCTACTTCTTACTTGGGGCTTGACATTACGGGAAAAGAAAATAGAAGATTTTCCCAAATTCACCTTTTCTCCTGAAGCAGAACAGAATGAATTAAGGCAATCAAGCATGCATTGCACCTGCTGTTTGGTAGCTTCTCCAAAAAATAAAAGATCATCTGCGAACATCAAGTGGGATATAAAAGGTCCCTCTCGGGTAAGCCCTATAGGTCTCCACCGTCCCTCTTCTACCATATCAGATATAAGATGAGACAAACGATCCATGCATAGGACAAAGATGTAAGGTGATATTGGGTCACCTTGTCTAAGCCCTCTTTGAGTGCAAGAGAATTCTGTCTTTGAGCCATTCCACAGCACATTAACTGAGACAGAAGTTATGCAGTCCATAATAAGCTCGCAGATACGGCCCTGTAATCCCGCTAGGAGTAAAGTTTGGTGTATAAAAGCCCAAGACATGCGGTCATAGGCTTTTTCTAAATCAATCTTCATTGCAACCCATCCTCTCTTGCCCCTAGCTTTATCCATTTGGTGAAGGATTTCTTGCCCGATGATAATATTGTCTTGTATATGTCTCCCTGGGATGAAACTTGTTTGAAATGGAGATATAACACGATCAAGGATACTTTTTAGCCTGTAAGTCAGAATTTTTGTCACACATTTATAATGCACAGTACATAGTGAAATAGGACGGAAATGAGTGACGTATTCAGGGGTTGCACACTTGGGAATCAGAGAAATTAGAGTTTTGTTTGCTTCCTTGATTGAGACAGATCCATCAAAAAAACCTCGAACAAATCTGCAAACTTCAATTCCAATTGTTCTCCAATTGGCTTGAAAAAATATTGGAGGAAATCCATCTACTCCAGGGGCTTTATAAGGGCCCATAGAAAACATTGCTTTCTTAATCTCATCCTCACTTGGTAATTGAGCAAGCTTAGAGTAATTAAAATCATCCAGATATGGGAAACAATTAGAGGTATCAAGACTAGAATGAACCTGATTTTCTTCCGTGAAGAGCTTTTTGAAAAAATCAACCACCATAACAGTAAGGTCTTTGTCGTTGGAAACCCAATCATTGTTGCTATCCTTTAAAGCAACTATACGATTCCTTCTTCTGGTAATTGTCGTCTTCAAATGGTAAAACCGAGTATTGCGATCTCCTTTATTGACCCACTCTCCACGAGATTTTTGAAACCATTTTAGCTCTTCTTGAGTTAATACAGCTTCTAATTCTGTTTGCAGTTCCATCTCCAAGTTTTGCAAAAAGGATGAGTAAGGGTATGAATTTGATTTCTGGATTCCCTCCAATCTTGCCATAATTCTTCTCTTCCTTTTCTCAACCATTCCAAAAACATCACGATTCCAAGATGCAGCAGCTATAGAAAACTGTTGAAGTTTGGTTTCAAGGTCACCTGGATTGCTCCAACTAGTGCTCAAGAATTTTTGAAAATCCTCATGAGTCATCCACATCACTTCAAAACGGAAGGGACGAGAGTTGAGGGCAGTATTGCGATTAACATTAAAGGAGACTAGAAGGGGGTTATGATCCGAAAACTTTGTTCTTGGTAAATTTCGAACAACACTGTGTGGGAAATTTAAGAGAAAAGAAGAGTTACCTAACCCGCGGTCCAATCTTTCAAAGAGCCTCCTGTATCCTTGAATAATCGGACCTTTCCAAGTGAATCTTGGTCCCACGGCTCCCAAATCAGATAAGCTGCAGTCATCAATCTGGTTCTTGAACCAGTTTAGCCGCCCTTGATTTACACCAGCACCCCCTAACCTCTCATCACTGTTGAGGATATCGTTGAAATCGCCACAAACGATCCACGGTTCTGATAAGTTGAGTGAGAGAAGCTTCAATTTATTCCATAGAGCTTGCCTATGGTTTGAGTGCGGTACTGCGTAGACAGCTGTCAAGAATAATTTTCGTTGATTGTATTCCCAGCTTAGGTGAAAAAATTGCTGATCTTGCTCCAGAATTCTGATATGGCTTCGGTCTTCATCCCACATAATGACAAGACCACCCGAGCGTCCATCACTAGGCACTGAAACAATTTTATTAAAGCCCAGTCTTGTTAACTTATCAAACCTTTTGGGCTCATTGCAACGTGTTTCAGCTAGCACCATCAGATTGGGTTTGTAATTATTCACTAAAACCTTCAAGTTTGGTAGGAGGTCCTTTCCACAAGCCCCCCTACAATTCCAATAGATAAAGCTATCCATAGAGATAGAAAAAATTTTGGGTTAAAACCCAAATTTAATTCAACTGGGTTTCAGGGACGAAAGAGCCCAAGGTTACCTCATGTCCACTCTTCATGATTTCCATTGGGCTTTCTAAATCAAGGTCCACTTGTGCACTATTGACTATTGGTTCCCCTATACCCTCATCCATACGAGTGTCTCCTGGACCAACTCCCTCAAGAGGTAGCATCATAGTGGATTCGACTCTTGTAGATGGTAATTGGGTCTGATCATTATCAAGGTGAGAATGGCTTGGGCCCATTAATAATAATGGTTGCTTTTTGTGACTATTCAGTGGGTCAATCAAATCCTCTTTTCTACAAAAATCCTCACGTGCCTTCTCTTCTTCCCCCTCCTTTACTTCCTCACGTGCTCTCTTATCAGCTCTTTTTGTCTCCTTTTGCCTTTCTCCCACCTTGACTCCCGATATGCCTCCACCATAATTGTCTTCCAAATGCCCACTACTCTGTCCTTTCCCCGTACTGTTCCTACGACCTCTCCTCTGTTTTGCCGTATTATTTCTTTTCAGAGTAGTGCGTTCTTGATTATGCTCTTGTTCTGCTTCTCCCTCCTCCACGGCATTTACTATATGTTCTCTCTCCTCCACGTCAACTAGGATCCCAAACCGTGAATTCGGTTTGGCGCTCCGACTCTGTTCCTGCTGCTTTTCTCTCTGTTTTCGTTGCCGGCGTGGTTTTTGAACCACCGACCATGAATCCTCATCCTGATGCATCTTCATCTTTTCCTTTGCTTGTTCACGACTCGTGGTCGCCATATTTTCATCAACTGGCGCAGATGGCATTTGCTCCTTACTCTTTATCTTACATTCCTCTGCCGTGTGACCATAGTTTCCACACCTCGTACATAGAAGGTGTAAGCCCTCATATTGCAAATAATAGTCTTCTCCATCCAAGTGAAACCCAGACATGAGCTGCTTACTGAGATCCACAAGGACGCATACTCTAGCGTAATGCCCTCTAAGATGAGAGGCAGTATTGAGGTCAATTTTCAAAGTTTTACCAATTCTATCACCCATGAGAGAAAGAGCTTCTATGTCATAGTATTCCGTGAACACATTTGGAAAGCGCACCCATACAGCCACTTTATCAATTGTAGCTGTAGCAGCTTTGAAATTTGGTTCCCAGGGTCGAACTGTTAAATAATGGTCATACACCATCCAGGGACCCCCTGTGAGAGCTTCCAAATAGACCTGTTTGTTTGAGAGTTTGACAATGAAAAATCCATGGCCAATATCAATCAAAGAAATGACTCCTCTTCTTGCCCACATTGTCTGGAGTCTTCCTTCAAGAGCCTTGAAACCAATCGAACGTCCCAGCAATTTGACAATAACAGACCTTTTCCATGCTCTGTAAAACTTCCTCTTCATTTTTTTGGAGAAGACAAAAGTAGGAGAGTTCCTCTTCGGATTCTCAATCACTTGGAAATCATTCTCTTCCTCCTCCAATCCTTCCGTCTCATCATCCTTTTCCTCCTCAGAGTCTAACTCTATGCTTTTAGTCTGCGTCTCCCTTCCTCTGTCTGTGTCTGAAACTCCTTTCAGCTTTTGAGCAAACGAGACCTTCTTATTTGCTGCATCTCTATAACTGTCACTTAAGGTGGGCCAACTCTGGATGCTATTCACCGTCGTATTTCCCCCTTTAATCTTTTTGGCACTTCTGTTAACCTGGTCGTCTTCCTCCCTAGAAGGAGGTTGGTCTGAGGATGGCGAAGTTAGGCTTGTTGAGAGCACGAGAGCCATAGTTTCTCCAGAACTCGTATGAGCTGTCAATAGCGGTAACACTTTTAACGCTACTATCACTCTTCCCAAAGTGAGATCGTTGAGACTGGAATTTCTACCCGTCTAGTTTTCATATTTGGGATCGAAGATAATCTGCATGTTTGGTTGGGCTTAAATAGGTGAAAAACAGTTTATTTTGGGCAAAAACCCGATTGAAAATGTTGCTTGTGTTTGGAAGGGCTTAAGCCCAATATAACTTGTCTGCTTCCTGAACGTGCGTTCCAACAGAAGCCCAGAGAACAAACTTATTTGGGAAAATCCCAAAAAAGGTCCTTGGAATATGGGAAATACCAGATTGGGTCCTTAAATTTCGAAAATGACAAAATGGGTCATTGACCCAATCTGTCATTTGTGAAATTCAGGCGAATTGACAATTTTGCCCTCATTTATTCATTCACTACAATGATTCAAGGAATCACTATAAGAGTTTAGGTGTTACCTAGATTCGTATAGCGAATAACTATTCACTTTTTTATAGTCAGGTGTCTTGTTATTAACTACAACTAATGCTGTAATCACTAGAATAATGTAAGCATTACCTAGATTTGTGTAGAGAATAACTACTCATTTTTTCATAGTCAAGTATCTTATTAGTCAGGTACCTTATTATTAACTACAACGAATCTTGTAATCACTAGAACAGTGTAAGCGTTACCTAGATTTGTTTAGAGAATAACTACTCACTTTTGCTCAGGGGCAAAAATTTCAATTCGCCTAAATTTCACAAATGACAAATTGGGTCAATGACCCATTCTGTCATTTTCGAAATTTAAGGGCCCAATATGAGATTTGATATATTCCAAGGGCTTTTTCTGGGATTTTCCCAACTTATTTTGAAGAGCTTATTGGCTTTAATGCGTCAAATATCGCGCAACGACTGAACATGAGCATTAATAAGCGTGTGGGTCTCATTCGTCAACTGACCAGCAACCCCCATGCATGACAAACGGTAGGGGGAATTAGAAAGTTTTTTTTTTCTTTTTTCTTTTTTTGTTCAAAAGAGTAGTAAAGTTAAATTTTAGTACTCAAAAGTCATAACACGTGCCCACACTGATTTTTTTTTTTGGGTAAAAGCAAAAGTCATGCGATTCCCATTCAAACTGCTTCAATCTATGTGTTATTATAAAATAGACCCTTGATGTACTTCCTTCTTTTTTTTTTCACTTTATATTTAAAATATTTTTTATGATTTTTCTAAGGTTTTAAAATTTAAGCTACTCATTAAATTTTATTTCTTCATATTAAATTATTTTAAATTCATTGTATTATATAAAAAAATTCTTAATCATGTTTCATTATTTATTAAAAACCATACCAATTTTGGTAATTTTACAGCTAAACTTACTTTTACTCAATCATAATCTAAACAATTTTTACCAATCTCACTTTTACAAACTAATTTTTTCAAATTACAATCCAAACACAATTCAACTTATCTAATTTAACTTTTACCCAATCTTACTTTTCTAAAAGTCAGATAAAAAATAAGTTACTTTTTTCACCATCAATCCAACCAGACAAGGAAAAAAAAAGGGTGGTACTGGTACCTATGAAGAGAGTGAAGAAAAAGGCTAGAGAGATCATGGAAAAACTTGGAGCATTTAGAAGTTTCAACACAAACCTCATCCTGAAATGCGTTCAATCTGGTCATCACAGACAATTAAGAGCAGAGTCAGTCATCTTAGGACCAAAGGCAAACCGAGAAAAACTAAACACACACACAATATTACAAGACAGACAACCAAATTCATAGAATAACTGATTAACCTTACAGAGAAACTGACTGCGAAGATTTGAGATACTCGGATATTTAAGTTCATATACATGGCTTCTGACTTGGGTTGATTTTCAAAATAACTTCCCTTCTTTAAAACACATTAATTCCGATAATTTTGTTCATCAATCTAGTTATTAATCATTCTCTCTGATCACGTGAGGATATTTAGCTATTCTTTTTAAATGAGAAATTGTGCTGGGCCTGCATATAAACATAACTGCCGGGTACAACGAATAAAAATATAATACTACCTTCGATCATAATTATAAAAGCTAGTTGACTAATTTGAGAAGATTAAGGAAAGAAATTAAATTAGTTATTTGTAATAAATATATGTTGTCTTTCTTGTTATTTGTAATAAATATATGTTGTCTTTCTTAAAATATCCATACTAATCAAATGTATTGGTTAGAACTACTATTGTTAAAAGAACTACTTTGAGGAAAAAAAAATATAAATGTGAGAGATAAAGTGGATTGGGGTCTTATATTTAGAACCAAAATAAAAATCATACAAGATCTTATATTAAGGACCGGAGGTAGTATCTATTATAGATAATGTTTTTAAACTTTGTAACAAAAATGAATAATTTGGGAATTTGTCTGCTCATTGACGCCCTTAATATATATTTCATGCTTCACCCTAGGTGAATTTTCGTTTTCTTTTTTCTTCCCTAAGTATTGCATTTATTTGTCGAGTCTAATAATTCATTTAAACGCATCAATTCCTCTTGTACTTCAACGATATGATATCTCTCCGTAATTGAAGTATTTGCTCAGAATATGACGATTTATCATCATGATTAATGTAAGAACGAGCATAAGGCAAAGATGAATATCACGATCTATCCCGACTCAACTATAATTATGACCTATGTCCAATTTTCTTACAATAAAAATAATTCAAGAACACAATTACAGGGTAGAGAAATGAAGACTATTCCATCAAAAAAAAAAAAAAACAAGAAATGAAATGAAATGAAAAGAAACTATGGGTGGGAGAGTGTCTGGAGTGTCGGAAAGTAGCGAGCGGGCGGGGAACTTACCTCGGTCTGGGCTATTGCTGCTCTTGGAAAGATGTGTATGGAAAAAATGTTGTTGGGAACGATCCCGCTATGACGCCTGATAGTACTATGAGAGATTGGTTTCTTACTATTTGGGTGAGATGATGCTCTGGGCAATAAAAAAAATTGAGGAAGGCATTTTTTTATCTAGTAAAAAGAGCTAATAATTCATAATAATATGAACTAAGTTTCAAAGTTGAAACGAAAGTATTCATATTTATTTAACCCCAACAGTTGTTCAAATAAAATTGCCTTTAATAAAAAAATATATATGCCTAAAAAATTGAAGAAGGCATTCCTTGTTTATAGCATTAGAGTGATGATATATTAGAAAAGTCTACCCTTCCATATTTTAGAAAATTTTTTCATGCAAACAGCATATTCCTTTTTTTTAAAAATTGATAATATTGCAATAGATACCATATCCAACAATATATATTTTATTATAAGGAGAATTATCAAGAGGTTCTAAGAAAAAAATTTAATTACTGAAAAAATCTTATAACAAGTGACTAGTTCAAAGTTGTCATTTACTATTATCATTGCTTATTCTTCACTCATCAATAAACTTTAAAAAAAATTAAATCCCCCTTTTAGGACCTGATTGTAATTCTTTTTTATTACAGGGAGATCCAACTTAAAATGTCAAGAATGAATTCGGACTGAAATCCAACATGGAGAATTCTCATTTCTTTTACTAATGCTAGTCATTGATAATTTTTAATTTATTTTTATTTCTCTTGATATAAGACCTATTTAATTAATTTAAATATATTAAGAATATTAATTAAATTAGTTAATATGATATGTTTTTTCTAAAACACCTTAATCATTTTCTTTAATTTCCTTCCTTACTCTTCTACTTGATTATTGTTGAAAGGATATTAATAAGGTTAACTTGAAAAAAAATTGATAAACATGTAAAATAAGTTTTACATATAAAACTAATATTAGCTTTCAAATTAATTCATATATTAAAGATCAGAAGATTATTTTATAATATTCACAAATTAAAATACATAGTTCTAAATATGAATAGTAACTCTATAAATAGGGCGGCGGACTAATGAAAAAGTGAAAGGAAATTTTAGAATACATATTCCAATTGAATACCTTTTTATGGGCATCAATGACTACTAAAGAGCTAATGTTGGCTTTTTGGAGGATCCAAATGTTGAACTTTTCGAACAGCAACAAAATCAATTGCTGTTTGATATAATTCTCAAAACTAGGTTTGAAAATTACTACCTCCTCTCTTAAATATAATAGCTAGTTAAGGATAAAATTTAATCTTAAATATAAAATTTTAATTAATTTTATTTCACAAATTTATAATTTTTTTTAAATCGAGACGAGTCTATAATTCAGATCTAAAATGCCTCTTCAAGTGTAAAGACAAGAACCATGCTCTTTTTGTTGTTTGTGAGAGGGTGCAGTTTTTAATCCTTAATTCATGAAAAATGGGTTGTTCTAATTTTTTTTTTATAAATAATACTTCTTCTCATCCTAACTATAATAGTTTACTAAACATAAAAATATGTTATTAGGCCTGCTCTTGTTGGCCAAAAAAAAAATATACAGTAATAAAATGCCCTACGCGAGTAAGCAACCCGTTTTCTATCTCTTTCCAGTGAGTATCGTGCTCGCGCTTGAAGCGGTAGGCTACTTCCTTTACGCACAAACATTAACAACTCATCTTTTTACCGATGGCTGCCGCCGCACCACCGCCTCCGCCGACTCCAGCGCCGGTGGAGGCATTGCCGAAGTCGACGCCAGCAGGCCACACTCTGTTCTCCCGCATACGTCTGGCCACCCCTTCAGACGTTCCTCACATCCACAAGCTCGTCCATCAGATGGCCGTGTTCGAGCACCTAACCCATCAATTCGCCGCCACCGAGTCCGCTCTCTCCTCCACTCTCTTCAATTCTCAGGCCTTCCACTCCTTCACCATCTTCATCCTCGAAGTTTCCCCCAACCCCTTTCCGGAATCGACCGTCAATCCCTTGTACAAACCGAAGGTTCAGGTCTTGAATCTGGAGCTCCCGATTGAGGATCCAGAGAGAGAGAGGTTCAAAGCGGAGGGGGATGATGTTGTGGTTGCTGGATTTGTGCTCTTCTTTCCTAATTACTCCACGTTTCTGGCTAAGCCAGGGTTCTATGTGGAGGATTTGTTTGTGAGAGAGTGTTACAGAAGGAAAGGGTTCGGAAAAATGCTGCTTTCGGCGGTGGCGAAGCAAGCGGTGGAGATGGGGTACGGGAGAGTGGAGTGGTCAGTGCTTGATTGGAACGTGAACGCGATTAAGTTTTACGAGGAGATGGGGGCCAAGATCTTGCAGGAATGGCGGATTTGCAGGTTAACTGGTGAGGCTCTCGAAGCTTACGGCCCCTGCTGACTGAGATTTTTCATCAATTTCTGCACTTTGCTCTTTGATTTTTCTTTTCGTTCTGGTTTGTTCACTGTGATCTTTGGCCACTGGTTTGTTATTATTAATGTAACGTGTATTTCCCCCCAAAAAAAAATCCATAATTTATTTCAAGTGTTTGGAGCTTGGAAGCGAGTTTGAAACAAGAAAAACTTAAAAAAGGAAGAGAAGAAGAAGTGGCACCTGTGAAGAGAAGGGCCAGAGAGATCCTCCAAAAGCATGGAGCTTTTAGAGCTTTCAACACAACCTTCATCCTGAAATCAAATGCCCTCAATTTGGTCATAACAACTAAGAACAGAGTCAGTCATCTTAGGACCAAAGGCAAACCAAACATTAAAAAAAAAAAAACAAGGGGAAACACGCACACTCACGATATTAGAAGACAGAACCAGAGTCCGTAGAATAACCGATTAACTTTACACAGTAGCTGACTGCGAAAATTGGAGATCTGATCACGGAGTGTTTGGATATAACAAAATTATAATTTTAAAAATACTCTTATGATAGATGTGTTTTTAAAAAGTATTTTTTATAGTTGCCAAACACTTTTTTAACTTCATATATGGCTTCTGACTTGGTTCATTTTCAAAATAGCCTTCTTTAAAGCAAACATTAATTCCAATAATTTGCTTCAATCTAATTATTGATAATTCCCTCTGATTACACGAGGATATATTTAGTTGTTCTTCTTAAATGAGCAATTGTGCTGGGCCTGCGTACAAGCAGTCAAACATAATTGCCGGGTTCGGGAATAATGAATAAAAATATTATATATATATATATATATATATATATGTATAGATGATTTTGTTTTTGGTGAAACTACGGGGCTAAAGCCCATCTTATTATTTCAGAACCTTACGTGGGTAAATAATCCCCACAATATCCCTGTACAAATATAAGGATAGCTTCTGGGACGGTTTCTCATAAAATGTCACCGCATCCCTCTGCTGAAAGCTCATATTGACAAGACAATCAGCACAACAATTGCCTTCTATGTACACATGTTGTATCCTAACCTAATTAAAAAAACTCAATTCTTTCTTTACAATTTTTAACAAAGCAGAATCGACATAATACTCATCTTTCATCCTATTTAACATGTTTACAATAGCTAAAGAATCACTTAGATGATGTTTTAATTTGCAAGGCACCAACTCTTGCATTAGCTGACTTTTTTTTTTTGATAAACTATAATTAAAAAAACACGAAAAACCAGTAAAAAACTAAGAAACAACAGTAGGCGTCACGCACAATGGGACCGCTTCGAAGCTCAGAATTTGCAATCCCATAGCACCGTTCGGTGCTGATTTCGCTAGAGTGTGGACCATCTGCCATGGCATTGCTCTCACGGCTGATAACGTGCATCTCAACTTTCCAATCCCATCCGTGCATCCTCCTGATTTCTTGAATGATCTTCCATTCATCATGGAGGTTAGGGTCCCCATGCCTGATCAGTTGGACGGCATCGGAAGAATCGGTGCAAAGAATAATATCTCTTTCACCAAGGTCCTAAACCCTCTCAGATAAGATTGTGGTAGGAATAGAAAATATTTTATTGGGCGCACTGTTCAAGGCCCTATTCTGTTCTATATATAGACAGGGTAAAAACCCTAGATTACATTGTAGTGTGACACGTATACAAAGGAATATACTAGAAGAATGATACAAGGTTCACATTTACAGATCAGGAACATGCTTGAATGTAATGGGCCTGCGTAATGGGCTTTCTTATTGGACTTCCTGTTATATTCTTAACATCCCCCGTCAAACTAGGCCTGGGTGAAGGAACAAGGCCGAGTTTGTCTCTAAAAGCCCAAAACCGAGAATGAGACAAGGCTTTTGTGAAGAAGTCAGCAATCTGATCGGACGAGGGAACATACCGAACTGAGAGTTGCTGTCCGATAACTCTGTCTCTGATGTAATGAACATCAAGTTCGATATGTTTTGATCGAGCGTGAAATACCGGATTGGAAGCTAGCGCAGCAGCACTTAGATTATCGCACCACGCAATCGGGGGTTGTTTCAGATGGATCCCCAATTCTCCAAAGAGGGATTGAAACCACGCAAGTTCCGTTGAGAGATTCGCTAGAGCTCGGTACTCGGATTCAGCAGAGGATCGAGAAACAACAGGCTGCTTTTTGGCGGACCATGAAATTAACGAGTCACCAAGGAAGACACAGAACCCTCCTATTGACCGCCGATCGTCTGGACATACGGCCCAGTCTGCATCAGAAAATCCTTGCAGCATCAGGTGAGTACTCGATTTGATATGTAGAGCAAGGTGAATAGTCCCTTTCAAATATCTCAGTATTCGTTTGAGTGCTTGCCAATGAACATCTGTCGGTGAGGAGAGAAATTGACTCAATTTGTTGACAGCAAAGGTGATATCCGGTCTTGTGTTGATTAGATACTGTAACGCCCCAATAGCTTGCCTGTAAGAAGTAGGATTGTTGAGTGGAACGCCATCTGCTTTAGAGTATTGTCGGTTGACAATCATAGGAGTAGGAACTGATGAACAATTTGTCATGCCAAATCTGTCAAGAATCGATAGAATGTATTTGCTCTGCTTCAAATATAGTCCAGTGTTGTCTCTGTAGGCCTCAATACCCAGAAAGTAATGAAGCAAACCCAGATCCTTTAGAGCAAAATGTGAGTTTAAATGCTTGATAAACAGTTCCAGTACTCTAGGGGAGTTTCCAGTAACCACTATATCATCCACGTAGATGAGAACAAACATAACAAAATCTTTCCCTTTTATGAAGAACAAGGAAGTATCACATTTGGAGTGAACAAAACCCCAATCTAACAAGGTTGACCTTAGCTTTTCAAACCAAGCCCGGGGAGCTTGTTTCAAACCATAAAGTGCTTTCTTCAAGAGGCAGACATGCTTTGGAAATTCTGAAGATATAAAACCTTCAGGTTGTTTCATTAATACTTGTTCTTGTAGGTCACCATTCAGAAAAGCATTATTAATGTCTAGTTGTCTTATTTTCCAGCCACAGGTTATAGCAAGAGATAGAACGAACCTTAGGGTGGAGGTTTTCAGGACTGGACTAAAAGTCTCATCGAAATCTTCTCCAGGTCTTTGTTGAAAACCTTTAGCAACTAATCTAGCTTTAGGTTTAAAACCAGATCCATTTACCAAAGGTTTGGCCTTGAACACCCATTTACAGTCAACCAGTTTCCTTTGCCCATTATAAGGGACTAATTCCCAAGTGCGATTTAACATAAGTGCATTATATTCTTCTGACATAGCTTGCTTCCAATCAGCAGAATTCATCGCCTCTTGAACAGTAGTGGGTTCTCTGATAGTGGTTACTTCAGTTGTCATGGCTCTAATATAGGGTTGTTTGGGTTTAAAAACCCCTGCCTTGCTTCTAGTTATCATTTGATGTCTGACCGGGGAGATACTGTCAGTCTGTGAGGATGAGCTTTGAATACTTCTTTCTTCAGTATTAGGAATTGTAGATTCATGAAGTTGATTTTCTCTGCTTTCTGCCTCAGGAAAGTTAATGGAAAAATTGTCTCCATCTTGTTGCTCTTCTTGTGTAGTACCTTCCTCAACCATGGGCAAAGGAATCAGGACTGGAGTTCCTTGAGAGGAATCAGATGAGCTAACTGGATCAACCTGCTCAGAATCAGTTGTTGGACAAGTATTGGGCAGCGATGATAGAGCTGGTTGGAAAAAGGCCTTAGGATGCACTTCTTCCATAGGTACCTTTCTTTTGTTCAAGAACCCTGTAGAGAAAGGAAAATCTAGCTCATTAAATACAACATGCCGAGAGATATAGACTCTACCAGTGGGACTTAGACATTTATAGCCCTTGTGATTATTGCTGTAACCAACAAATACGCATTTGACAGTTCTGAATTGTAATTTGTGATCATTATACGGTCTTAAGCAAGGGTAGCATGCTGTGCCAAAAATCTTTAGATGTTCATAATCAGGAATTCTTCCAGTTAGCCTGAATAGAGGAGAAATTCCTCCTAATACTGGAGTAGGCAAACGGTTTATCAATTCTGTTGCTGTGTGAAAGGATTCCCACCAGTAGAATAGTGGCATCTTGGCTTGAGCTAAGAGAGTTAGACCAGTCTCTACAATATGTCTATGTTTCCTTTCAGCTCTCCCATTCTGTGGAGATGTATGTGGACAAGAATGTCTAAAATGGATACCAGAATCTTGTAAGACCTTGGAAAACTTCCTATATTCACCTCCCCAATCACTTTGAATAATTTTTATTTTGCCATCAAACTGTTTTTCAGCAAAGTTCTTAAACTGAATAAACATAGGCAAAGCTTCATCTTTAGTCTTCAAAGGGAAAATCCAGGAGTATCTGCTATAATCATCAACAAATAATATATAATACCGAAAACCATTCATGGAAACAAGTGGTGAGGGTCCCCAAAGATCAGTGTGTATCATTTCAAGTGGCTTAGAGGCATGTGAAGTGGAAACTTTGAAAGGTAGAGAGTGCATTTTGCCATATTTGCATGATTCACAGAAACTAAGCTCATTTTCATTGGCAAGAGAAACTTTCAGATTACATTCACTGATGATTTTGTTTAAAATTTTGTCACTAGGGTGACCAAGTCTACAATGCCAAAAAGTCCTACTGAAAACTTTAGAACTAGAACTAGATACAGAGTCAACATCTTCTTCAGCTACTAACACCAAGTCTTCTTCACTTCCATTCTTCCTCTGATCCAAAACACGAAACATGCCCTCTCTACTTGGTTGACCCTGCAGCATTGTTTCCCCTGTTGTTTGATCCTTCACAGATACACCATTAGTGTTAAAAATCACATCTGCTTTATTGTCATGAGCTACTTGATACACACTGAGCAAGTTTTTTTTAATATAAGGAGTATAGAGAACCCTATTCAGCTTAACTTTCTGACTAGCAACATTCTGAATAGTAGATGAACCAATTTTCTGTACGGCTAATTTAAAACCATCACCAACAATGATATTCATCTTACCATGAGGATCAGAGGCATTCTCAATCTTATTGAGATCATTTGTCACGTGACTGGTGGCCCCACTATCTAAGTACCAGGAATCGTCATTTACCACTTCAGGGGTAGCCCAGTAAGCACTATCCGGTTCTGTGTAGGTTGTTCTATTCATTTTTCTGCTACCTGAGGGAACAAAGGATCTGTCAAAACGGTAAAAACAATTTTCAACCACATGACCTATTTTTTGACATAGTTGACATTTCGGTGGAGCATAATTATTGTTACTGTTGTTGTTTCTGCTAGGGCCTCGTCCGTTTCTTCCACGACCTCTCCTTCCTCTGTTGCCACGACCTCCACGCCAATCATTTTTTGAAAAGGAGCCTCCATCAGATCTAGGGAAGACATCTTCCATTCTGGCGTAATTAGCAAAATGAGGGGAGCCAAAATGCTGAAGTTGTTCAAGACGACTCTCAAATGTATAAAGCTGGGATTGCATTTCTATCCAGCTTATTTCATCTGCTCTGTTTGATAGCTGCACCACGATTGGATTATAATCTCCATCCAAGCCAGCTAGAGCTTGAATAATGAGGTCTGGTAGAGGAACTGGACTCCCGGCCAAGGATAGTTGTTCAGCTAGACTTTTCATTTTGGCAAGATAGTCAGCCATTTTTGTAGAACCCTTCCTGGTTCTTTGAAGTTCAGACCAAAGGAGAAGCAAACGGGGCTTAGTTTGAGCTCCAGCAATTTCTTTTGCAGCTCACCACGGACCAGCAGAAGTAGATACAGTGGTCATTTCAGCTGAAATCTCTAAGGTCATTGTGTTAAGCAACCAACCGAACAAAAGCTGATCAGCTGCAACCCAGTCCTCAAAAGCTGGATTAGTTTTGGTCTCGGTGCCTTCGGTAATGAATTGTGTGGGGCAGCATTTTGTTCCATTGATGAAACCTTCCAGCTTGTGGCCTTTGATGAATGGGAGGACATGTGTGAGCCATAGAGAGTAGTTGAGCCTGTCCAGCTTGACAGAGCAAGATTGGGATAAGGGGCTATTCTTTTCGGTCAACTTGGAGAGGAGAGACGCTGAGACAATGGAGCTTTCTTCACTGCTTCTTGAACCAGTGACTGGTGATTTAGGGTTACTTGCTTCCTCGGGATTCATTTTGGTGATTAGCCACACAAGGCTCTAATACCAAGATAAGATTGTGGTAGGAATAGAAAATATTTTATTGGGTGCACTGTTCAAGGCCCTATTCTGTTCTATATATAGACAGGGTAAAAACCCTAGATTACATTGTAGTGTGACACGTATACAAAGGAATATACTAGAAGAATGATACAAGGTTCACATTTACAGATCAGGAACATGCTTGAATGTAATGGGCCTGCGTAATGGGCTTTCTTATTGGACTTCCTGTTATATTCTTAACACTCTCCAGTCCCATTAAACAACCCCACAATTCAGCTGTCAGGTTATACTTTTTGTTCTGGTAAAAAAAAAAAAAGGTTATACTTTTTGTTATAATTATAAAACCTCAACTAATTTTGTCTCCTAAACTCATATGAAGTACTCCCTCTGTTCCTTATTATAAGAGACATTTGACACTTATGGCATGTTCCTATATATAAGAGACACTTACAAGTTGTCTCTATTTTTTTGTGTTGATTTACTATTTTACCCATATTTATTATCTCCAACTCACACCCTCTCTCCCTCTCACTTTTCTTTCTTTTAATAATTTAATTATTCTCTCTCATGCTCTCTCTCCTTATTAATGAGGGCATTTTTGGAAAAAAAATTATACTTTTTACACATTAATTGTTCTTAACTAATTTTAACTGTTTTTTTGATCAACGTACTTCGGTTATTTGTCTCTTATAATAAGGAACGGAGGGAGTAATTTTTAAAAAAAATATTTTTATTAACTGTAAGAGGTTATAACCAATGGATAGTTTCAATACATGAGGTACTATAAGAAAGTCAACAAATATTTATTACAAATAACTAATTTAACTAATTTTTTTGATATTTTTAAATTAGTTATCTATTTCTAATATTAAGAACCGGATGTAGTATGATATAATTTATAATGAGAATTTTTTGTCGAGAAAAATCTATACTCATCTTTATTATCAACTCATTTGTCGAATTTTTTTGCAATATACATGACAAAATGGCACTCTAATCATGCAGAGACGCCACGGGAAAAAGCGGGAGAGAGCAATTTTGGTCGGGCAAATATTTTATTTCATTTTGTTTTGAAAGATTAAATTAAAGTTATTGATAAAAATTTTCAAAAACCTATTATACAGCACTACGTCTTATTTTAAATACAAAATCTAGTTTATAATGTATTATAAATTAAATTTTATATTTAGAATTGGAGTAATGTAATGTTTTTGTTTTGGGTCAAATGTCATCCTTTTATTTTAAAGGCGACAAAGTTAAAGGTCCATTCGGCTAAAGCCCATAACCCAATCTTTTCTGCAGTCTCAAATGATAACTGCACTATTGCCTTGAGAGTTAAAAGATCCATCTGCTTCTGCCTTTGTCTCAAATTAAATGAAGATAGCATGAACCTATTTCAGCTTTAGAAACAAGTGACTGTTATGAGTATCACATTAGCCAGCCTCACAAGTGACTGTTATAAGTTTAAAGAACTCTTCCTCCTAATAAACTGGTTTTTTGGGGATTGGTTCTCCCTTTGAACTTGTGTTCATAATAATATGTTTTCATTAGTGTTTGATGTTCACAGAGAAGGCTACTCATGAAGGGTTTTTATTAACAGAAGGCTGAGTGAAGTGTCATGGTGTGGAGTCCTTTTGGAAAAGGGAAATATTATATAATTATGCCTAATAATTATACTACTAATACAGAATTTATAAAGCTTCTTTTAATGAGAAATTTGTAAATCGGACTATAACAAGACATATAAAATACTCCTCCAATCCAATATAAAACCCATTTTATAGTATAAATTATATTATAAAATAGATATTATATTTAGGACCGAAAGAGTAAGAACATAATTGCTGGTTCCTTGAGTAAAGAAAAGGACGAGAGATTTGCAGCGGCTGCGAAGAATCTATAAGTGCAAGAATTATGAAGCAAAGTGCAAGTAGCCTTAGTTTACTTTATGGCAAAATTAACGATTTATTAGTATATATAATATTTATAAATTAGTTATTTGATTCATATATTTAGAATCAGAAAGAATATATACATATTTTTTTGTAAATTTCTTTTTAAAAAGATGACTTAATGAATGCGAAACATTCAAATTATTTCCTCCATTTTTACATCTCTTTCTAAATTTAATTTGTGTAAATATGGAAGAAAAATGTTTGATAGTCAAATTGTTTTTTTTGGCCTTGACCAGCTGAGATTCTTTACTCTCATTCTGGAAATCCAACCTCATCTTTTCCTTCTAATATGGAAAAGCAACCGTATCATTCAGTCCTCTCATTGATCGAGTTGGTCGAACCACACAGACATATATACGCACAGTACAATAGTGTGTATGCGTGTATATATAATCTTTGAAAGTATTTAAAGACTTATTTATTGACTTACTTTCGAAAAACAAAACTGAATTAGCTAGTATGATCTTATACTTACAACTTCTATTTACTATATTTAATTTCAAATATATCAAATATAATGTTAAACTATACTACCCAATAGTTCTTGATATAAAACTCAGTTGACCAATTTGAGAAGATTAAAGAAATTAAATTATTTAATTATAGTATATATTATATGATCTCTCTAAAATGTTTATGTGTATCGTTAGATTATATATTATTTTCAGTCCTTGATATAAGATCCAATTGACTAATTTGAAAAGATTAAAGAATTTACTAAATTATTTTAAAGTACGTATTTATATTTATCATTTTTCTCCAAACTAATTTGACTTACTTATAAATTGATAATTTGATATATAATCTAATGATATACATACGTATTAGAGAGATCATGCAACATATATTATAATTGAGTAATTTAGTAATTATTAACAAGAGTTAGTCTAATTGATAAGGAATCAGCTTATAACCTATAAGGTTGTGAGTTCAAATCCTACTACCAATATAAAAACTTTATTGTTGGGTGATTCATAAGTACTTATATAAACGTTTTTTGAGCCTAGAGGCACGCTCTTGCCTGATAAGTTCTCAAAACCCAATTCACTTAAACTTTTAGAAAACAAAAAGAAAATAATTTAGTAACTTTTTAATCTCGGTAAATTAATTAATAAAATCTTATATTAAGGAAAAAAAGTAGTATTCATTATTCAAATAATTCATGCGGGTAAAAAGCATATGGCCCCAAATTGTTAAACCTTGCATATCATTTCACCAAGATGAAATTTGTGGTTCTGCATTATTGTTCTTCAAGGGAGGCATATTGTGTAGATATGATCCACTCACACTAACACATCTGAAAATGAAATGTGTTGAGGCTATTTTGATCGATCTGAAGAGAAAGCACAGTGTGTGGCTAGCTAGTTCAAGAGATCAATCAATGAAACTACAGTATGTAATTCTGTGTGTATGGTGAAATATTATACAGAAAATGCAAAACGTTATTATTGGAGGAAGAACGCATGCATCTGTGTGTGTGTGTGTGTATTCTTAAATTTCCCAAGAAATTTGTAGGCCTCACAATGCTTATAGAATCTTCTCATATAATGTTGTGAATGAAAATTACTTGAAGAAGTAAAAGAAGAGATGGATGAGAAGGATGACTGAGTTTTCATGCATGCACTCACAGTCGCATACTAAGCAACAGACTATAACATGTGGCCTTGTCATACTCTGACATGTTGCTCTGATAGATCTCTTTGCTTTCCGCGTAGAGATAAAGGTTGATGATGATGCTCCAAGCTTAATTATGAAATTACGATACTATATAATATAGATAGACTCAATATACTTATAACTCGTCTGGATCTACTTATTTAAATGGTTATAATCATGTTTACATTAGTTAAGACAAATTTTCTCATATACTTATTTTATATTTCGTAAAAATTTTGCTCCTTTAAGTTTCTTTCCATTTAAAATATTGATCTTCATGATTTAATAAAAATTTAGATCATTTGGCTCTTTAAGAGTACAAACTTAAAGAACTAAAAATTATATTAACTCAATAAATAATGTAGATGGAGAACAAAGCAAGAGGAGTGAAGATTTTGATTTTGATCTCTCGAAATTAGTAGTCTTGGTCGTTGAAACTTTGTTTCAAGAACAAAAAAATCTATAAACGAACTAAAATAAAGTTAAATTTCAGAAATCAAAATTACTGGTTTTAAATTTCAGGAACTAAAATCAATACTAACTCAAATTATAAAAAAAATGCCAGAAATATTACGTTGGGATGGTGATTATCCACTTCTTGATGATTCATATACAGCTGATTGCTTGATGCGGGAGGGTGTGGCTTCATGCGACGACAGCCATAATTGGAGAAGAAATAGGACACGTAATTGCAAAACTCATTAGGGACTAATTTTTGTTTTTCTAAATTTTTCTAAATGCCCACGTGTCTTCTGTATCTATAGAATCATTTTCATTTGATACATCTAGAGAAATTATTATCTTTAAATATGTTTAGTTTGTCTGGGTACGTGGCTTGGCTTAGTCAACGCATCATAATAGAATACTGTCATTCAATTGTTGTCGCACCGGATAATAACGAATGCACATTATATCATTGTGATGTTAATATTATAGAATCATTTACATAATAAACTATACGGAAAAAATTATTCATGGTTCCTAGTTTTTGAAAATTAAATACAGATAAATCTCAAGAAATCAATTTTTTTATAAGAAATTTAACTTATAAAACAACCAGTAAAATATAAAAATTTGACATGCAAAATATAAATTTTTGGACATCTCTTTGTATTTAATATTTTTACTTAAAAATCTATGAATCATGTTTCCTAAATTAAATAAAGTGGAGGGGTGGATGTGGATGAGCACAAAGACTGTAAAATTGGGGTGGTTAGAGGGTTGATGGGAATGGGGTGTGGGGCCCATGAATCTCACAACCGAACACAGATTATGGAGCTCCACATGTTGGTGAGGATGATGTCATGATTGGGGTCACTGCTTCACAAAAAAGAGTGATTTTGTGGTGAGAAATGGTGACACCTAGATGATTCCTGATACAACCTTTTGCAATCACTCCCTCTCTGCCACCCATTGTTTGATTTACCTGTGATTCTTTCTACCATGATACTTAACTCAAGATTGACCTTCATCTTCCCATAATTTTGTTATTCTGTCATCTCTATCCCTGTATATGTATATTCTTACAATATAAAATCTTACTTATAGACTATAAATAAGATTTAATAATTAGGATTGGAGGAATATATATTCATTCAGACCAACAAAATAATTTTGTTATTCTAATGTAAAATTATAAATAAAATTGAATCCTATACATCTTAATTTATAGAAGAGCTTTTATAATTATCATTAATGTATGCCATCAAATATTTTCTAATCTCAATGTACATTTATCTTAACTTTAGTCCTGTGACTCATGTTTTGTTATATATATATATATATATATATATCACTTTATTAATGTCATCATTTACTTTCTATTATATTTAGCTATATATGTCCCTTTTTCTGTTCGCCAGCATTCTAGCTACAACAATATCATAAATCAGATTACATTACACAGCGGATAATGAGTTGACAATAAGAATATGAACGGCCTATTGCAAAAGGCAGTTAAATTTTGACATGATGAATATTGGCCCTCAAAGAAATAAGGACAAATAATAAAAATAGGTCGATAACTTTAAAATAGTAATTAAGAATAAACAGAAAAATGTAACTTCGGAAAATATTGATCTATTGCAGCTTTGATTTAATCCATATACTCGAGTATATAATATAAAGCATCCAACTCAATAAATAATGTATGTTGGCTTCTTTGTAGATAAGGGTAAAGGATATATAACATCGAAAATACTTTTAAAGAAAAGACTAAGTATGAAAAAATGCCACAATTTTTCCTGAAAGTAATAATTGTGTAAGGCTAAGCCTCACTATAAATAGGAAGGAGCCTAGGAGCTTAGAGTTCCACTCATAACAACACAAACAAGGGCGACTCAGTTGTTGCAAGGCCATCCCTCTTCATATTCTCTCTTTCATTCTCTCTCCATCTTTATCTCTCATTCTGAAAAAAGAGCCTTAGGCTTCTTCTTCTTCTTCTTCCTATTAGTAGTCTTCAGGACCTTTCGGCCATGTGTTTCCATAAAGGAGAACAGATGACATCCCTTCAAGTTCATCAGATGGATCAAAGTGAAGAATGGAAAAGGCTGCAAAAACAAGGTGGTGGTGAAAAGGTTCAGAAGAAGCAGCACTTTCTTCCGAAAAGAATTTTGCAGTTTGTTTTCTCAGTTTCTGCGTTCTCTTTCTTACTTTGGTACTCCTTTGGTTGTTCCATACTCCCTCATGATGAATCCATCAGTGCCTTCTTCTCCACCTTCCTCTTCTCCATCTCTTCCCACATCTTCGAAAGAAAATACATGTTCCTCCTCTGTAATGCAATCCTCGCTTTTCTAGCCAAAACCTCACTTTACCTATCAGATTCTGACTTCGATGATCGCTCCCTTCAATCTGCAAATGCCATATCAGTTTCTCTGGAAGCTCCTTCTCTTATGGCTGATCAAGAACAAGAAAAGAAGCTAGACCATTGTGAGGAAGAAGAACAAGTATCAGAAGCAGATGATGATGAAGAACAAAAAGATGGAGATCATGAAATTATGGAAGCCTCTGCTGCTAAGGAGGATGAAGAAGTGGGGACTACGGACGATAGTACGGAGGTTATGGTGGGGACGCAAGATGGTGAAGCTGAAGATGATACTACGGTGGCAGAAACTGAGGAATTATCAAATGCAGATGAGTTGAACAGAAAGTTCGAAGAGTTCATAAGGAAAATGAAGGAAGAGATCAGGATTGAAGCTCAAAGGCCGCTAATTGCAGTCTAGTAGTATATGAAAGAAAGACAGACAAAATTAAGGGGCCAACTAAATTAAAGTGCTTCAGTCTGATTTTGAAATGACTAAGCCTTTCACAGTCTATGATGCTATAATATTATGTCACGTCGTTTTAACGAGGCTGCTAGTGTAATTTTATATCTTTGCTTTATTGAAATGGTGGTGTTGCTTCTTGTCTTTCTAGCTTTAGTGATCTTTAATTAATACATTAATAAAGTAGCTTCTTGCTTAATTCTCTATTGAATAGTTCATGACTGGGAGATCAATTAAGATATTGAGAATGATGAAATAAGTTGACTACTTTAATTTCAGGGATAGGTGGTTCGATATAAACCTGAAGATCAGCACAAGATTAAAACAGCTCGAGCGAGCTAGAGAGCTGTTTAAATTTCGAGGGACTTTCATCTTCATGACAGATCAAGAATCAGAATGAACTAGATCGTTTATGTGTGTGGAAGGTGCTAGAATGGACAAGATAAAGTATTACGTTTTTTAAAGGAATCTAATATTAGAAGTTCCCCAAAGGTAAGGAAATTAGAAGTGTTGGGGACAGCATCATAGCTCTCTTTTTTGGCCAACGACAGTGTCATAGCTCTCACAAATTGTCTTAACCAATTTTTTTTTTTTTGGGGGCGGGGGATTGAACTTCCTGTTTTTTAATTATTTTTATTTCTAAATCATATGTTACACAAATATATATAATATAATACTCCTCTGGTTCTAAATATAAAACCCTTATACACACTAGTATAAGGGTCTTATATTTAGGACTGGAGGAGTATAATATAAAATATAAACAAAAAAGTTAAGGTAACCTTATTATACCACATATTCAACTATAGATAGAGAAAGATAGGGAGCACATGTCAATCAGTGCTATGTTTTTGTCTCGGCCGGCAGGTTTTGATGAGAAATAATAGCCTACAAAACTATTATTACTTATCTGAACAACACACACACACACACACACACAAACAAACACACAATATTTCATGTGTTTAATTAATTCCCTTGTCGATTCTAATACGTGTAATTAGTGAATTTTACGATCATTCTCATTCTTCTTCTAAATTAAAAAAGCTGTTGGTGTTGACAATTTATTATTATATCACCCTTTTAGGTATAATTAGGATTAAGCTTAAAAAAAATCAACATTCATTCTTTATAAAGTTTAGGTTAAAAGACCTTCAAAAAATATAGAAGTAATTGTTTCCAAATAGTAATTTTTATAGTGATTTTCAAAATTCTTTAATTTAAATTTAAAACTTATAAAAGTCATCAAGTCGTAATTATTTATACTCCCTCCGATTCACAATATATAAATCACTTTTAGAAAAATGATTTGATCTAAAATATAAGTCACTTGAAGAGTAGTTAATGCTTACTTGTCATTTTTACCTATGCAATTAATGTTTAAATGTAACTCATTAATTATAATTTTTTCCCTTCAAATCTCATTTAAATGGGTAAAATTGAAAAAAAAAACAATTTGAGACATATTTACTGAATTAATTACTTTTTTTTTATAATTCTGATCGATAAATTAGTTAAAGCGATGGGAGGGTATATATTAATGGGGCTATTGTCCTTTGCTTTTGTATGTGGATAGGACTCCGATCATCCTCACGCATGAGATGATATTTTCAAATCTTTTGTGAAAGGGGAGATAAAAAAAGGCTCAATTATTATTCAAATTTGCCCAAAGAATACGACTTGCAATAAGCTGCAATTCATTAAGTTGATTAATCGTTGCTTTTAGTAAACCAATGAAAGAATACGACATTAATTAATATCGTACAAACTTTCCACGTGCCTCCATTTTTATGTGCAGCATCAAATCGTCGTTGCAACCCTCACCATCCTTTTTTCTAGCTCATAAATCTTCTCAAATAATGTAGGTCCAACGTACACTTGATCACTAAAGATATCAAATATAAGAATCTATTTTATTTCTCAAATTTATAACATGTTCTAAAAAAGATCCTTATTGATTATAAGATATTTCTATCTAAGTGTAATTCTAATATATATGATTAAATAAAAGTAATTTGAGGAAGTAAACATGTATTTGTTATAAATAACTAACTTAACTAATTTTTTTAATCTCTCTAAATTAATTATTTAACTCTTATATTAAAGATCGAATGTAGTATATTCATTTATCAGATGAATTAATGTATGTTTTCTAATGTTTATTTAATTTTTATGTTGTTATTATTTTGTATTCAAAATAATTAAGTTATATTTCAGCTTTAAAAAAATTGGTTTTTCAATCAATCAAAGGCGTATATATTAACGTTTTTTCTTGCCACCATACATATGAATGCTTGGTGCGTGTACAGGATGAATAATATATGTAAAGAAAGATTTATATTAATATCAAGATAAATATAATATTATTTTGTTTATTATTTCGTGCAATGCATAGCATATGATTTCAATCAAAAGACAGCATATATAACTTTTTTGAAAATAGAAAAGGAGGCCAGGTGATGTGAATTTATCTTTTAATGGTGTAGGAATTGAAAGGAAGTAGCTCGTTGCTTCCATGAAGGACAAACTTTGATTAGAATAGTTTTTTGTTGAAAATAAAGTTTCTTACAATCTGACCTAAGAACCGTTAAACCTATTAACCCTGTATTCTAAGATTGCCTCTGTATAATCATATGTGTGTCCTAGAGTATTCCATTCCGTGGACTAGATCATATATATTCTTTCCGACAAATGAAAAGGCTCATCAACTTTATTATAAACATTCTATGTTGTGTTCTTTTTGTCATGTACCAGAAAGAGTACAGACACTAATTTGTTGACAAAAATATCACTACATAAATTTCAAAAAAAATAATGTGAATGTTAATGAGGAGGCTTCTAAAATATTGTGGCTACTGGGAGAATGAGAGTTATTCATTAATTTGATATTTTTAGGAGAAAATATCATGGACAGGGTTCTTTTCCCAAGGGGGGCGGGGCCCTATTCTGGAAAGATCATATAACAACATCCTGAATTGAAAAGAACCTCAACAACCTGGAAATTAATGGCCTAATAATTGCCAATAATTCATGCATCTATCCCCCCATGTATTGTCTTTGTGCGTAGAAAATCTCCATTTTGATCTTCTGTATAAGACTAATTAATGCATCTCAGCTATTCCCTCGGTTCATTCCTGATCACAGTCCTGATTTTCATTATAAAATATATAATCATAAAGGACCAAATTAAAATCATTGGAATCATAAAGATGAGATAGGGTACATAAAAAATTGTGTGTGTGTGTGTTCGAGTTCTTTCTATACACACACACACACACACACACACCTTTAAAAAATTAAGCAACTACTCATTTGTATGAAGTTTCAGATAATTCAGGGTCTCAGTTCCACTTAGATGTAGATTGTCCTTTTATTGTTTAACGCAAGGCATAACTATGAGCATCCACTATGAATTATAGCTAGGTATAACTAATTACTTATTATTATAAAGTATATAGGTATGGATCTACATTTTTTTAAAACTAGGAAAAACTAATATTTAATTTTTATATTTTTAATTCAGTTATGATTCACTTTCTCAAATTTTATCAATTTGTCTCTGCATTTTTAGAAAATATTTAATTTCTTAGGAACTGAGTTGTAATTATCAAGTCATAAAATGCCAAAATTAATGGATTCAATAGCTAAAACTTAGGAGTTGAGTTGCACCAAATTAATATTTAAAAATTAAATGATAATATTAAAAATATACTAAATGATTATTCTTCCCTTTAATATCAAGTTATTACTTTTCCCCCCTTTCACTCTGATGTTTGCTATTAGCATTCTTAATTCATATTTATTTTTATTTCTTGCAAGAATATACATGATGGTGGGTGAAGATCATTTTCATCTCCTCAGTTTGTAACATTTTCTAACCAAATAAAGAAAAAGAAATGAAAGTCTATTTAATTCAGTGAAATATCCATCAATAAGCATATATTGATTATTCATTAATATAAATCACAAATACAAATATTGTAGTGCATGTAAATAAGTACACAAGAATAGCTAAATTATTTATAGCCTTAATTTTTTTTTTGTCTTCCTGGGGAAGAGAATTTTTCTTTTTCTTTCTTTTATTTCCTTAATCTGTGAGCAAAAATTGCATCGTCCTCACGATCTTGCACCTCAATTAAAAATAGACTAAATTTGGATTTCAACTTTTCTATCCATTATACAAAATTAAATTTGACTTCTAAATAGTGCCTCATTCTTGTCGCCCTGTGCACATGAATGGATCTGGAAAACAAAAATGAAAGGAACAAAGATTAAGGTCTGAAAATGTCCACTTGGAAGAAGCAGAGAAAATTTTGGGTATCACTGTCTCGGAGGAGAAAAAGAGTTGTTCTTTCTGGATCAATGCACAGTACCTGCCTCTGATAGAATCAAATTCTTTTATGAATAGGTTGTTCTTCAAGAAAAATAAAATTTCTCAGGTACCAAAAGTTTATCTATATTTTCTTATTCTTCTGACTATTTGTTGTGTGGCTATGAATTAAGAAATTTTTATATGTGGGTCTTATAAGCTCGCTTGCATTTTCAAGATTAATCATTTCCATGAGGAATTCGGGAAGTTGAAAAACTTCTGTCTTCTTGGACCTCAATTTACTGGGAATTATAGGTGCCATTGATTTTAGATCTTATTAACAATATGTATTTGTAGCTTTTATCTGTTCATTGAAGAAAACATACAAAGAACTAAACTCTTCAATGAACGAAGACTAGATTTTGATTCGATCTGTCAAATAAGCAAAACTGGACAGCTAATGCAGTAACCTTTACAAATATCACCGTTTCATAACTTTTGCTGAAAATAAGGATACACACACACACATACATAAAAGAAGGAGACAGGTATAGAATTAGAACAATGTCAGTTATCATCTATAACTAACTAACCAAGAAAAAGCAATTCAGACAAACTTTTAAACCATAATGTTGTCTGAAAACGGTTTTCACAGCCAAGGAGAATTCTTTAATTACCAGCTAATCCATAATTAAGGAAGAGGCATTCTAGTGAAGAGGCGCACCAATCATTGTTTAATTTGTCATTGACGCACTCCATAGCTATCTTCTAATTTGTATTGTTGGTTCCTCAGGAATCCGGTTGTGACACATGTATGAAGTTTTGTTCAGTAAATTGATGGGTGATCATGAGGTTCAACAAAAACCAGAAAAAGAACCCTTGCTTTCATATTCAAAAAATCATACTTCTAATCCCAATAAGAAGATGAATGACTTACAGAGAAGAAGGCGTCCCCCGCACGGGGATGTTTCTTCTGAGAATGGTATCAACAAGGAAGAAGAAAATCTGATTCAACAAACTCTACAATTATCAAATTTAGATTCTGAATTCAAATCCAAGAAACTAGTCTTATTGCTGATCTTAACTGCTTACCTAGGATTAGGAACCCTATCCTTCTTCCTCATAAGGAATCAAATAATGGGCATACAGACCAATGGCTTCCTTGATGCCCTATACTTTTGTGTCGTGACTATGACCACAGTAGGGTATGGAGACCTTGTTCCCAACAGCAAATTGGCCAAACTTCTCGCAAGTGTCTATGTCTTCACAGGCATGGCCCTTGTAGGGATGATCATGAGCAAAGCAGCAGATTACTTTCTTGAGAAGCAAGAAATCCTATTGGTTCGAGCCATCCACATGGGCGAAAAAGTGAGTCCCTCAGAACTTCTTGAAGAGGTTGAGGCACAAAAAGTGAAGTACAAGTTCTTGATAACATTAGCTGTTCTTCTAGTGCTCATGATGGTGGGAACTGTTTTTTTGCATTTGGTTGAGAATCTAGAGCTTTTGGATGCCTTTTATTGTGTTTGTTCTACTGTTACTACATTAGGATATGGTGACAAGAGCTTCTCCACAAGCACTGGACGTGGTTTTGCTGTGTTTTGGATATTGAGTAGCACCATTTGCTTGGCTCAGTTTTTCTACTATCTAGCTGAACTCTACACTGAAGGTAGACAAAAATCACTGGTCAGAACTGTTCTTTCCAGAAAACTCTTACGCTCAGATCTTGAGGCCGCAGATCTTGATCATGACAATGTTGTTAGGTAAGACAATGTTATATAATTCCCTTGCCAAAGTGTCCATATGTGCTAAGTATAGTTTATATCTGCATTTTTGTCTGTGATATGTGCCAAGGGATATAGTCTTATATGTAGTTTACAAGGAAAAACCATATAGCTTGAGGTATTAGTGGTATAGACAGGGAAAGTCACGGGGAAGCCCCAGTTAAGGAATTTATTAATTGCTAATAGCTCCCCTTCACGTGTCAATCTGTGACATTTATAGTCATTCTGTGGTATTTTGCCATAGATGGAACCTGTTAGTTATTAAGTTCCTTACTTTAGAGGTTTAGATACTTTGTGATTTCACCCTAATAGTATAGCCATAATGATGAACGTGATAATTAGTGACTCAGCTTATATAACAGGCAGTTCCTATAGCTGTCTTTTTCATTTTATATAACATTTGGTTCTATCAGATTTGGAAACTTACTTTTATTGACGCATTTGCTTTTATTCTCAGCGCCGCGGAGTTCATTGTGTACAAGTTGAAGGAAATGGGAAGGATCAGTCAACAAGATATTTCTATTGTGATGGATGCTTTTAGGAAACTTGACTATGATAAATCAGGAACTTTGACTGAAGCTGATCTCGGATATTCTGGGTCATCTTGACCATACATGTCCAATACCCCATAATTGTGATGAAATGTAAGAAAAGAGAGTTAATTACATTATTACCAATAGAAAATTTTGATTTGTTTTATCATTAGACGATTTTTCTTTTTGGTCATTGATGAGAAAAATATTGTAAAAAGTTTTGTCTAACCGTGAATATCAAAAGGACTTTTTTCTTCGCAAAAGAATATTAAAAAGATCGACTTGCTTTTGAATAAGTTTCAAGCAGGAATATTGGAATTTGAATAAACTTTGGAACAGGATACTATAAAGTGCAAAGCCACTCTTGGATATTAATATGTTAAAATCCTTTTTCCCTTCTAACAAAAGGTTTTAACAATGAAATAAAATCAAAAGAGTTATATATAAAGCAAAGTGATGATTCATCAAAAGCTATATTTTTTTAACTGCAATTACTTGGCCAGAAATAAAAGCCATTTAGTTAAATATTTGTGGTTGCTAATTCTGATGCACCGATCTCAATTTTCTTTGCCATTCAATTAGTTCAATCAATTTTTGACTAACTTCCAGCCAAGTCAATTTCTAAGTTATCCATGTTCTGCAACTATGATTAATTCATCAACTTCTCGATCTGATTAGTCAACTTGATCTCTTCTTTCTGCTTCTTGAACTTCCTGTAAAGTTGATCCTTCATCCACTCAAACTCAAACACTTTTTACCCTTTTAGACTATTTGCTTGACCCACTTCTCAGCTGAAGCACGTAACTGCGATCTGCTAATAACAACTAACGGATATTCAAGTCGCCATGTTTTTTCTCTGGTTTAAGTCAAAATAAACATGATAGATTAGCTGCCAATTCCTATTACTATTACTTTATAAAAACTAAGGGGGGAAAAGCTAATGAGGACAAGAAGCTATTTGTTTGCATGCACATGGTTAACATGTCAGAAATTCAGAATCCTTTACGTTTCAGCCAAAGCAATTCACATGAAAGAACAATACATATGAACAGATAAAGCTCAAATCTTGATCAGTCATCATCGGCATCATCATCATTTCCAGAAACTTTTCAGGCTTTTCTTATTTCCATAATAGCTTCATGTCTCTATCACACGGATCACTTTACAGTTTACACATAAGAGATTTATACTGATACAACAATAACCTGAACTTAAGAGACGTACGTGGAACAACAACGACCTTAATCGGATCAATCTGAATTAGCTCGAAGCTCCTCAGGATAATGTTCCGTTCTTCCTGCTACGTAATCTAAGAACCCTTCTCCAGCTTTTTCACCATGAGATTCAGAAGAGAACTTTGAAACGCCTCCAAAAGCTATTATGGCGATCAGGAACACAGTGGTGGAAGCAAAGAGAGGCCAAAAGTAAGCCAAAATGGTCAGCAATCTCGGTGCTGCATATAGAAGCAAGGAGAAGGATATTGATACTGCTAGTGCTATGATGATGTAGTATCTGTATTGAAGAAGCTTTTCTGGAACATCCATGGATAACGGCATCTAGCTTCAATGAGAAAAGGAGGAAGAAGTGACGAGAGAGAGAAAGAGAAAGAGATCAGAGAGAGAGTTATTGTGTAGAAGGAGGTTTCCTGTTGGATAGTATTATATATATCTGAAAGATTCTGTATGGGAAATGATGTTTCAAATGATTTTTATAAAGCTTACTTAGCCCACATGCCACTTGGTGTGTAAAATTCTACAAAATTTCCCAAATTATCCTTCCATGACTTCAATTCCACTGGTTAAACAAGTCCCCCAAAGATAAGGTACGAAAATATATCATACATTCATACTAATATATCTTGTTAAAGGATTGATATAACCATTATTATATATTGAGAAAAGTAAGAAATAAGATTCATGTCATATGTTGGCGAAAAAAGATTCATGTCATATGTAAATATTGTAATAATTAAACTATCTATATGAATATTTTTTATTAAATAGTTAAACAAGATCTTTTCCATATGTTTGTAATTTTTAGGAATTATATTATAGTTTCTAAGAAAGAAAAAAGTGTAATATAATTGCTTTGTGCATGTCAAGATCAAACATAGGAGATAAGTGTAGCTTTATTAGGGAGAAGAGATAAGGAAGGGCGCCAAGTGGCAATAATGATCATTAGGAGGACCATTAATAAATTAGCCGGAGACGAGAGAGGGGCAAAATGATAATTAGGAGAGGTGGTGGATGGGAGATTGGGAAATGGCAAAGGAATAGATTCTTTGGCAGCTTCCTTCAGTGGTCGGTTGGCAGTATTCCCTCTTTTTCCAATTCTCAACAAAATTGAATGAACCGCTGAGGAAAGGCATTGCTTCTCATTCTTGCTTTTCCATAATGGAGGATTATCAACCCACTCTAAATTATTATTAAATTAATCAAACACAAGGTTTGTGGGCTAACGCGGCCACAAGTTTTGTTATTATTATTCTTTTGGTTTTTAGTTTAAGGTTTCTTCATATTCCCAACTTTTCCTAATACTCCTCCGGTTCTTAATATAAGACCTAATTTTTGACTTAGTTTTGGTCCTAAATATAAAACCCATTTATCATATTTATCAATTTTCTCTAAATTACCCTTATGGATATTTCCTCAACCATAATCAAGTAGAAGAGAAAGATGGGGTATTAAGAAAGATGATTATGGTGTTTTAGGAAAAATGTGTCACTTTTAACTAACTTACCTAACTTCCTTAATCTAATCAAATTAGTTAAATGGGTCTTATATTAAGGATTGGGGGAGTATTAATTTCTCAGCAAACAAGCAGTGATCAGATAAGTTCAGTCCTTTTTTTTTTTTTCCCCCTCTCTCTTTTTGGGAGATTCATAAACTTCTTGGGTTAATTCATATAATCCATGGTATCGTGATTTTATGTTTATGTGAGTGGGTCCCCATCTTTTTTATAATTCGGTGTTTAGTCTTTTAATGGTGTCTCTTTTCTTTTCTTTCTTTCTTTTTTTTTAATGTGCATTGCTATTATTATGACATTTTAAAGAAGGAATGTAATCATTGAAAAGTCTTATAATAAGTAAGCACTATGTAATGATAAATTCCAAAGCAAAAAATGAGAATAAATCCATATTGTTAACTTGTAAGGACTTTTTATTAATTATATATATTTTTAGTATCTCATAATAAGTTCTCATGTCCATCATAACATTGGATAAGTACTACCTCCTGTCCTTAATATAAGATCTCCTTTGATTTTTATTTTGATCCTAAATATAAGATCCCAATCTATTTTGCCTCCTATATTTATACATTTTTTCTCAAAGTAGCCCTTCTAATAATAGTAGTTCTAGCCAATGCACTTGATTATTAAGGATATTTTGAAAAAAAAAATCTATTTATTACAAATAACTAACTTAACTTATTTCTTTAATCTCTTTAAATTAGTCAACTGATTCTTATAATTAGGACCGAAGGTAGTATTATGAAAGATAATGCCTTGACAAATAGTATTGAAAGAGTCTATGATTTAAACATTTTTAGTCGTCTTACGTTAAATAAAAAATAAAACTAAATTATGCAGTAAAACACAACTCGGGTCGTGTCTCTTAAGGAGATTTTTATTAATTATTAAGTTAACTAAGTGACAAAAGAATTAAAAAAGAAGGATTAAAAAGGATTTTTTTAATAAAACTAATTATGAAAATAAAGAAATAATCATAAACTGCTGTTTTGTATTTTTAATGAAAAGAGAATGAAAAATGAAAATTTGGGTTTTAGAAAATAGTAATGAGAATGCTTCTTGAAATGGAATGTAGCTATCCTTGCTTAATAAAAATATAAGAGTAAAATAATGCATCAAGTTAGAAAGCAATCCCAAACACGGTTTGGATCAAGTAAACTTAATACTTGACTACTCTAAACGCTAGGTAGTAATCAAATTATTAAGATACCTTTGAAAATCACCTGATGTGCAATTTAAATTGAGTTAATAAAACTTGTTTTCTTCTCAAAGAATACTCACGGAGTCACTCAATTGCAATACATCTCAATCATAAAATCTAACAGCACACTAGATAAAACAATCTTAATGAATGCAAAAGAATTATATAAAAATTCAAATCCCAAGTAATACAACTCAAATTAAACTGCAGAAATCCAATTAACAGAAATTATAACGCATGATTTCAGTCTCTAAAATAAATAAGAAAAATCCTAATGCAAGAAAAATCTAATAAAGTCCAAGAAAAAATTAATTGAAAAACTAAATACTTTTCTAGTTAAAACTCCAAGCTTAAACTACTTCTCTATCGATAACCAACTTGGACATCAAGACATCAGATTTTATTTGCATATTTATTGATTATTGATTGAGGGCTAGGGAGAGAACACTCACATATACCCTCTCCTTCACGCATAGAGACCCAGGCCGCAGTATCAGTTCGCCAGCTGCGCATATAATAATTTTCATATCCTCTCCACAACCATACACACTGCTGCCAACATAATAGAATTAGTATTTAAAATGAGATAAAAATATGATAAGATTTTTTTTTAATTTCTAATTTCATGCAATCAGTAGTTAATTCAAAATATCCACAATCAATACAAATTATCCCACTTTAGTTAACAAATATCCCAAAAAGATATCAAATAATATATTAAAATAGGAATTTATCAATCTAAAATGTGTTAATAAACTCTATTTTATTAATCTTTTTATAGGATCAAATAAATTGTAATTTGTACATCTTTTGAAGTTCTAAAAGTCTCCAATAAGAGATATTTTCCCGTTTATTCTGTTTTTTTTTTAACTACTAAAACCACTCCACTCTTTCTAGAATATGCCTAATTTCGCAACCTGAAAAGCAAACACACTTTAGAGGATCCATTAGATAAAATCTGTTGTGTGGTAGTGGCTCTTTGAGGTAAGAAGTAAGCTTCAATCTCATTAAGAAGATGGCATCTATCACTCACTCACATTGAGGTAAGATGTAATCTTCATTATAAAGCGGGAGGCAATCAGTTAAGCTTTGATGTCGAAATATATTATTATTTAGTTTTAATATTTTTAATGATATAGGCATGAGGATAATGTTTAGGAAAATTTAAATACTCACTAAATATATCAAAGAATTTAATATATTTTTAAGTTTAACTTGTAAATATGATTTTTTTTGGGGAATCTTTTCCTATTTAATTTTCTTACTTGGAGCCAGAGTGTGATTTTTCCTTGTTTTTATCTATCCTTTTATTTTGTTTATACTTAGTATTATCTTTTAAAATTCTTATCCAACATAATGAATTTGGAAAAAGATTATCTCTTAAAATTCTTTTTTTTTTCAATATTTCTTTTCTAGTTGAATATAAGCAATAATTAAAGAACAAAAGCTTCCTGTGGGCTTCAGATTTTGTTGTTGAAGTCCCCCAAAAGCCTTCTACTTTAAGGATGCTTATTAGAGAGTATTCAAGAGTTGCTTTGCTTGAGAAATAAGAATGGGCCATATGTGTTAAAGTCCTTACTATTGGGCCCGTAAAAGAGGCAATTGAAGCCCAATTTTAAATAGAAGCACTTTTTTTTTTTTTTTTATAAAACAAGGCAAGATAACTTGATTAAATGTTCGTGGCCGATGAGACAGCTTGAATCAAAATATTTAAGTTCAATGCTCCTCTTTAATGTTTTATTACTTTCTTTTTTTGAATAAAATTATGATATATGAAAAAAAAAATATGACGATTTTTTCAATAAATTTAAAACAGAACATTTATATATTTTCACATGAATATTACTATGGTAAGAATGATTATATTATCTGTATTAATCTATACCACTTAATTTCTGATATGAACCATTTTGTTCTCTTCTATTTTTATTTCATTCACCAATCTATAACTGGCTGAAAGAATCAACAGTTTATGAAACATATGTATGTGATTTAAACAATTGATCATGACTTATATCTACCATCAATATATAAATATTAACTAAAAGTAATTCAATTATTCGAGAGAGAGAGAGGGAGAGAGAGGGAGAGGGAATGATCCAATCGCTTTCAATGGAACTATCATTATAGGTAGATGCTTTTTGCTAATCATCTTCAAATAATCCTATGATTTCTATCTATCTAATACTAGAACACAATATGTTAAGGATTAGTTTCTCTAGTTCATCAATATTACACAATCAGAAATCATCAGTTCCTCAGTTGACTATTTATCACACTCTTAATTAAAAAAAAGTGTATTGATTATACAATTGACTAGATCATCAAGCCATAAAACATTTATATTTCAATGAAAAAAATCAAGAAATATATATATATATATAAACTATCAAATGAACAAAAAAATAGTTAGGTTGATTTTGATTCAGACTGAGTAGCTAGCGAACTACAAAATTCATATTTCAGTTTTCAGGTATGCCTAGTCCAAAATGGTACCCTGCTCCTTTCTAAAGAACATGTAGCAGAACATTTTAGGTGTACCCTTTACTGATAAATATTTTATCCTAAATTACTTGTTAAATTACTACTTCTTAATTTACAAAAAGCTTTCTCAATTTACCTAACTCAAACTAATTAAAATAATTAAGGCTTAGCTGCACCTCACTTTCATCCACATCACCATCAAACCGGAGTTAACAATCGCAGAATTCAACAGAGAAATTATTTATACTCGTATCCCCAAAATCCAATTGAACTGTTTTGATTATATTGATATTAATTTATTACTTATTTTATCTATTTTGCCTTGAAGTGAGTAGTAGTAGCAGTTGTTGGTGAAATTAAAATCTTCCCTCGTCGCCATGTCAAACCTGCAAATGTGCAGGCTAAGTGTTAACCATTAGTAGCAAAGTGCTTGATTTGGGGGGGGGGGGTGGGAACAGAGAGAGAAGCTAGTTTTAAAATTTTCTTCAAAATTAGACTTTTAAGCAAAGATGGCATTAATTGACAAGTTGGGTGGTATAAATGTGAAAATATATAAATTTGTTCTTTGAAGCCACTTTAGTTCATTGCTTTCAAAGTAGAGTCATGACTGCTTCATTTCTCTTTTCTTAGTTAAAACTACAATCTTGGAGTGACTGACTTTAGAGAAGGGAATGATATAAGCACTATTTTAGCGCTTAAGCAAACAATTCTATGCTGTTTTTTGTTTCCATTGATATAGACAGATTATGACAATTTCATTTTTTTTCTTTTAAAAAAAACTGGTAACAAAAACAACTCCAGAAATTTGTAAAAGAGAACCTACCCTCAGTCATTTTCATCACATAGGTTGTGACAAAACTCCCAACAGTTGGATAACAATATATATATTTTTTGCTCAGTCCCAAAATAATTAATATTTCTGCATTTTTTACATCTTCCTTGAAGCCTAGTCATGGTTGCTTCAATATAGGGGAAGGTCGTTTCATTACTGTCAATTCTTTATACGAATGAGTTTACACATCATCTTGAACAGAAACTTGTATCATACTGATTAATTTAATTTACCCACCCAGCTTCCTCCATTTGTTGTTGTTGGTGATTTTGGACTCAGCAGTTTTGTCTTTTTTTTTCCACCACCAATAACCAAACCAAAACAAATACTACTACTACTCTATATAACCCAACAGGCTCCAGTTGTTGAATTGTACGAAGCTGTCTGTGCATTTCTCAGTTTCAAAGAAAGCAACATGGTAAGCTACGAAGAACATGTTGGAGAGGAGCTTCCTCTTGTTCATGCAGACCCAACTGTGCTGCAAATTGATCGTTTGCAAAACCAGCTCAAAGGTTCACATCTCTCTGTCTTGTTCTTCTCTCTTTTCTGCATTATTTTTCTCTCACTTCTGGTTTTCCAGAGTCTTGATCAGGTTCCTGAACGTAAATGAAACACAAATGGTGTTTAGATGAAAGGAACTTCAGAAAATGTTTGTGTGTGACATTACATTACATTTGTTAGTATCAAGATAAATAGTATACAATACATCTGGTCATCTAAAACCTGACCCTACCACTAGTTTCTTCTGAGTTTCATAATTTTCAAATACTTTCTGTTCCACCGATTGCATATACCATCAAGTGAGGGAATGACAATGGAAAAGATGAGTACTGTATAAAAATGATCTTTGGTACTATTTCCAAGTCAGTTGTCTATGTGATGCTAAATTTTGACTTCATTTCTGCAGACAAAGTTAAGGACCTAACCACATGCCAGGGTGAAATCAAGGCCTTGAGGTCAACTGAGGCTCTGAAAGATAAGGCTATAGGGGAGGTATATCTTTCAAGCTAGTTTATCCACAATCTCCATATCTCACACAACACCCCATATGATTTGATCCAAAGCAGCTCGATGCATGATATACCAAAGTTTCATGCATGTTCTGCGAGAAGAGCGTGCCACAGTTTCCAGCACGCTTGTTTGGAAGAGAAGAAGATGTATAGATTTCTTTGTATTATTACTAATATCTCTTGTGAATCTTTTTATTCCAATTTCAGCTGAGAACCCAAGTAAATAAACTGGATGAAAAGCTCCGGATTACCGAGGATATCATTGAACACAAGGTATGTAATTGAACTAATAATAAATATTGGAAGAATGACCAACACTGGTGGACTCTAACATGCATCTTTTCAAAATATGGTCATTTACAGAATCTTGAAATCAAGAAACTGGCCAATGAAAAGAAAGATGCACAGGCTGCACAATATGCTGCAGAAGCAGCTCTTAGAAGGTTACATGAAGATCAACAGGATGATGATTCCGTTCCATTTGAGAGCATCATTGCTCCTCTTGAAGCTGAGATTAAAATGTATAAGAATGAGGTACACCTAACGAAATTTTCAGCAACGATAACTTGAAAAACATATATAATAGCATGAGTAAATTGCAGATACTGACAGTACTAGCCTCTGTCTTGGCTTTAGATTTCAGCATTACAAGAGGATAAGAAAGCTTTGGAGCGACTTACAAGGTCAAAAGAATCAGCGTTGCTTGAAGCAGAGAGGATCCTGCGGAGTGCATTAGAAAGGGCCTTAATAGTGGAGGAAGTTCAAAATCAGAACTTTGACTTGAAGAGACAGATTGAGATCTGCCAGGCATGATTTTCTGTTCTTCCTTTTACATATTTGGTTTCAGTGCTGAATTCATCAGTGGTTCAATCAATTTACAACTACCAAATATACAGGAGGAGAATAAAATCCTAGAGAAAACCCATCGCCAAAAGGTTTTGGAAGTGGAGAAGCTTGGTCAAACTATTCAAGAACTTGAGGAGGTCATCCTATCAAGTGGAGCTACTGCAAATACTATTCGTGATTATCAACGACAGATTTCTGAATTGCAAGTAGGCATATCCCATAGATACTGAAATTCTGAGCTTGGTTGCTGAGATTATGACTTGCTAGTTTATCTTTTTGGTAACCGGGTTAGCTTAAACTTTCAGGAGGAGAAGAGGATACTAGAAAGGGAGCTAGCAAGAGTAAAAGTCTCAGCCAACAGAGTTGCAACTGTCGTGGCTAATGAGTGGAAGGATGAAAAAGACAAAGTCATGCCTGTCAAACAGTGGCTGGAAGAAAGGAGGATTATGCAGGTTTATTTTTCGCTCAAAATCCTACCTTGTCTATTCCTAATGATAAGGCAATTTTAAAAGTTGTGGTTTTTCTTGTTATAAGACATTTTACAAAATTATAAGAGTCATTAATATCTTTTTCAAAACTGCCCCAAACAATGATTGAAAAAAAGACTCAGCCGACCTGATAAATAATTGAGCATCCTTTCCCATGCACAAAAAGTCGAAGGGTATTCATTAAGGGCATCAATGGAAAGATGGAACAAATTTTCAAAGATAAACTAATTTTAACTGCTTTCTTGGTTTGTGTCAGGTAGGTAATTTCGTCTTACAAAAGAATGGAGGGAGTAGTTTTCATCAGTCATATAGCACTGATGCTGATAGTTCTAAAATCAAATTATATAAAAGCGGAATTTAATCAACAGAACCTTAGCAGTACAAATTAATTTCGCAGAAAAATGAATAGGCTTCTCTCCTTTAAGATAATAAACTCAGATCAAGTAATAATCACCAAGATCAAATATGCATGCTTGTGTATGCAGGCAGAGATACAACGATTGAAAGATAAGCTAGCAATATCAGATAGAACAGCCAAGGCAGAAGCACAACTGAAGGTATTTAACGGTCTTCTATATGGACATTTAGCACATCTTTTCGGTTATACCTAACGTAGTGTTTTTTCTTCAGGATAAACTAAAGCTAAGGTTAAAAACTCTGGAAGAAGGCTTAAAGCATTTCTCAAGTAACCCCTCTAATTCCAATGCAACTTCTGGGTATCCGAAAACAGAAAAGCCTAACATCTTGGGTTTCCTGACAAACAATGGTGGAATAAGAAAGAGGTCTACATCACAACCAAGAGCAGCTACCATAGGAAGTTCTTTCTTCCAGAAGCCAAATGATAAAAAAACAACGGATATTGCTGCTGGAGACCTAGCAGAAAATGTGTTGAAGAAAGGTATCTGGGCATCAAGAAGTAAAGTAGCCGATAGTGGTGAAAAAGAAAATATGGTTCAGGTGAACACACACGAAAATTTAAATAGGTTCACTGATGAAAAAGAAGCAGCTAAAAATGAATCAAGCATCAACATGGATGAAGAGTCCAATGGCAAGAATAGTAATGATTTGGGCAGCAACGATGTGGTCTCAGGTTTTCTATATGATAGGCTTCAGAAAGAGGTCATCAATTTGAGGAAGTATTGTGAAACTAAAGACAGTAGTCTGCAAGCCAAAAATGATGAAATAAAGGTAGTTTTAACAGCTATCCACTCGCCCAACATGCACGCACACACGCACGCGCACACCCAGCTTCTTTACCCTCTCTTCTTAAGTAGACCTTAAAGGCATAAAATATTGTTTTTCAGATGCTCACAAAGAAAGTTGATGCACTGACAAAGGCAATGGAAGTAGAGTGGAAGAAAATGAAACGAGAAGCAGCTGCCAGAGAAAAGGAAGCTGCATTAGCAAAATCAGATAATAATAGGAAAAACAGAAGCACAATCTCCTCAAAAAGGTTTAAGTAAAATTACTTTTGAAATTGGCTTTTATCTATTTAAGATTTTCACTCAAGTCTAACATTGGATCTTATACTGTTGCTGCAGGGTGATGAAAGAACGTTGAAGATTATTTATGTGGACAATATTGAAGGAAAAGTACATATAAATGAAGTATTGTGATTTTTACATGTAAATACAAAAGAGTACTCGGGGATGTGATTTGTTGAAATAAATTTCCACAAGTGACTTTGGGAATCTGACCTGTACATGCAGCAGTGTCCAATGTCTTCCTATACATTTGGATAAATGACAGACTAATGTTTTGTGTTTTTATACAATGGTCAAAACTGTCAAAAGATCAGTAATGGTAAAGAAGCATGCATCAGTAGGAACATGAATCACGAAGAATACTTGGAAAACAGTAGGTGGGCATGGTTGATTGTATGCGATAAAGTGAAAAGGAGAATCTCCCAAAGATGGCTATGGAAAAATAAATTCTGGATGGTTTTTGAGATTTGCCTTGAAAGAATATCTTCAAGCTTCTTTGTGACATGAACTGATGTTTACGTGTGTTAAGCATTAAGGACATTGATCAGGGGTAATCACGGATTAAGCAACTCAGATGCATATACTCTGAAAACAACTCAGCTAAAACAGATCCTATGCCATCTTGTAAGCTGTGATAGAATAATTTACGTTATTAACATCACGCAAAAAATTGAAACTCACAAGAATGATCTTCTCAATGGTTCGTCCAAGGATATAAATAACAACCGGAATTTATTACTCCTACATTGAATGAAAAAATCTTGAAACTGAAGGAATCAGAAGAAAATGTACGTTGGAATTGATTTTCTTACTATTGCCATTGCATTTTAATGATTCATAGAGGCAAACGCACCTGATCTCCAGAATACTTGTATCCTCGCAGCTTTTGAGTAAATTTGATGGAGATCAAGGTAGCATGGATATTTGAGATGCCTTAATTTTACATTTAGCACTATGATATGTTCTATGGGATACTTAAATGGGTTAATCCTTCCACCTCGATAGATAGATTCTGGAAAAGAATTTCCTACCTCATTTGGGTGACCATCAAAATTTTACAATTACCATACACAAATTTCTTACGCAATTGCTTATAAGAACGTTCTGAATATGCGGTGCTCTTCTGGAGTGGTAGGCAAATAAGGCTTCAATTTCTACACTCAACACCCTAAGCCATTAGGCCAACAACAGTTCAAGTTGATGCAGCCGTTGGTATAAATCCCCGCGTATTATGCACGATGGAATTAGTAGGTTAATGTTGTATCCCTTCGCGTATTAAACTATGGTTGAGTTCGGAGCACCCTTGATGTCCTTCGCGTGATATCTCATGAATGAGTGCTAAGCAAGAGTTAAGTCGAGCATAATATAATTGGAAGATAAAGCTTCCTACATCAATAAGCAGCTAAACGGAAATCCAACCACTATATATTCCATACTAACATATTAGTGACAGGTCTTCAATTACTCTATAAGATATCTGAATTAAACATATTATATTCCAAATTCATTAGTACAAAATTTCCGCGCAAGGCAAGGGAAAACGTGTAGAAACTAGGCAGTGCATCAAAAACGTTTTCAATGAAGAGCCTTTCTGAAAACACCTAAAACCATGGAGTTCCAAGAATTATGCAGCAATTAATTCAGGTGACTTCCTGGACTCCAGCCATGACTTTGCTGCCACCTGTGTAGTCAAAAACCAGCCAGCCTGATCTGGGGCCTCGTGGAAGGGAGCACCCATTTCTTTCAAATGTGATTCAAGCACACTTGCCAAACCTTTGTCTGAATACTTGTGTTTTCCATGTCCAGTGTTAATTCCAAGCAGTGGCGGAAGGTCCTCTCCTGATTCCAAAGTCTTGGACAGGTCATTTATCCAAACATGTAATGCAGTAAAAGCAGCTCCAAGAGAGAGACTCTTTAAATGCAAAGCCCATTGAGTTTGAGACCTGGACTGTATATCTGTATATATTTGAAGTGACAGGCCCATATCCAGTAGCTCAGATGCCCTCTCCAACTTATTCAAGTTAACACAGAGATCAATTAGACAGTTGCAAAAGGCCTTCTTTACTTCAGCATCAATTGAATCAAATAGTTCTGATGCTTCCTTTCTAAAGTTTTCGTCATCCTCGGGGTCTTCCACCAAATATCTTACCACAGACCCAAGCTTTGGATTAGCCTTGTCAACACAATCAGTAAGCTTACCAAGTTCTTCTTTTGGTACTAGGGTCATAACATTCAGAAGACAACCACAAAAGCGATCATCTGGAACAATCCCCAAATCCAAGAGCCGATAGAAAGTCTTCACAACATCATCAGTACGCTTGGCTTTTCCATAGCACTGCACGAGTGATGTCAAAACAAATATATTAGGCTCAAATCCAGATTCTATCATTTCATTCAGCATCGCTTCTGCCTCAACTACTTGGCCGCTGCAAGAATATATGGTAATCAAAGATGAAAATGTCCAACTGTCAGGCTTACAAGTTCCTGAATTTTTCATGTCTTCAAAAATTTCAACTGCTTCTTCTGCACAGCCAACATCAGCACACATAGCTAAAAGGGTGTTATAGAGAACCATATTCAATTCCATTCCATTTGCCTTCATTTCCTTATAAACATTGAGAGCATCTTCACTGTATCGCGACCTACAGTAGGCTCGTAAAAGAGATGCATAGGTCGCAAAATTGGGCGTAAACCCATTATTAATCATCTCCCTATATATATTCTTGGCCTGCCAGGGCCTCTTAGCTCTCCCCATGGCATCCAACAGAGTGTTATATACGACCATGTTAAGCTTAGCACCAAGAGCCTTCATCTCTTCATAGACATTTAAGCATCCATCATAATTTCCCGATATCCCATACATCTTAATCAATGTCGAGAATGTTACTGTATCAATGCGCCACTTCTCTGTTCTGGCACGATCATATAGGCTCAAAGCCATATCAACATTACCAGCCCGTCCATAGGCATCTATTATAGCTGAGTATGTGACATCGTCAGGTACACACCCAAAGCTAGGCATCTTCTCAAACCATTCCACGGCCTTCATTGGCATAGAACACATCCTAGCACAGCTTATAATAGTTGAAAAAGTGACATTGTCAGGTTTGACTCCTTTTTCAAGCATTTCATCAAATAGCTTCTCCGCTTTATCATACTCTCTACACTTTCTAAACACCTTCATCGTCACATTGTAAAGAATCACCTCCCTAGTCGGTTTGATCCTCTGCTGGAACAATTTAAGAGCAACCGGGGCAGTTTCGGGATTTTCCATGTTATTTAGAACAACTACAGCGTCTTGTTCTAATATCTTATCCCCCAGTCCCCTCAAAATTTTTGACACTTCTTGTTCATTAGGACTACATGAGTTCAAGGAATCAGCAGTCTTGACAAGGAAACTGTACCTGGCATCATACGATCTTTTCAGAAGCTGTTTAGCCCTGGGGCTTCTCGGATTGACCCAAATGTAGCTTTTCGACGAAGTAGACTTTGCAACTGTGTCATCGCAGTTTTCTTCTTCCATAGACTCGACGTCTTCAGTTGTTGCTTGTGCGATTGGTTCTTGTAACGAAACATGGTTGACATGGAGAAGTGTTCTGGATTGAGGCCCGAGACACGTAACCTTATTTGAGTGAGTAAAGGCTCGTACTTTAAGCTTGTGCGAGGAACACACGGAGCTACAGAAGGTTTGGCGGTCGTGGAGGAGAGAGGAAGGGGAAGAGCAAAGATGGTAAGCCATCTCCATTTGCTCTCGCGGTCTCTCTGCCGAAGAAGAAGAAGAAGAAAACAAAGGCAAAAGCCTTATCGATGGAAGCGAAAAGGATAAGTGATAATTTTACGATATTAACCTTGACCGAAAACGGTTGTCTAATGTAATAAATGGGGCGGGGCGGGGACTCGATTGCCCATTCACCGCGAAGAAAATATCTGACTCTTCTATCTTCGGACCATGGCATTTCAAGACCGCAAGAGGCCACCACTTGGGTGAATTGAAGCAATTATTTTGATACTGCCTCTGATTTTGATAAGCTGACAAATAACCTAACTATATAAATTAAAAAATTAGTTGAAATTAGTTAAAAGTGATAAATGGGTAAGAAATGTATATTTTTTAAATACATTCTTATATATATAGAGATGTAAGAGAGAGAGAAAATAGAAACAAAAAATGAAAGAAAACATTTTCAGCAAGTTTCATATAGATTAAGTTAGAGAAATCTTGAAATGTATTAATTCTTTCTTAAAATATAAAAATTTTTTAATTTTATCTCTATTTAATATATGTACTTTTTAAAAAGTTAACTATTTACAGTATAATAAATAATTGACAAAATGGTACATTTATATTAAAAACTTAATGAGTTAACTTTTAAATAGGACCAAAAAAAATTTCTCTCTCTGCGTTGTAAAATGGACTAAAGGAGTATGAAAAAAATGTGTATATAATCAATAAACAGTAAAAATGAAAAAAAAAACATATTACCTCATGTTCTTAACATAAGAGCTCATTTAACTCTTATTTTAGTCATAAATATAATATCCAAATCCACCTTGTCTCTCATGTTTATTTATATTTTTAAGGTAGTTTCTATACTTGATTAAAAGGACTACCTATTTTTTTATAAATAACTAACTTAAAGACCGGATGTAGTATTAAATGTTCATATATCTTTTAAGTATAATTTATTTAAAAAACAGAGATCAAACTCATTCGAAAAATTGTAGCTTATATGAAAGACCGAAACATAACTTGAGTTGCATGCGCGAATATATAACCATAATTCAACCACATTTCCGTAATCACATATAAAACTAACTGCTCGATGAAACTTCAGAAGTGTGCACATGAACCAAATTAAAAGGATGCAACTAGCTAGAGAAAGGCAACGAACGTGGGAATTAACAAAATATGTTCCAAAACGGTAGTTAGGCAAGAAGTGTTGCATTTGCGTCGCAAGCCTATAAGATAGGAAATAACCACAGAATTTGTAGGAGAAATAAGGGCTCTTCAAAAGCATGGTGCCTATACTTTACTTCCCATTTCGAAGCTCACTGCGACACTTTTTCAAAGAAACCTATTTTTGAATCAAATCATGCAAATAGTACGTAACCTTAATTCACAGGCCACCCCTCTGTCATATCTCATCTCCCTCCAATTTTATTTCCAGGCACTAACTGTGTGAATACTAGAGCCATCTAATTATAAGCGTATATTTAAGAACTTCCTTTGCCTTCCAACATGCTTACTAGTTTCCTCGACCGATCGATTCAAGTATAGATCAGAGAAGAGATGTTATTAGATGTGGAAGTGATGGGAAACAAGAAGAGGAAGAGATGTGGGAGGGTTTTCAGATTCAAGAACTTCGGTGAGCCTGGATATCCTGTGGAGTTCAGAGGGCCATTTCGTGAGAACGTGAATGCTTTGCTTGAGTTTGCCAATTCAGAGTCTAAATACTTAGGTTTTGGAATGCCCATATGGTCTTTCCAACTTGAAGTTCATCGCCACCCTCCTTCTCATATCTTCTTGTTCGTCATTGAAGAAGCAACTGAGACATCCATGAACCGCCACTGCAAGCACTGTCAATATGTAGGTATGTTAAGTGCTTCTTAAATTAGTTTTCAACAATTTTCTATCAGTTTATATGTTATACATGGATTTACTTGGAGGGATTTGGTTTGAACATATAGGATGGGGAAATCATTTTATATGCAATAAGAAGTATCACTTTGTGTTGCCTTCGAAGGAGACACTGGCTGCGAGTCTGAGCTGTGAAATGCCTTGTGAAGCAATTACGGGCAACAGCCATAATAACGGTAAGTCAAAATTAATAGAATTAGAGGGCCATATGATGCAAGCTGTTTTTCACTCTAATGGATTTGGGCATTTGCTCTCTGTCAATGGCCTTGAAACCGGGTCGGATCTTGCCGGACACCAGATCATGGACTTCTGGGATCGCCTGTGCACCGGACTGCAAGCAAGGTCAGATATGGAAGTATTCCAAAAATGTCTCAGTTCTATATATATATGATCACAGACTGATATCCTATTTATTTGGTTATTTATATATGTGTAGGAAAGTGAGCTTGAATGATTTGTCACAGAAAAAAGGCATGGAACTGAAACTTATAAACGGAATAGCATATGGTGAGCCATGGTTTGGACGGTGGGGGTACAAATTTGGAAGAGGATGCTTTGGTGTGACTGAATCTACGTACCAGAAAGCCATAGAAGCAATAAGAAGCATCCCGCTTTACCTTCTGAACCCCCAAATTATTGCAGGCAACTCTACTTGCTCCTACCATGACATACCAATCATCTTCTCAAGGTACCAAACACTCTCAGATCAAACCCTAGTCACACTTGGTGACTTGTTCCACTTCATGTTGGAGCTCAAGTCTCAGCTTCCTCGCCGGGAAAACTACGCCGCCGATTCCTATAACACCACCTTCTCTGTTGAAGCCAATTGCCGCTGGTCCCCCAAGAGGATCGAAATGGCTACTAGGGTTATTGTTGAAGCCTTGAAAAGAGCTGAGTTCAGGTGGATTTCAAGGCAAGAGGTTAGGGATGCTGCAAGAACCTACATTGGAGACACAGGTTTGCTAGATTTTGTGTTGAAATCTCTGGGAAATCACGTTGTTGGCAATTATATGGTTCGCCGGAGCTTGAATCCTGTCACCAAAGTTCTTGAATATTGCTTGGAAGACATCTCCAGTATTGTTTCCCCCAGTCATCATCAACAAGGTAGTAGTAATAATAATAATAATAATACTAACAGAAGCATAAAGGACAGGTACAAAATCACAAGGGCTCAAATCACGAAGGACATGTTTTATTTGTACAAGTACATCCTTAAAGACCCCAAACAAACACAAGGATCATCAATTTTCTCAGCAATCCCATTGGCAGCGAGAATAATTCTGGATACTAAGTATCTGATCAAAGAGTATTTCGGAGAGCTTCCTTTTCAAGCTGATCTTGGGATGACGGACGGAAAACTAAGTCTTCACTGTACAATAATGTTGAGAAACTACAACAATGTGTTAAGGATGCCACCCTACGAGTGTATCACATTGAGAAGTGATGCCACCATTGATGACCTGAAGCTAGAAGTTGAGAGAAACTTCAGAGAGATATATTGGGGATTAAGGAGTTTTTGTGTGGATTCGATTAAGAACTTGGAGGTTTGTGGTGGGAATGAGCTGGTGTTTGAGATGGTGGAAGTGGGTAGAAAGCTGGTGGTTGAAGGATGGATTGATAATAACGTTAATGGGGACATCATAAGTAACATCGGAGAGATTTGCGAAGTTAATGATAATAATGGGATGGTTGTGGAATGTGGTTGTGGGACCAAGGAAGACGATGGAGAGAGAATGGTGTGCTGTGATATTTGTGAAACTTGGCAGCATACGAGGTGTGTTCGGATTCCCAACGATGAACAAGTTCCTTCTATATTTCTCTGCAAAAGATGTGAACAAGAAATTGTTATGTTCCCCTCGTTGCCATAGATATATATACACAATAGTATTATGTCTATATTATCATATCCATATATATATATATATATATTTTTCTTCTGCAAAAACCAATTCCTATTTAATTTGGAGTCTTTTTGGCTTGGTTTCATCACGAATACCATGAAAGAAAGAATACTGCTGGTTGCATTTGCTGTTATCTTTTTTTTTTTTAATCCAATTGTAATTTATGTCAACTTTGACAATATCTGCAACGTTTGTTGCAGAAGAACATTTGAGGTTTTTTTTTCCGGTACGACATTTGAGTTAATAATAAAGAGTTAAGAACTCTATCATCTCCTACATTTCAAAAAAAATTATTTGAAAAATGACAAAGTGCTGTGGTAACGTAGAAAACACTACAGCCAATAAAAAAAAAGTGAAAAATGACAAAAGTGCCATGATTAAAAAAATGACTATAATGTAAAACGTACTGGCACTTGCAATAACTGATATGAAGAGATCTATATATATATATATATGATAATGCGATATGAGCAGGCAATAAGTGAGGCTTTTCTTGTTCTTTACTTTTCTAAACATAAAGGTAAATGGGGAACAAAGCAGAAATTTTTAACTCTTTAACTCGCTAGCTCGCAATAAATCAGATGTATATTATTGTTGTTGTTGTATAATATCACAATACAAAAACAGCTTAATTAATTAAGACTTACTATTATAAAAAACCCACCAAAAAAATTTTAACATAGTTTGACAGTGATAAGTATGGAAAAAGAGGAAGTGATCCGGAGACCTAATTAAGTAAACAAATTAAGCTAACAAATAACAATTTCTCTCTCTATATATATATGTTGACAATCCCAATTCCTAATCCTCAAAATAGCGCAGTTTTGTACCATTGATGACGCCATGCCAAGCAAGCTTTTTAAAAATATATACTATCTCGGTCCTAATTATAAGAGCCTGTTGACTAATTTAAGGAGACTAAAGAAGTAAGTTGAGTTAGTTATTTATTTTAAATAGGTGTTGTCTTTCCTAACATATCTTTGCTAATCAAGTGTATTAACTAGAACTATCATGGTTAGAAGAGCTGCTTTGAAAAAAAATAAATATGAGATGCAAAGTGAATTGGGTTCTTATATTTATAACCAAAATAAAAGTCAAACGGGGTGTTATATTAAGGACCAGAGGTAGTCTATATATATATATAGATATATAGCATGATTAAGGAGCTAATCCCTAGATACCTAACAAGTTAAATTGAGAACCCTGATATTTACATTTTTTTTGGATAAAAGTATCTTCTTGTTTGAGAGACTGTTAGATACTCCTTTACTTTTTAATATAAGACTTAATTGTTAAGTTAATTTTAATCCTAAATATAAGATTTATTTCTTATATTTATCAATTTTTTTAAATTACCCCCATAAATACTCCCTCAATTATAATTAAGTAAGTGAAGGAGGAAGGATATTAAGAAAAATGATTATGGTATTTTAAAAAAAACATGTCATATTTCTTATAATTAACTGATTATCTAACTTTTTTAATCTAATTAAATTAATTAAATAGATCTTATATTAAGAATAGAAGGAATATTAAATATAAACATATCCTCAGTGAGAGTTTCAATTTTAATTGGTCATGAGGAGCTAGACCCAAGCTCCCCTTGGCCCTTGATACGCGCATTTTGTATGTTCGTTTTTTGACACTCACGCACAAACACAGTCTCCGTACATGTAGTTTATTCTTAATGTCAAATTTGGTCGAAGTTGTATCCAACTTGGCTTCTTCAATTTTATAGCCTCCTGTTCTATTTATGCATAGGGACCATGGGCTGCCAAAAATTCACTTCAACAACCATTTTCATGCGTGGGAAATCAATTCGGTGTCTCTGATTAAAAAAAGGAAATATGCATAATATTTATTGTATTTTTATAATTAATTATTCACATTTTCATTTAATCACTTGAATACTATTTTTTATTTATAAAATTGTTCTTTTATATTTTCCATTAACCTAGCTCATTTTCTCACACATACATAAACGATTAGTAAATTGAAGTTGATGAATATAAAAATAAATATAATTTATTTATGCATAAAATTGAGATTACATATGTTTTCCGATATGTTTTAAGTAGAGGAAGTTGGATGACTGAAGTTAAAAATATATAATTCATTAATAATTAGATCTTCTATGAAAAAAACAATTGAGATTATTTCGTATAATTACAAAACAAATTTTTTTATCAAGTTATAGTTGCCAATCATTTTCATAAATAATTAATGGAATCGCTTATAAAATGCAACTACATACTATCTGACAATATAATACCCACCCCTTATTTTATTTATGAGTGAAGAATTTTTTTTAAATAACTTTAAAATATTTCTTTTGGTAAAAAGCAATCACATCGCTTCCCCAAAATAGATTGTGAATAAATATTACAATTTTATGATCAATAATGGACCACTGATGTGGTTCTTTATTTTATTTGGATTGCCATGTCCACACGAAAACTAAAATAAAATACAACACCAATTCATTGTGTTATCTGACTCACTCCTTATCACCCAACTCGGCAACTAGTATATATATTTTTCAATTTTTGAATTATGTAAATGTAGTATTAATTAATTACTTGTCACATGGGATTAATTTAATTAAACGAAAAATTAATTACGCGGCCGATTAAAAAAAGGGACAACAATTAACTTGACAACAGTTATGTTGTCTCCATGGAAACGTGCTGCCACGTCGATAAAAGGATCTAATGTTGTTCATTACAACTGAGATCCCGCCTTGAAAAACTGCAAATTAACTGAATTAACTTAATTATTTAATTAACTCTGAGTGTATTGTTCATAATGATGAAGCTAAATTCAGACCTGAATATAATTGGTTTCTTACTACTTTTTTTATTAATTATTAATTTGCAATAAATAAGATATATATGAATCGTTAGTTAAAAAAAGATATATATGAATCAAAGGAAAAAATTTTCTGAAAAATCCTCCATTAAAATTCAAAGGTACTGGAAATAAATTTGCATAAAAATTCATGTGTATTTTTTTTAACTGCGTATAATATAACTTTATTTATATACAGATTTAAAACATTTACACAGCTAAAAATATGTTGTATGTGATTGAAAAAGAGTTGACTTAATTCACATCCTTTCAAATAAAAGATAGGGATTTTTCAGAAATTTATTTAAAGATTTAAGTTTATGAAAAAAAAATGAAGCCGGTGGCTGGAAATAAATCTACCAGTTTATGATGAAGAAACATGAGGAGAGAATCTGTACGGGGCAAAGCATGTGGGTGGGCTAGGTGGATGAGAATGCAGACAAAATCTTAGCTTCAAAATAATATTGAAATGATGATACTACCTGCTTTAATATATTCCATTTTTGGTATAAAAATTTTATTTGATTTTTATTTTGATTCTAAATATAATATTTTAATATATTTTATCTTTTATAGTTATCAGTTTTTTTAAGATAATCTGTATAATAATAATACTTAATTAGTAAAGATATTTTAGGTAAAACAATACATATTTATTATAAATAACTAATTTAACTAGTTTTTTTAATCTATTCAAATTAGTTAACAAGTTCTTATATTAAGCACTGAAAATAATATATATTTCAAATTAAAAACATAAAACAAGGTTTGTTTTTAATTTGTCTGTTCTCTGGTCACATTATTGATAGATCATATTATTGCGTATGTCCAATAAATTATTCCTTGTTTCGACTTAATCTCTTGCTTGCCAACGAAGCCCCCTGTCCTATCTCCTTTTCTTTTTTCATAATTTCATTTATATTTTTTATTAAAATAAAAAATAAATTAATTTTAATATAAATATAAAATTCGTAATAATATTATCCAAATTTTCAAATATGCCGGCAATACGTATATGAGGTCCATCTAATTAGATACGAGAATAAATCTCTTCGTAATTTGTTACCGTGTGAAGAAGAGCTGCAGATAACGAGATCTGTTGATATTTTTTGGGTTAACATTTAAGCCTAAATTAAGTCTATAGATATTTTCTATTTAAATACTGTTTTCATTCCAAATATAAGATTTCCTACATTTAATTAAATTTTAACATGGGTATATTTTTATGTTATTTCCTAAGCTCCTTAATAAATAAACGACAACATGACAATAATTGGGTGATTGATTTTTTGGTGGCAAATATAATAGTTGTCGGTGAGCAACATTTGAAAAAAGTAAATAGACAGAACAGAAAATAAAAGAAACATTGAAGTCAGGTATGGCATTGAAGTGAGTGTGAAAATAAATAACAGAACTCAACAAATTAAAATGATCTCATATCATGAGTTTGGTGAAAGCAGATAATGTTGCAGACAGGGACAGTGTCCTTCCTTCTTGTCCCTTTCACTTTCGCCCTAAGAAACCTTCTGTTAATTCACTATTTCATCCTTTTTTTTTAATTATTTATGCAACAAAATTACTTCATCTTTTATATACTTATCAATTAAATTAATTCATATTTTAAGTCATTTTCATTCCTTCAGGCTTCAGCCATACTCCTAGTCATTTTTAGATAAACTTGGTGAAAATATCCATTTAAAAAAATGATAACATTTCTTACACAAAAAATATTAATACTTTAATTCATATTAACACTCATTAGTAAATTCAATAAAAATTTTGTAATTTTTCTTATAGAGGCAAATTACTATTAAAAAAATCAGTCCTTGCATATAAAACAGCGGAGAAAGTGAGTACTATTTCTAATCCCTAATATAAAAGTCAGTTAAGGTTTAGATTTAATTCTAAATATAAAATCTTAATCTGTTTTATCTTTTATATATATAATCTATTCTCTAAAAGTATTGTATTGACTATACATGTTAAAAGGTTTTTCATCAAATAGTAGTTATAATTAAAAAGACATTTTAGAAAAATCAACTCATATTTATTACAAACACATACCTTAAATTACTATTCATCTATTCAAATTAGTCGGATAGTTTTTATATCATTTAACTTCCACCTGCTCCACCTTCTTCTTCTTCTAGACTTCCTTAACATTTGTATTTCAAGAGGCTGTTTAATTAGTGTCGACAAATTGCTTCACTAATGATTTCACAAAATCGATTAGTGGCTTCATGTTTATCCTTCAAGGGAGAATTAACAATCACCAAGTAGATCCTTAATTTCAACGTTGCTTAAAATCTCTCATTAATTTGTTGAAAAAGCGATAAAGCGAAGGGTTGAAAGCTACAAGAGGATGTTTATATCCTCCGTGCCTGTCAATTCGTGATGTCATTCACTAATCTATGGCAGCCAAACACGCCTTGCCACTCACTCCCCACCTCCCTTACCTATTGTTTCATTTCAATACTCCCCTTCTTTTCCGCTAGGCTGTTGACATTTGAGGTAAAATTATCATCTTCATAATTTATCATTGCCTAAATTTATAATGGGTTTTACGCTTCATTTGTGAACTTTAGCTATTTGGGTAATAAACTTGACAATATAAGATTGTTCAGCAATTTTTCTTAAATATTATATCGATTTTAAGAAGGCGAAAATTTATTAACTTGAATGAATCAGATCTGAAACATGTACCAAAAACCTATAAATAATGATAATAACAATAATAATACTTATAATCTCTTCGTTATGGTCGGCCCACCGTTTATTTCCCCCGTTTCACACGAAACACTATTCATGAAGGAAAAAAGAAAGTTGAATTTGAGCAGCATTTACATGATTGAACAGCCCTGTGGGTTTTCTTCGCTGAGGTATTGATCGCAGCGGCTGACGTAGACCGGCCTTCCTCCGACGCCGTAGCTGTCGTAAACGGGCCTCCCATAATATCCGTCGTAAACGATGGCAGGCACAGGCTGGACGTACCCATGGTGGTATGGCCCAGAAGGATACCCTTCATAGTACGGCGCAACAACCATCCCGGCCGGAATCGCCACCGGCGGTGGTGGTTGAACCTGCATCGCGACCGGGCCTGCAGGCGTCGGCTTGGAATCGGCGGGCTTGTTGTCCTTGGGCTTGTCGGCAGGTTTGTCGCCGCCCTTGTCCTTGGGTTTGTCTCCACCATCCTTCTTAGGACCGGCGTCTTTCTTTTTCTCACCTTCTCCGCCGCCGCCCTTGGGCTTGTCGCCATCGGACTTAGGCTTGTCGCCGTCTTTCTTCTTCTCGTCAGGCTTCTTAGGTGGTTCGACGATTTCAATGCTCTTAATAGCACCGCCTCCCTTGCAGCAGAGTTTGTCTCGGATTTTCTCCGGGTCACAGCACACCACAGTGATGTTCACCATGTTCTGCTTCTCGTCAAACACCTGGGATCGAACTTCTGGCAAAACGCAGAAGAAGAAGAAAAGGAAAAGAATTAGAGTGGGGAAACAGAGAGAAGAGAGAAATGAGAGAGGGGAGAAGGATACTGACGAGGGACCTTCTTGACCTTCTTGCAGCACTTGGAGCACTGAAGGTCAACCTTGAGCCTCATGAGAGCGACCTGAAGAGTGAGAGTGATGGAATTCAGAAACTAAACAGAAAACCAGAAGAAGAAGGATAATAGAAGAAGGTATTACCTTTTCAGCCATGGTAGAGGGAGGAAGAAGAAGAAGAGAAGGGGGTTGTCGGGTGAGAAACAGAGGCGGAGAGAGGAATGAGACAGGAAGGAAGGAGTGAGATGATGAAGCTGGCTGTGAGGACTCGTGAATGATGTGGTGATGCGTGAGAGAGAGAGAGATTAAGAGTTATATAGGTTAGATTAATCAATGCTTTGACTATTCCATCCCATTAATTAAGGCCTCGGGTCAGGCCCATGTGCGGCCTTGTGACTCTTGGGCTTTTCCTTCTTTCCACTCACAAATCACAATCTCACATGACATAAACACCCGTGAGTATCTCTAACATGGCCGAAAACAAATTCACCATTAAATAAATGTGTTTTGGTATTCCCTCCGGCCTCCGCCTCCGGGACCTTTTTTTTTTTTGGCCAGTACCCTCACATATTTCGTGTTTGACAGATTTAGTCATAGATACCAGATTTCATTCTATTTTATTATATATTTATTTTTTAAAAAAATTAATTTGCTTAACTCATCTACTTGAGTATATAATATAATGTTACACACAAATATTTTAAAGATATCAAATTATATTTATTAAATCAATTAATTTATTTTATTTTTTTAATTTACTCAAATTAATTAAGTAGCTTATTTATTTATTTATTTAAAGTTGGAGAAAGTATTGAAAAAACATTTACAAAGTGAATGGATTCTTATTTTTAAAAAAAAAAAAAGAAGCAAAGCGCCCGATTTATGACTGAAAGGAGTAAAAAAAATAAAGCGCCCACGGAAATAATATAAGCCGCTGTTGGTATATGTAAAAATCATAATCATAAATGATTAAGTAATAAAGCGATTCATTTGGATTCTCTCTTTAGGAATTATATACTCTCTGGCCCTCGCTCTCTCTTCAATTTTTAAGATTTTTTTATACGAATCTGGTGGCCAAAAGAAGGATTTTCCATATGAATCATTTAGATTTCATTCTTTTTAAAAAAGTATTATGTCTTTCTATTTCGGAAGGAGTAAAATGCAGAATAAATATCATTTTTAATGGTGACTTTAACAAAAATTAAAATGAATAAAAGTAGGTGAATTAGGACCAAAGCTGAGAAATATTAAATGGAGGGAGGGTGGGGATTGGTTAAAAGCATGAACTGGAAAACGCTTGAGTTGTTAGTGGACAGACACAGAGAGAGGTGCGTCCAGATCTGTGGGGCCCACAAGAAAGGGGTCAAAATCGGCATGTTCCTTGAAAACAGAGGAACCTCACCAATCATTCTTATTCCAATTCTCCCCGACTTCATTTGTTGCTTCGTTTAACTCTTCTCTCAATCTTGAAAATGTTATGCTTCATGCACATATTAATTGAATAATGAATTTCACAATTTTAACCAACTGATCCTAAATGAAAGGCGTTTTAACCTTTGTGAATGCAGAAAACGCTTTTCGAAAACTACTCATTAACTTTTAACTGAGCTCGACAAATTTTGAATCTGACCATGGTATCTCAATGGTAAGCTATAAAATTAATACAGAGAGAATCTAGATTATTTGAGTGTGGTTTTAGTTAATGATTGGATGGGAGTCTTTTTCATTCAAAACTGAAATTTGTGATTATGCGATTGTCATTTTTCGTTGCTTTTCTTTGTTTGTTTCGGAGAAGGAAAGGAATGCCCTGTCTTTCAGACCACAAGCTGGCAATCTGATCTCCGGTGGGCTCAGTGCCATCAAAACCTGTTAGGAAAAGAACAACCGATTGCTGTTCAATACACAACACACGTTTCTGTTGGACTTTTAGTGGTTGAAATGGCTTTTCTAGTTAGTATTAGTTGGATTTTGATCCTCATTATTGTGGTAAAATCTAGACAATCTAACATCCCAGATTTGATGTTTTTAATTTGTAACTTTTTAAATAATAAATTCATTTATTTCCCACAAATTGAACTTTCACCTTAGATTCTGATATGAACAGTCCAAATTACGCATTCATCAGTTTTCATGTATTTTATTGTCAGCTCCTTCTCTCTTTCCCACAGACACCATTAATGCATTAAAAAAAAAAATACTCATAAAGAATTCCACTGAATTTGGCAATCCCTTTCACAGCAATGAAGGATCACTGTTCAGTGTTCTATGTTCTCAACATAAAATAGTTGATCCAGACAAGTCTAATTACCTAACTCCTGCGCGGCTATTACTTTAAAAAGGTATACAGAAGCGGAAACCTCTGAACCAAAAAGCAGAGGGAATTTGCTTGGCTATATTTTGGAACCATCTGCATCGCTTGGCATTCTTCCTTTCTGTACTTGAACAAGAAAAGTCATGACCCACGGTTTTCACGTGTAGAACAGTATTCTGTTGATTTGCTATGAGCCTAAGGCATGTTGCTGGGGATCTGATAACCAGGAAAGGGTGCATAGAGAAGTTTCAGAACCCTAAAAAGTGTTACATGTATGAGCATCTGTGACCACCATGAAAAGGGCCTTTCTCACCAAACCAGAAAAACTCCAGATTCCTATCAGTCAGTCCCCTGCTCCATCCTTGTGCCATACCAAATTCCATGGCCCACTCTTGCTGCCCAACCTTAAATTCAAATGTTCATATGAGATTTTGAAGATTAACATACAGCAATGCAATGAGAATCTTGTCAAGAAAATATAACTCATCTACTAGATAATGGGCAGGAAAGGGAAAACAGTAGCTTTTTTTTTTTTGAGGGGGGGGGGGAGTGTTAGAAATTTCCAATGGACCAAGGAGGATGGATCTTTTGGTCAGTGGATAGTATTTTGAGTACGAGCATTATAAATTATATATATTCTCTCACAGTATCGAAGACTATACCTCCCGGCTCCAGCAAGAACACGCAATGTCATAAAGAGAAACAGCCCCGTCCAGACTCCAGGGAGTCCAATTACTGGAGCAGCCACCAGCATGAACACTGATGAAATTACTCCTACGAGCAACTAGCCATCGGAATCCAAAATGAGGGTTAAGAAAATAATGAAAATTGATAATAAGAAAGGAGTTGTAGGATTAGCACCAATGAAATGTTGAAATCTCTTTAATTATTGGGCTAGGGAATTACCATAGAGTAAGAAGCATATTCAAAGTCTGACACCCCATAGTAAAGCCCATCAATAACAAATGCCAAAGCATTCACTGGTTGAGATCCCGCAACAAACTGAAAATGAGTAAGTATGAAATCCTTCAACGACATAATTATATAAGCATGCATCCACAAAGACACAGAATATCTCGCCACACATAATGCACATTAGTCATTACCAAGTCCCATTAATTTCTACCTATTCGAAAAGGTCAAAGGAAACAACTCTAATACTTGGTCGAATGAGGTTCTTTCATAACACAGATAGCTAATTTTCTTTTCTTGAATTCTGTATGAATTTTATTCTTTAAGAAAAACTCTATTCCCATGCAAGTGCATGAACAGTATAGAATAAAGACCAGTGTGTGTTAACAAGGATGTGAAGTAAATATTTCAAATGGAGTTAAGGTATTTATTTTTCAAATAATTATGATTTCTCACCAATAAACCAGACTGAGCAACATCCAGAACCTCTGAGTCTGTGCTGAATAAGCTGGAAAATGTTCCAAACCCTGGGAATAAGATCATTGATAATGCAATTCCTGTCCCTAAACCAATCTGCTCGTTAAATGCACAAACCAAGGGGAAAAGAATAGAAGGTTAATAATTGTTCCCATCTCCTTTTAGAGGGGCATGACGGACATTATAAGGAAAGAACTTTATGGTGACCAAGATCATTAACCTGTAAAACTCTATATACAATAAGGCGAGCCTGCTCATAATTCCCTTGGGAGTAATCCCCAGCAAGCAGAGCCTGTGAAGGAAAAATCATACAACAGAACACAATGGTCTTCAGCTACAATCACCAGACTTGGTTTCCACCACAAGTATATATAAACAGCCAAACATTATAAACAAGCTCTTGTTGAGTTCAACAACAGTGCTGATCGGTTACACAAGAGCTACCATATCATGCATCTGAAATATGTTTGCTTTTACCCTTAGCCACAGGATGACGACTACAATGGATGAACAGAAGGAAGGAAAGAATGAGAAGAGGGCTATAGAACAAGAACCAAAGGTCTTTGGTGTAGCAGTGACTGTTATTTCATCTCTGTAGCAACAACTGCCCTTTACCCACCCCACCACCGCAAATGAAAGAAGAAAGAAGAAGAAGAGGAAAAGAGAACATTCTTTTAATACATTTCATAAAACAGACAATTATGTGATTCTAAATTCATGAACGTATCAAGAAATCACATATGTAACCTACTAATGAGTTATGTTTTAATCAAATGATAAGATGCAATGTCATCATTTTTGTAAAAACATGTGCTTTACCATCTAATGTGAAATTATTTTACCTGACCAGCAAGTGCCAGAGCATCCGTTAGCAAAGACATTGACAACCATACTTGCATGCAAATTTGATGACCAGCCATAGGTACCGGACCCTGTCTGGCTGCCATGGATGTCGCCAGTGTCAGAGTCATAACCACAGCCAACGTCCTACCAATGAGAAGACCAGCTGAAAAATTCAACATGTAAGGTTGTCATAACTTAAAAGAGAACATAAGAACACAGTTTAGGCAGTTTGTATGACATGTTAGGCGCAAAATTTACATTAGTTTGCGCAGATAATATCATCCATAAGGTCATAGAAGCCAACGATGGGGAAATCTCAAAACTCAACAAACTTTTATTCTGTTCCTATAATATGGTTTCAAGCCGAAAGTAGAGAACTTGCAAAACCACAAAAGATATTGCAGCTTTAAGATGCATTTAATTCAAACTATGCAGTAGTTAAGTCCTGTTCTATACAAGCATTCACTAAGGAAGGTTGTGTTTGTCTCAAAAACAAATTCAATGAATCGGACTTTGAAAACCAGTAAGTATCCAATAAATATTATGTTTGATAGCTGTCCTCTATCAGTGATCTAGGTCGAAAATCCTAATGTCATTACCAAAGGAAAAGACAGTACTTGATAGATAAGGACAGTCAAAGCAACAAGGCAGCATAATTTAGAAAGTGAAATACCAGATTTCAGGTAGCTGAAAAATTTTCTCCCATCGAAGTCAGAAGGAATAAGCAGTACTTTGTCACTCAATTTCCATAAAAGAATAAAAGCAATTAAATATCTGGTGAACAAAAAAAGATAGATTTGATTAAAAGGGGAAAGTGCATAAATGAAGACAACACGTGCTTAATGCACTGATAATTCTAAAGTTTACCACATTTTAGACGTACTCAGAAGTCACAGTTGCAATAGCAGCACCACTAATGCCAAAACCAAAAGTAAAAATCAGCATCATATCCAAAATGGCGTTAAGTAAGTTGCCAGCACCTGGTATCCAAAAGGAAGAATTTGTCATTCAATAATCAATATACACTCAGCAAATAATCTACCCAGTACCCTAATTTGTATTTTACATATGCTTATCGAATGCACTTATCAAAAGTTGAAGTACCAGAAACTTGTTACTAATTAGTTAGATAATTGGAGAGACCAGATTTATATTGCGAAGGTACAGTCATAAAGTTCACAGTGTTCTTAATTAAACAGATCTTCAGGAAATGCAATATGATATTATATTTTATTTAAGATTTCTCTTTTTCTACTCAAAAAGGTACTAGGAGAATCCTTAGCTGTTATATGCGTAATCCTTTTTCCCCCCCGTAATAACAAGGTATTGAGCTTATGTTCGATTCCAAAGTCTATCAATTCAACAGGGCATAAACCTGGAAAGAAAGGTTTTTTAAGTTCAAATGGTCCTGTTTTCAAAACATTAAATACTATGCAGCTATGCACGATATGATGATAGTATATGACAATAGTATACGTAACAAAGAAATGGAAAATTCAGGTTCTAGATAATACAAGTCTAGGACCTCTAATACATAATCCTCCATTCTTGGGTTAATTTCTTCTAATGGATGCTTGCTCGTTAGTCAAATCTCTTTTCTCCTATTTTCCATTTATATCCTTGACGTTGAGACGCATGTTCAATTTCTCATTGAAATACTTCTAAGCTCTGTGTCATTCTATATTGCAATTTTGATAACTAAAAAGGGTTATTATTGCAAAAAGACCCCCAACCCCCTTTTTTTTTTGGGGGGGGGGGGGGAGGGGGATCGAAAACTTAACTAGCATGATGACATGAATGGGTGAAAATAGAAAACACACAGATAAGTTGCTTCAATACTTGCCAATCGCATATAGAGGCGTCTTCGTATCCAAAAACCCACGAAAAGTGCCTTGTGCAGCTAGTGCAATCACAACAGGCGGAGCACCAAAAGCCCTGAAGGCAAGAAACTGTTCAGCAGGTGCATGCATTGGTGAATCCTACAACACATAAAATAAAACTGAAATTAGTGCTTTACATTATGACAGACTTTCACGATAATCATATCTGCACACAAATAGTTGTTTAGACCATATATTAGATAAGCATTGGCATAATAATGTTCCTAAATATAAATTCAAATGTTTAGCTTAAATCATCTTCTTTCCCATTTCCACAGCCAACCACCTTTTCTTTCACCCCCTTGATCTTGGGAGGTGGTCTTCTTTAGCCATTTACATAACTCAGAAGTATCATAATATGAAGAAATATAAAAACAAAATGATGTGTAAATCACTAGTCAGCAAGGGATGACATACAGCAGGTATACCCATGATATTCACAAGGATGCCAGAGCCAAAGTAAAGGGCCACAGCTTCAGCAATTCCAAGGCTTGCAGCCAGTATTAAAGAAGTTGACACTGAAGGAAGTATCACCTTGCTGTGGTGCTTACCCAGTGAGCCTTCATTTTAGACAGATGGATATCAAAACGCATCAGTACACACAAACACATGAATAAGCCATATAAAAACCATTTGCTTGCCAAGAACATAAATGATACTAAAGTTGGTAGCACTCTTGAATAAACTACCATTATCGTTGCTTCGTCCGGAGTCTTCTCCTTTGGCAATCAGTGCCTGCTCCTCAGCAACAAAGGACGTGGTGATATTAAGCAAAGGAACATTGAACACTTTTGACGCTAGATTAAACACAGATGTTGCAACTCCAACTGCTGCCAATTCAACCGATCCTGCATGGAGAGGCCTCTTGGTAACTATACTGACTATAAGTCAGAAGAAAACATGAAAAAATCCATTTGTTGCAATGAGGATCATCAGCATGGTTATTGACCAATGGGACGATTATTATTAACCATTCCCACCAGGCCACCACGCTAACTCAAGTAGTTGGAATGATTAAGGACGCATTATTTTCAAGTCTATCGTTTTTTGGGGTAAACTCACTTCCATAGAATTACCTATATGGCCAACGAATGCCGTGTCAACCAAAGAGGCAATTGGGTCAGCCGCCAAAGCCAACACAGCAGGTAGTGCAATAGACAATATATCCATCCCGAGGTCATCAAATTTAAGCCATCCATTTCTGTTCAAAACACCAATTACAAAAACCATATCAAAATGAAAATTTCCAATTTCATTATGTACCATGATCTTAACCAAATTCCAGCTAAAATACAAGCTCCGATTAAGGAAGTACACCTAACTTCATACACAGTACCTGAAACGACGAAGCAGAAGAGAAGAGGACTGAACCGAAGATGAAGAATCCTGAGGTGGAGGGGGTTTGGGGGAGCTTGCTTCCAGCGAAGTTGAACTGTTTTTCTGAGGAGAAGATTTGGATACTATTCGTAGGCGAGCAAAGCAACGAGTTTTGGTTAGTGTTTGAGATTTCGATAACGTGTGTGCTTGCAGAGTTTGCAAAGAGAGGAAGTTATGGGAAAGACTGGACGCCATTCTTAAGCATGAGAGAAAGGAGTGGCGTCCTGGGGAGACAGCAAAACCAAATCTTGCGAGCGAGCTTCGAATTTAAGTATTTAACTACTAATAACGAACATGTACGGGGAAAGAAAAAATAAATGGCCAAAAATATCTTGGTTGGGTGGGCCATCGTAGTTTTTGGGTCTCATATTTGTATATGTGAATGTTCAGAAAGATTGCGACTTTCCTTGTTTCAAGTCTAGGCCCAGAAATTCTCCAATATTCCTTCTCAACCACACTACTCCAGGACACAAGATTTTTCTTCTTTTATTCATGTAATGTGCCACCAACAAAACCTGACACACAGTTAGTAAATGATTGGATCCCTTAAACATGATATTATGGGATCGAACCAGACCTTGTGCGTGCATGGAAAAAACTTTGTTGGGAGAGACAAAACCCACTCCGGCAGATTAGTCTCTAACTAATGAAACCGGGTTTATAGATCTCTATGATTACATTTGATTTATTATAAACCCCTTGTTTTTAATAAAACAACTAAATGTTAACAAATTAAGAATGAAAAAAAAAATACATATTTTCTAACTTGATTTGAAAATAGCACATGAAATATGTATATTTAAGTTTTTTCCAAAAATATTTTGCTTGCCCGATTTAACTTTTTAAGAGAAAAGTAAAGTTCGTTTGTTCTAATTTGATTGAATAAAAATATATCTGCACATGTAAATTCCAGTTCCTAAATGGCTAAATTATCCCTATGGATTCATTCATTAAACGAGGGAATTTAAACAATATCATCCATAGTGATTTAAATGGATCAAGTTTTGCAGAGTTCCTAACTTCTGAGATGACGAATGACATCAAATATGTTAACATTCAGATCTCCAATAATTTTTAGACGTTCAAAGATTGCCAATAAATCATTTTTTATCTGAAAAATGACAATTTAAACCCGCTTTAGCAACAAATCATTAGATAGCAATGAAGAACCCAATCGACACAATTTGCGATTTATTGACACATGGTTTTCTGAAAGAGTGATTCTTGTTACAGATTGTGGGAAAAAAATGACATTGTTAGGTGAGTTAAACAAAACTCAAATTCTTCAAAATCTGTAATCAAAGTCATTTCACAGCTTATTACTGAGAATTTTGAATTTTGAATAATCACTTGAATAGAAAATACACTCGATCGGAAAATAACACAATCAAATCATTCTTGCATTTGAATGATCAAAAGCAAAATGCTTTACATGACTCCCATGGGCAGAGTATTTTATTAACATGAGCATATAACAACAAAATCAGCATCAGTTTACTTGGATGCAGCTTCTTCCTTCTTCTCTGACAAGTACCTGAATAGACCAACATATCCATAGATGCAGACTTAGAAATGGAAGTAGAACCATAACTGTATGCATAAAGTTTCATGATCAAATGCTATCAAGTTTTTTAATAAAAATATTATATATGGATAATTTTCTACACTATGATGGACTCCCCAACAAAATCCTTTCCTTATCATGTTGAGGAACTTGATAACAAACATTTAAAAACTGCATCGAAATCCTTTTCTTCCAAAGAGAAACAACATTGAATAAGATATAGTTGTTTTGACTCAATCACATGCCCAGCTGCTTACCCGTTTCCCTTTGCCCAGCGGGAGAGTTGGTAAAGTTGCACAGTCTCATTTGAAGCATGACAAGCGAGCAGCAGATAGTTGCGTGGTTGAACCATCCATGCAAATCTCATGAACAGAGCCGAATATACACACATTGCTGCAGCACGAACACATGCAAGAGGGAAATTCAGCCAACATGGAAAGACCAAGCCTAGGTTCATTTTTTAGGTATTTGCTATCATATTTCCTTGGAAAAATATAATAAGTGGATATTTGTAACAACACACCACATAATTAGCTCTTCAAATGTCCTTCACATGTTAAAATTACAATTTTATTGGAAAACTCGATAGCAAAAACCTAAGGAACTCCGCTGGAGCAGTGCCCATTTCCAAATTCTTAGGAATATGGATAGTTTCAACCTGCTGTCATATTGCCAGAGATCATTTCTGGAGGTTTGTTCATGTCTGCCAGCCCCTGTGACAAAACAGCATTACAAACATGGTCATGAAGGCATGAAATGAGAACCGGTACTCTGGTATTAATAAGATAATGGCTTCCAATCTAAAAGCAAATAAATAAATGATCAATGCAGCAAAACGTACTGCAGCAACAAATCCCCAGTTGGCAATAGGTCCCCAAAAATGGGTGGTTTTTGGACCAACTGGACTGTTCAAGAATGCTCGGAAAGAGGAGGCCATGTTACAACTGATGCTCAGGCAGCACTAACTGTCAAGAAAAAATAAGTTAGATAGTTGACATAATAGCAATATGATATCACATGGCCAGCTGGTAAATGGAATGACATAATTATTTGTTGCAGACGATCAATTTTTATACTTAAAAAAAAAAAAGGCTAGAAAGCTGGGTGACAGATGGGTTGAAGCTTTTATTCTTAAAGAAGTTTAAACCTTGCCCAAAAACCAAGTAATGGGAAAGCAATGAAGTGATGAATACAATGAATATATATCACAGTGTAATTGCCTCAGCCCTTCTTATTGCTGCTTAAAGAACAGATAAGCACAATCATATCTTAACTGTCCCGCTCCCAGTATCCTAATGAGAGTTCATGCTTGTAAATTGCCCCCTTATCCTCATTAACTGTCTGACCACTGATGGCCAGAGAACTTATTTTTAGAACTTGCTAATTGTGTATTTCTATCAATTCACATTAAGACACTCTTAACCTGAAATCATGTCCATTCTCCATTATGGGGTCTCATAAAATCAGATGCAAGCGTACTATTTTTCCCTCCATGACATTGGTAATCCTTCAAAAACCAGTGTCCCAAGAAGCACATCTACTCAAAACTTCCTTTAAATCCAGTTCTAGTTTTATGACCAGGGCCAGGGGAAGCAGAGGCAACTATTTCAATTTAGTGATTCTTCTTATCCAGTTACTCAATCCGCTACCAGGAGCCGAAGTTAATAGTATCAATATATGATCAGGCATGCCTTTCATATAATGATTTTTGGTCCTTTTTTCCCTTTCAGATTAAACAAAAGAAACTGATTTGTGGGCAAACTGAACATAAACTGCTACAAACTAAGCATCATAGAAAACAACAGCCCACAGCTAGAATTCAATACAAGTGTCCCTCTGCTGCAATTAATATTCCCGTCATAAGGTACATACATTTTGGATATTAACCAACCCAGGGCCCCAAATTAAATCTAGTGGTTAAATGAAATCGAGAACACAGACAACAAGCAGCACTTTTATCCTGCCACGACGTACTTGAATTAACAAACTTACGATAAACAAAGAAGTTCAATTTTAAACTTTTGAGCTGAATTGGTTCTCGACATGCCAAATATCATCAATTTTTCCAATAAAATTGCATAGATAAAAACACAAGGCAGGTTGGATGGAGCGAGAGTTGGAAAATGGGCATAGCAGTCTTCACACGAGACACTTCGCAAAGTTTCAACATTTTTCACCTACCGATTGATAACCTAATTACGCTACATGGAACGAAGTAAAAATCATAAATTTCCGAACTTTTAAAAAACAGAAGAGCTTGGGAATATAACAAACTCATGATATTACACACACAGCAATGTCTCAGCGCTAGTCAGTCGGCTCCGGGCAGAAGGAGGCGCCAATTGAGGAGAATCAAGGGAGGAAGAAGGCGAATCTAGGGCTCAGGAAAATTTCTTCAATGCCTGAAGCGAAGGTTGCCGAACGCGACCAGACATTTAAGTAATTTACTATTCAATTTAATTTCTAATATTTGCAATTAGTGACATTATTGTTCCTAAACAATACTTTATTATCGGGTGCCCCTGGAACTAGGGAGAGTTTTTGACTTTTTTTCCACTAAAAAAGCCCTTAAAAAAACACACACACACACTGATTTGATACAAAGTTCCTGTGGCACCCCGTGTGAGCATTTCGACTTCGGACAATTTTCCTCGAACATTTCCATATTATTTTTTGTTATGTGTTTTTTTCAGAACAGATGAAAGACTGAAACTATTGATTTGCAAGTGGTAAAAACAGTCAGAAGGAAAATGCAAACCAAAGACATTATTTTCAGACCTTAAATATCCCAGTAGGGACATAAAATGAATTTACATAAAGTTTTTCCAAATTCAGAAACCTTGCTCCAAATAATAACTTAAATTTTTTACAACAATAAGGATGGGAAAATAATAACACTTTTTAAATATTTACATATTATTTTTCGCATCAACTTTTTAAAATGAAATTACTCTTAATTCAAACATGATTTTGCTAGTTCTTTCTCCTCAACCAATTCTTGAGCTGTTCTGTCCATTTTTTTTCTTGAGAACTCATCAATCTTGAGGCCTACAAATGCAATAAACAAATCTTTCAACAGGTAAAATTAAATCACTTGTGAACCAAAATGAGAAATGAGAACATTAATATAAAATTTTTTAAGAATTAAAATACTCATAAATTATGAATAATATAACTCTTTTTGGGTTATGTGCAATTTGTATATATAGATTTTATTAAAAAAAATCCAAATATTGCAATAATAAATAAAATCTTTCATCAGCTCTTAAATTATTTTTTCCTATTAATGGACATAAACAAGATTTGTAGTTTGTCAACATACTGCTTTTATAAAGAAAGAGTATTAGAATCATATGAATGCAGAGTATGAAGAAACAAAAGGCACCTTGAACTATCTTCCACTGTCCATTTTCACAGGTAACAGGGAATGAGTAAATAAGGCCAGGTTGGATGCCATAAGACCCATCAGAGTACACTCCCATTGACACCCATGTTCCCTAAAGTTTTTAAAAAAAGAAAAGAACAAATGCAAAAATTAATAAACAAAGAAGCGACAAAATGCAGAAGATTTTAAAAAATGGTTAAGAGAAGCTACCTTGGGAGTTCCAAGTACCCAATCTCGTATATGATCACAAGCAGCACTTGCTGCAGATAATGCACTTGACTGCTTCCTGGCTTTGATAATGGCTGCACCACGCTGCTGAACGATGTTGATGAACTCATTGTTCAGCCTAGTTAGCACAAATGAAGCACACTTATCATCCATGTTTGGTATTAGAATATATGAAGTCCCACATCCACTAATTGGAAGAGGAATTAAAGGTAGATATCAAAATGAATGCTCAACAACTCATTTCCCCCATTAACAATTGATTGCATCATGACAGATTCAACTATCTAAAATTATATACTACTCCGGTCCTAAATATAAGACCTATTTTATAGTGTAATTGGGCTATTTTGGCAATCCAGAGAAGTATTATCTATTTTGGCAACAAGATATATGTGAGAAGGTGATTCATCAAAACATACTATTATACAGAAAAGTAAAGGGCTTGAAACTTGGATATATACCAGTTATCATCATCCACTGCTTTCCGAACAGACTTGTTTCCACTGCTGGTGGTGACAGTAGCATGGTTGACATCTGGATATTGGGTTGAAGAGTGATTGCCCCATATGATCACATTCTTCACATCACCAACGTGAACATTTAGCCTCTCTGAGATTTGCCCTAATGCTCTATTATGATCCAGTCTGGTAAGACAAGTAACATTTTTTTCTGGTATTGAAGGAGCATGTTCCTTCAATATGAGAGCATTGGTGTTTGCTGGATTGGCAACCACTAGCACCTGTATTTAACAAGAATTGAAAAGAACTCAACCTTAAGAATAAGCAGAATGATCATTTAAACTTAAAAAGTACACTAGAAGTTACAAGCACTGGATCTGACACATTTCAAAACTAGGGGGTGTCAAAGTAATAGCTTACCTTACAGTCTTCGGCAGCATGCTGTTCCAAAGCTGAAGCTTGAGCCTTGTAAATTGATACATTTTTGGACATAACATCTTTCCTTTCCATTCCTTCTTTCCTAGGAAATCCACCCAGCATAACAGCAACGTTTACGTCCTCGCAAGCTTCAGCAACATCGGTAGTAGCAACAACACCTGTTGTATTTATATATACACATATGCACAGATCAAATTTTGTTATGTCAACAAGAAGAACAACAATATGATAACTATGTTTATATGAGGACTGAAGTTAATATGCATGCCTTTAAGAAGTGGAAAAGCAGCATCAACCAGTTCCATCTTCACCCCTTTCAAGGCCTCAGCTGCCTGTTCAATATCGAGCAGGTGAAGAATTACAGGTTGATCTGGACCAAGCATCAAACCCCTTGCAATCATAGGTGCAAGGGCATAGCCAATTTGTCCTGTTGTTGAATCAAAAGCGAAACCCACAAGTGTAACAAATCCATTTTATGAACCTTAGAAAATGAGATCATAAATCTGCCTAAAACTTTCTGTGTCTGATGCCAGAAATTTTAAATGTGAAAACTTATCAGTAAGCATCCATATTAACGTAGCTAGTAATGGAGAAATAAAAGAAATTCAAAGAAACTAAAGTTGAGCAGCATGCCTGCAGCACCAGTGACCAATACTGTGACAGGTTCCTTCTCTACTTTCAGAAGGCCACACATATATTTAATGATCTTCCAGAACAAAGAGAAACAAATTGAGACAACAAGACATTTCTGAAGAAGCTCCCAAGGCACCGCTTCCATGATCAATTTTCTTGACTTGATCCACAGCAAACATTCTACTTCTCAATCTGATATATATATACATATATATGATATCCAAGGGAAAGAATCAAGAGTTAGTCCTCATTGCAAGGCCTACAATATACCAAAACAAAGTTGATAAGAAATATTGCAGGTGCTTGAGGGTCTCCTTAACAAGGACGAAAAGTATATCCAAGTAAACTAAGAGGAAACTGGAATATATGTTTGACACAAGTTATTCGGTAAACAGGATTAAACCTTAAAGTCAGACTTATCACGACCTAATCCTTCTTATGTTTTGTTTTGACCTTTTTGTTGAAAACAAAAACATAGTTTTCTCAACTGCATAACTTACCAAAAAACGTTATTTACTCCTTTTTTTAATTTTTTTTAAAAAAAAAAAGTGTGCCTTTATGGTAGGCACTGGTATTCTGCTATTGCACGCTATCCTGTTTAAGGTACCGTATTAATCACCTAGTGAAATACTGCTTCTTTTTGTTAGATCTAACTTTATCTGTTGTTGTTTTGAATGATAATAGCTGTTACCCGGCCTCACTGCAAAGTTTAAACGCCCATCATCCAGTCCAGTCATAGAAGCATGGGGGCGTTGTTGTATGAGGCCCAATATTGGTTTTATTTTTATGGGCCCCAAACTTTTCTGTGTTAATGAACGTCCCAAAAACCAGAAAAGAATACAGTAAGAAAAGTTTTTCTGGAAATTACATTTATCTTTTAAATTAGGAAAAATGACAAAGAGGGACCATAGAATGAAATTAGCTACCACGGATCTTTCTTGTTTTCTTACAAGAAAAATATAATTCAGTTAATGCATTGGATAAAATTTGAAAGATAAGTCGTGGCATTGTTAATCCTGGTAAATAGTATAGTTTTACTATATATATTGATATATAATTTTTTTTCATAAACAATATTGCTCCGATCCTAAATCCTAAATTGTAGCATAAAATAAATCTTATATGTAAGACCGGAGGAGTATTATTATACCACAAGACCCTGAATCATATGATATATTGATGAATGTTTCTTTTCATCAAAATTCATTCTTATTCAGTTATTATCATTTCATTTTCATGGGTATGCAAATTATTCCATGAAACAGCAAGATGGATTTGTACAGTACAGATTCAATTTATATGATGGAGACATCTGAATTTACTGCTATGGCTATGCTTATGGCACAAATCTATATGTAGAGATTATAATGCAAACAATATTGTAGGGTGGCGCCTCAACCCTTGACCATAAGGACAACCTTAAGGGCACCTTATAAATGTAAATTCAAACATTAATAGGGAAAATAAACAAGAAACAGTCTTTTGTCACGCTTCAAGTTCAGCCTATTGGCTCATCTAACCTTTTTTGTCCGGGTTTTGTCAAGTCCCACCGGCACTAGCCAACTCCCAACTACATATATTATTTAATTTTTTTAAATTTTCAAATAGTCAGTTTTGTTAATAAAAATGTTGACATTAGAATTTTAAACATTAATAAAGTATTCACAAATATTATCATATTCAATTTAGTTTTTCAAAATAATAAGTCATTAATATAAAAAAATTATTGTTTAAGACGATCAATATTTAACATAAAAAAATGAGAAGAAATTTTATAAAATTAAATAAGTAACATAAAATACAAATACAATGATGCATTTCTATGAATAATAATAATAATTTTTAAAAAAAAAAGGGAAACGTAGAGCCCGAGCTAAGAAGTACACCTTCCGTTCCTTATTATAAAAGACATTTGATGCTTATGGCATGTTTCCATATATAAGAGACACTTAAAAGTTGTCTCTATTTTTTTGTATTGATTTCCTATTTTACCTCTATTTATTTTGTCTCCAACTCATATTCTCCCTCCCTCCCACTTCTCTTTCTTTTAATAATTTAATTGTTTTCTCTCATACTCTCTCTCCTTATTAATGGGGGTATTGTTGGAAAAAAATATTATACTTTTTACACATTAATTGTTTTCAACTAATTTTAATTATTTTTTTTATCAACGTAATTTGGTTATTTGTCTCTTATAATAAGGAACGGAGCGAGTACAGTATGGATGTGAATAATATTTTGCATTAAATCGTCCACGTCAGATTTGCAGAATCCCCACGTTACTTAAATGTTCTACCTCTCCACAAGCTGCTCCCCAGGTAGACAGAGTGACCCCAAAGAGAGAGAGGGGGGAAGAAGGAAACAAAGGGGTGAATCAATTGCTAGCTCCCCTTCATAAAAACATTACCTTCTGAATTTGCCAGTCTCTCTTCTGAATCTCTGCTCTTGTCCACTATCCCACTTATGGGCGAAGTATGAATGACTCCTCTGTTCTTATGGACCCATAATATAAAAACATCATATTTCTACTGTATTAATCTCTGTCTCTGCTCTTGGGTCTCTTTTGTTTTCCCCTGTTCATTGTTGTTTTCAGAACTAGGATTACTCATAATACTATGATATTCTCTCACGTCTGCTTCCAATTCCATGTATGCCTTTTCTTTTCTCCTTAATTTTTCTTTCTGCCTATATGGCGTGGGATTACTTGGTTTCTGTTTCTTTCTTTTTCCTAGTAACTCGTGCAAGAAAAATGAACTTCTCCGAGTTCATCCCTAAAAACTAAATGTTTTTGTTGCTGCTGCTAAAGGAGAAGATGGAGGAAGGAAAGAAGGAAGGAGGCAAAGAGGAAAAGAAAGAAGTGAAGGGTGAGAAGAAGGAGGAGGAAGAAGAAGCAAGCACAGAGATAGTACTCAAGGTCGACATGCATTGCGAGGCCTGTGCCAGGAAAGTTGCAAGAGCTTTGAAAGGATTTGAAGGTCATTTCTCTGTTTTAACATGTGTCTGTGTGTTTGTTACTTTGTGTGACAGTGTGACTGTGTATTCTAAGGATAATCATCGATTGATTAGATAGATCAGATCACGGATCCTTTTAGCTATAGACTGCTACTTTCTAGTTTCTTAGTGGTTTTGTTGTCAGCTGGCGGTAGTTTGCTTCTCTGTGTCTGTCACTATACAGAAAGCAGGATTGATTATAACAAAAGTGATTAAGATGTTAATTAATGGTGATTATGGGACGACAGGAGTGGAGGAGGTGAGTACAGATAGCAAGGGAAGCAAGGTGGTGGTGAAGGGGAAAGCAGCAGATCCCATGAAGGTATGTGAGAGACTGCAGAAGAAAAGTGGGAGGAAAGTGGCGCTCATTTCGCCATTGCCAAAACCTCCAGAGCAGAAGAAGAAAGAAGAAGGACAAGACAAAGAAGCGCAGCAGCCTGAGGAGAAAAAAGAGGAGGTAATGTAATAACCTGGCTTTCTTAAATTTCTTTAATTCCCTCGTTCAGGCAAAGATTCAAACACTTTGTATGCAAAAATTTTTTTTAAAAAAATTGAGTCTTGACGTTAGAGAGAGGATTGAACCACATGGGATGAACAGTGAATTCCCAGATTTAGTTTATATTGTCTTGAAGGGCATTATGTTGTGTAGCTGACATGAAAGGAACGAAACAAAGTCAGCAAAATGGTGCCCTCCCTCCCCAAATGAAAATGACAATAGCTCAAAGGCAAGGGCTTTGAGCCCACAATAATCCTCCCTTGTACTTTATGACTCATCTTTCATGGAGATTAACTTAATAATATTCAAATCACGCATATGTATTAGCCATTAGCTAGGCATTAGCAATACATCATCTTCTGATGTATATGGTCCAGAGAGGATTACCAGTAAAAGAGAAAAGGCCAAAGTGGGGAGGAGGAAGGTGAGGTAAAAAGTGAAAACAAAGGAGGAGGTGGGGTCAGTGCATTATTATAGAGTGACTCAGAATTGAAATGAGATGAGGGCATGAGGGGTCTTACCTTGGAGACTGCTCCCTCTGGCACAGTTGTTGGCATTTTGTGCCCTTATACAATGAGAGAGCACAGTGGCATGGCACGGCCCCCATTTCTCTGTGAATTGACAAATCACAGAAATGGGTCCTCTTCTTGTGTGTGTAGTGTTTGATATTTGAGAATTGAGATAGATGAGGAACTGAATGAATGAATGAATGAAAATGGACAGGCCCCACCAGCAGTGGTAACCGTACTGCTCAAAGTTGCCATGCATTGTGAAGCATGTGCTCAAGTTATTCAGAAGCGAATCCGCAAGATTCAAGGTATGTCCTCTCTGTATTTTTCTCATCCTATTCATGAACCATTTTCAACCTATTTTATTGAAAGGGTTAATATCATTTATTTTATTTTTAGATTTTTTTTTGTTCCTTAAACAAGAATCTTAATTAAAATGAAGTCATTCTCAATATGCGTGTGGGTGTGACGTTCCGTGAACATTTTAAATCAATAATAATTTTAATGCAAAACTAAGGTTTTTTAGGAGCAAATATTTTGGAATAGACGGAGTAGTTTATGGTGATGAGAAAACAAATTTAATATGTTGGTTCTTTTGATGTATAGAAACGCGTTGTTTTTAAATTTGATTTTAGTGGGAGTTGCATGTCACGAGCTATAAATGAACTAGTCTTTTTAATTTTTCATGCACTTAAGTTATGGCGCTAATCCCGTTCTTTTCAAAGCAAAGGAGCTTTTTGAGGTTGTTTTAAATCCCTTCTTTTCACCAACCAAAAACAAAACAAAAAGAACATTATTATGGTCGTATTGACTTTAACAGGATCTCGAGGATTATGTTAATGCTCATTGTCTTTTACCTTTCATAGCTATAAGCCCTTTATTCAATGTTTGCAAGATAAGGTCGTTAACAAACCAAAATGGTGGCCCAAAAAACAAGGTGAAAAGAATGAACGATTCCGAAAAAATGATGGGCTTGGCCCAAGGCCCGGTCTGATTTTTAAAAATATATATATTATGTTTGAAAATTTTTATTATGTAAATCTATATCAAATTATAATTTATTCGTTAGAAAATTAAATTTTCTATATTAGTCTAAATAATTTTGTAAAAGAGAAATGGAGTGGTTCAACCTTGGAAATTTTTCCTGACACCATCTAAACTCAATCAAATATATATTTCAAGTCCCATGTCCACCGGCAATACTCTTTAGGGAAATTGACAAAACAGAAATTAACCTTTTTTTTTATTATTATCTTTGGCTTATTTATTTGAATAAGGAGTAGATAATTGAAATGGTGAAAAAAGGCTGAAGGTTTGAATGCTGACAGAACTATTATAACTTAGGGCTAGTTTTTTGACTCAACACTATATAGAAAATTTGATTAACACGAGTGCTACTTGGTAGTAGAATAAATAAGACTAGCACACAAAAGTATGGCGTTTTAATGTTTTATAAATCCAAGTCACAACGGCTACTAAAAATTGAATCGCCCCTAAAATTGGTTAACCAAATTATGAAACCTATATTATGGTTTGAATGAGTAGAGGAAAGAATTGTGCATGCAGGAGTAGAATCAGTGGAAACAGACTTGGGAAATGATAGAGTGGTGGTGAAAGGGGTGATTGAACCTAGCAAGCTAGTTGAATATGTGTACAAGAGAACGGGAAAGCAAGCTTCCATAGTGAAGGAAGAGGAAAAGAAGGAGGAAGACAAGAAGGAGGAAGAGAAGAAAGAAGAAGAAGAAGATAAGAAGAAAGAAGAAGACGACAATGATCAAACTGATATCATCAAGAAGATGGAATACTGGCCTTCCAAATACTTCACTGACTATGCTTATGCTCCTCAGATGTTCAGTGATGAGAACCCCAACGCTTGCTCCCTTATGTGAAACACTCGCTTTTCCTCTTTCACTTTACCTTGTATATTTATTAGATGGAGGCTCATCAACTCGAACAATTTTCTGCACCGTTGCTGCATAATGTTTCTCAGTGTTTGTAGGGTTTATGCTTCTCCTGGCCTCGTTAACTACTGCCAAAGCCCAAAACTTCAAGCGCCCAATGATTGTTGTCAAATTCTGCACCAGATTTGTGTTTAGATATGAAACTCGTTCACTTGTTATGGTATTATTGCAGAATCTGATAGCGAACGATCATGGAGTTGTACTTGACTTCTCTCCTTATAGATGTACTCTGAAAAGGGTGGATTGAATGACTTATGTCTGTTTGAGGGTACATTTGTACTGCTGAATTTTGTCCTTACAGTGCTTGTAATTATCATGTTGCAAGGATGAATCTAGATTGAGAAAAATGTGTGTGTAAAACACAATCAGAATCTGAATGTGAGATTTTGAATCAAGATGTGATGTTATATTCACTTATGCAAAATCAGACTCATGAACAGACTGATTCACCCAGATAAATGGAAGTCCAGTGAGGCAATTATGATTGAGAAAGATGTAATTTCAAACAACGGATTGTCCTTCCATCTTAGAAAGATTCAAACTTCACATGATGTTAGGCTGATAAGTCTATGAAACCAATGTAAACATTAGAGTTAGTGCGTTAAAACCTATTTTTACGGTTTTAACTTTTTATTGATCCTCAGGAGCAACCTGGGCCTAAAGAATGAATAGGAAAGTTTTCCTTTTAAGTATACCAATGTAACTCAGATGTTGAGAAGAAGAATTTTTAGCAATAATGAATCATCACTAGAGAAATTTGATGGAAACCACTTGGCATAGGTCCAAAATATTCTGAGGGAAAAGGGATTGTATATATGCCAATGACTGGATAAGATAATGACCTGAGATCATAATTGATCTGAAAGCACTACACAGAGCCTGCAATTTGGCCATGGATTTACCGAATGGTGGAATTTTGAAGAATATTTTGAGGTTGCTGATTGTGGCTTCTAATTGAAATTTCATAGTCAGAACCTTCGCTTTCTGTTTTCCTGAGCTTCAAAATGGTCTCAGAAAATTAGATTCTTTGGTCCATAACTCCTCAGTGATTGTGCTGAACACACATTAGCTGACCTACACACCAGGCTGAGAATCCATGAAAGATGAGCCTATGCCAATGTGAGCCAGCAACTTGCGAGGCTGCTCATAATCAACCAGAAAGAACCATATAAAGGGGAACAATCGAGTCCCCACTCTCCAGAACTAACTTTTTGTTGTTCAGGACAGTTCTAATGTTTAAGATCTTTTTACATAACACTGTAATTTTCTTTGAAGTTGCAAAAGGAAAAAGTTATAAAAAGAAACAACAAGTACAGCGAATAGATTATGCTCAGCCCAGAGTCATCAGGTCCCATTTCAGATGATTATGCCAAACTTCAGAACACAAAGTGCAGCACCATTTGTAGTGGGTATTGCAGTACAAGGAAGCCTGTGGGTTTGGGGAATCTGCCAAACCCATTATTGCAGTACAATCATGGGTTTGGTTTGTGTGTCTTTGGGTGTGTGTGCGTGCGTGCGCGCATACACACACACACACACATATATATATGGACCACAGATTAAAAGGTGGAATTTCTGAAGAATTGTGCCTAACACAGACAAACTTAAGAGAGGAAAAGGGTTGATGGAGACTTATTTGGTCTGGTCTAATGGAGTTGTGGTACCAGGAAATTCCATGGCTGAAAACTCAAGATGCAGAAGGCACACTCTGGATCTCAACTTCTCAGTGTGCTTTCTCTTCTGTTCCAACTTCAACAATTGGATTCAAATCATTCTGAGATTCCCAGAATGGTATGAATTTTAGTTCATTCCGGACTCAATCTTAACAATATATCACCCACTTTGCAGAAACACTTTGATCCATTGAAAAAGTCTAGCCTTTACCTTTTATTGGTTTGTCCTCTATTGCATCATCAGACAATTCATGAGCTCTTTTTTGTATGAGAATGCCAAACTGGCAAACTCAAAAATTAGTTTAAAGTAAAATGAAACTTTAAACTCGACCTGTAAATTGTTGCAGTCAAAACATCAATCATGAAACCAGACACCAAAAAATTAGTCTAGGACCCCACAAAATGTATATCAAGGAACAGACTTTGAAGTAGCCCTTCCCACATTCGTCCATTTGAATTCCATCCGTTGAAGGTGTTGATGTAATCCTTTTGTTTTTTTTATGACTAAAATTTCGAAGAAAAAACCTCTGAAAGAATAAGGACATAGAAATAGGATAGACACTCATAATTAGACTTGGACATTAATTTAGCAACTTTTCAAGTGGTGCTCTACTTCAAGATGTGGATGCCCTTACTTTCCATGATCCATTTTAGATTTTATCGCACTTTTCCTAAAATAAAGATCATACCAGACAATGGAATAGAATGAAAAAGTCATTAACTTTTTAAGAAAATCATAAATAAATATTTTTGTAATCCTGACAAAAAAAAGAGGGAAATATATAGTTATTCACATTATTGAAATATATTAGATAACCATCCACACAAAAAAGATAAAAATATTAATAACTCATTATCCTCCACAAAGAGTTCGAACTCAAAATCTCACTTTTAAGAAAAGCCTTAAAGTGTTTGGTGTTGTTTAAGTTGCAAAGTCCGGACAAAAAAATAAAATAAAATTATATGGGATATGGAAAAAAAAAAACACCTTTGCAAGAGAGAGCTCAACAATGCTTGATTTTAACAAAGTCAAATTGTCAAATATAAGAAAATCTGAAATAAAGTTTAATTCATTAAAATGACAAAATCACAACCATCATTGTTTTGCTTGTCATTTTGTGATTCTCTCTTTATTATTGGGCCAAAATTCTCCATTATTCTCTCTCCTTTGTCTTTATTTATTCTCTTGGGGTATATTGACAACCCAGGTGGTGAAACTCTTCTGACCCAACAACATCATTAACAAACTCAATATACTTTTTTACCGTGCTCACAATATTTTATTTAATTGTTATATGCCTGGACCACAACTTAAATATATTGCTTTACCGATAAACGGACCATAAAAAATGCTAATATTTTGTCAACAATCATTAAAAAAACCAAAATATTAAATATGATTATTACTAGTATATATAATGGCGTGACCTATAGGGTTCCCTCTATGCAAATTGCAAAACGAACAAGGAACTAAGTGAAAGGAATTTATAGTGTGGGACCATTGCAAGCTTCATTTTCAAGCTTAGGCATGTTGCTTGGGTATTGCAAACATGGACAATTTAAAAAAACAAAAAAAAAATCAAGCATATCAACTGAAAAAAAAGCTAAATTTTTTTTTTACCGATATCTCGTGTTTAAATTTTTTAATATAAAAATTATGCTGAGAAAATTATCATTTACTTGAGATCCTATAATTCTCAAATATAAATTAATTGATAATATAGCAGACTATATTGTTGCCAAAAAAACTATCGTTGTTAATAATGTGGAAAATTGAGTGAAGAGAAGGAGACCCGTGAGCAAGGGCTTGGGACCCACGAAGAGGCGTTTGGTTTGGCGTGCAAGATAAGTTGTGGTAGGCTTTCAAGTTATTAGGACTCTTCGTGTGAACATTTAGAAAATTTTTATTAAATTATTGAGCCAAACTTTTTTTTGGACGCGAAGCACCTCCTTGAGTTAAGAAATTTCAAATTCGACCCCTCATAAATACCATTTTTTATTCTAATTATAAGATTTTATTTATAATTTATAAATAAAATCTCATAAATAGGACCGGGATAATATTATGAGTGTATGAATTCTTCGTTTTAGATGATGAGATGGTCAAAAAGAAAATTGCTCCTTCTATAAGAATATTTTTTGAGAAATGACATGTTCGTATTTATATAAAAGATCACTAATAATCTGTTTAAAATTTTAAATATTTTCTATGCTTATCCTTATTAATTATTATTCCTCAGGTCTTAAATATAAGACTAATTATGTAGTACAAATTGCATTATAAAATAAATTTTATATTTAGAATCAGAGGAGTATTCAGTCTCACTACATATTGTCTGCAACTAATTTTAATCAACTTTTGTCTGCATAATTCGGTTATTTATATGTTATAAAAAGTATTTGAATGATGATTTCCATGAAACCAATCTACCCAAAATTGATTGATAGCATTCGAACAAATAAATGCTAAGACATGAATATCAGCTTTTCATCGTCCCCCCCCCCCCCAAAAAAAAAATCAAATTTTAATGAACTAATTGCTACTATTTTTTAAAAAAACCAGAATTACTACTTGTTAAATACATTGTAATAATAATTTCAGTTAGGGATTAGTAAGTTCGCAAAAAGAACCTATTTATTTATACTTGTATTGTCTATAAAAACAAAGTGCTGTGTTATTTTCATTATCACTTATTATGTGGCACTATCATAAAATATCATTGAGATCAATTATATAACTCAATTATGTTATATGAAATATATATGATATATAATACATAAACAAAACATTGTTATATGATCAAGTAGAATAAAGATTCATGCTTGTTCCTATCCATATTAGATAAGACCAAATTTCCAGCGAGACTAGCTGGGAGACAATATATATATATATATATATATATATATATATATAACAATCCCAATCTATCACGTTGTGCAGTAGTGTTCCATATTTGTCTTCTAATAACCATTATTTCTTTTATTTATTTTTTGAAATCAGTCTTCTTATCATCATTTTAATTTGTTCATTTTAGGAAACATCATTTGTTTTTCTTCTTACGTGCGTTAGCAACCATAAACAGATCCAAAACGAGATTCATATCGCTCACATCATCTTATTCTACTCGCACTTGAATATATATTCGAAGTATCCACAAATGGAAGAAGATTCAAACTTTATTTCAAATCCTTGAATAAACATATATATATATATTTATATAATATGTATCCGTGTTAATTAAGTGCTTTATTCAACCAAGTTGTCTTGGGAATTTATAGTCTTTTTTGGCCTCTAATCACGAAAAGTTAAACGCATAGGCTGTCTTTAATTACATCAAGAATATATGAACAAATTAAAAGGGCATTGGCATACTAATCTACCCAATTAACTGTGAGTAAACAGAGCAAAAAGGTAATAAAAAAAAAGTTGTCATAGTCATAGAGTCATTAGTGTTGTTATGCTGAGACCTATTAGTTTTGTTAATGGAGCATATTAAGATACCACCTCGCCATCTTGCGCTTTGTTAATTATGATATCATATATTCGCCATATTGTCAATTATTAATTAATAACAAAATAGTCAAATTTAACTTCATGATTAGATAGATTCCATGAATGGCATGTAATTTGAATGAATTACTTGTTCCCATCACTAATTATTACTTCTCTGGTTATTAATGTAAAAGTTATTTAACTAATTTTGATACATTAAGAAAGTTAAATAAGTTACTTCGTTCTAATATACGTGACTTACTCCCTAAAATACTCTTTTATAATATTAGATTATATATTAATTTATAAGTTATATAGATTAGCTGCTTAGAGAAAAAATAATAAATATAAGATAAAAAGAATTAAGGTTTTGCGTATTCATGATCGCCGCCACCAATTCCCTAACTAACTCCTACCTTTAAAATTGGAGGAGTACATGACTTTTATAGGCAACACTTAGCTTGTACCTTATGAATAGTTATAGGGTTTAATGAATGTGACTTATCTTGAAATGTATGTTCTATTAGTTCTTGTTAGATTTTTGAAATTCTTATTTTATGTGTATTTACGATTTATCCCATCACTAAGTCTGATAATGAGATCTACATGAGTCGATCAGTATTCAAAAAACATTCCAGATTGTTATAAGTTTGATGTTTTATACTAAAATTGATACATTTTAAACCAAGAACTTTTTAAACTAACTTAAGCGATAAATAGAGTCTATTCTAAGAGGAATATTATGTTGATCAAGCATTTCAAAAATTAGTACAATTTGAAGTCTTTAAATGTTAGTCAATATGAAATATATATATTGTATAATGATTAATTAGAACCATTTAATTGATGCAATATTATCTTTATCTTAATGCATTATTACAACATATATATAGTACATATATGTTTGATACTGAAAGCATGATCAACGTAAGGCAATAACCAATATTCAGATTTCATATTGTCTGCAAAAAGCTGCTTTTGATGTCATGTTATCCTAGAGAAGAACAAAGAATGCACAAAGTTTGGAGATTAGAGCACAGATTAAGAATCGCGTTCTTTTATTGAACAAAGATTCTAAATTTATTAAGAATTTCACCTATGAGATTCAGATTCCAACAACGAAATCCAGATGCTTTCAACTTTTCATTACTCTTAATGCCAAAACATCACTTCATATGATATCATGTAGGATCGAATGATTTGAAACAAGTTGAGTGCTCAATGATGCATTTCTCATAGTGTTTGAATAATTTCACTTTGAGTTCTTCTCTTAGCAATAATACATTTATGCAAAATTCACTTTCAGTGTTGCTTCATGATTCATATATTATTATATTGTCACTTTGAAATATCATTCCAATCTTTATATTTAGTGATCCATTCTTTTTAAAGAATCACTTTTGAGTTTTTCCCCCCCTAATTAGTGATTCATTCCTTTAATTTGAGGACTGTTTCAATTTTTCTGTGCTTAGTGATTCCTACATCAAAAATCACTCCAACTTCATATTGTTTGCTCCTTTTAATTAGGCATCTCTGGTTGGTCCGTCTATTATTGTTTTTGAAGCATCTTTCATTTTTTTCCCACGCCTGAGTCACTTCTTGTTTTCTCCTACAATATCACTTCCCAATTCAATTGGATCGATTCTTGAAAGCTTATCAACGAGGTGTTCTCAATTCCACAGAACGTTTTTGTCGCTCTCTATTTCTTCCTAAATCTGTGCTTCAGAGATAGCTATATATCCACATATATATATATAGATAAGAAATGTATGAATTTTCGAAAAGAGAGGAGCCGTGGTTGTCCCCGCAGACCGTCCATATCTCATGAGTGAATAAAAGTTGGATCTACGTTAAATCTCACCTATATGATTGCCCCATTTATCCTCGTGAGGACAAATTTGGTTTCAAACTCCAATTCGAACAGGATAATATGCCATGCTAATGTGTATTGGATGATCCATATCTCAGGGTGATCAGGCAATACTGAGCACATTGAGCTATCTATGTGACTGAGAATCATCACAATCCCGGCATAACAACGCAGTTATCAGGGGCATGCTTGAGTGTCAAAAGTTTGATACCTATAGCTAATCACTCACAAATAAACATACAAACACATAAATAAACAAGCAGTGCCTTTAGTCCTTGCTATAAAACCGAATAACATGTGAAAACTCTTATTGTTCCTTTTGCTGAAGCTTGGTTAATTGGACCCATCACGCTCATATTTTTCCCGGCTTGTAATTTATCGTAAAATTTGGGGAGGCAACCCAAAAGTAACTTTTTTGTTGTCTATACTCTATACAAAATATGCATATAAAATTGTAGGTAAAATACTTGATCCCGCCCTTGCTTATAGTATCCATTATAAATATAAATAGTGCGACTTTCTAATTTTTTTGGCGTAATTTATTGCTATTAATAACAAGTGATGTGAATAGTATGGCCTCTATTATACATAACATATCTCTTTCTATTTGAAGAACCAGAGTGGTACTTATATAAATATATATATATATACACACACACACACATATGTTTCTAGCAGTATTTCTCTACAAGTGACACTTGTAAATAAGAATAATAAGAGTGATGGGTGTATATGCACTGGAGTTGGGTTATTCTACTTTTAATCCTTTATTTTTACATAAGGTTTTATTTTGGTCCCATAACTTTAAAAAATAAACTTTTTTTTGGAACAACTTATAAATAGCTTATAAGCTGCTTTTCAATAGTAATTTATGGAATACGAGATAAGTATGTGAAAGGAGTTTTATCTCGACTTACATGAAACATGCCTATAGGAGATTTTCACTGCTCTGCCAAACGGGATTATTAGTCCTCTAACCCTATAACCATGAACAAAAATGATAATATTGAGCCCTTCAATGTTGATAAAATATTACCAAATGTTAACATATTAAGTTTAATTTTAAAATAATAATGATTGTTATAAAAAATTATCATTTAAACTAATAATTTTAGGGTTAAAGGACTAAAAGTATATTTTTTAAAGTTAAGAGACTAAATTGAAACTTTACATAAAGTTAAAGAACCAAATGTATACTTTAGCCACATAAGAATTAAGATAGTTAATTTACAGATATTAAAAAAATTATTTAAATTAGATATTTGTAATAAGTAAGTGTTGTATTTCTCAAAATACCTTTGCTAATTATGTGTACTAGAATAACCAATAAATAAAATTTTTTTAACACATGCAATCATTATAAGAATTAATTAATAGAAAAATAGATAAATGTTAAAAACAAAATAAATTAAAATCATATATTTATAATTAAACTGAATTTTTATTTAATTAGCTCTTATATTAAATACGGATTTGATATTTTAGTTTCGGGGCATTTGGGACAATATAGTGCTTTTGACAGGGGAATCTGTATTTTGGTGCGGTACTGTTGAGGTAATGAGATTGTTGAGCGGCCATAGAAATAGGACACGTGTAGGGTAACCAAGAGATTGTGATAATGCACCTTCTTATCTCTCCCTCTCTCTCTCTCTCTCTCTCTCTAATGTATTTATGTTCTTAAGTTGACTTTCAGGTCCTGCAGTGGGGCCCCCACTTGACCCAATGGATGATCGGTTTTCATTAAGTCGCCAGTCGCTCCTCGCTTTTCCCATTTGACTACTCAGTTCCTCGCTGGATTTAGCTCGCTTTAAATTTGGATATAAAATTATAAATTATTTATATAAATAGCATAATCATTTGAGAGGGAAAATGGTGCCGATAATCCTTATTCACTCCCATTGTCGCTTGTTTTTTCCACAGCAACATAATAAAAATAATAATAATATACATAAATTCAGATTATATAGTCTTTCTTTTCGCCAACACAGTATATATAATCTTTAACGATTGTAGAATACCAAACATCAAAGAAATTACTACAGAATATGATTCGTTTAAAAGTTATAGGTATTCAAATGCATAATGATATTATTTAATTTAAAACGTTTGTTCTACATTTTTTTTTGGTAAAGATATACTTTATACTAAAAATAAAAAATAAAAAAAAGAAGTAGATGTTGAAACTTGAAAGAATATTACGGTCATTTATTTTACTTCTTTCTTTCGTTATATATTGTCATTGCATTATTTTTAAAAGAATGTTTCATTGAACAAAAAATATGGCCCATACAAATGTTGTGATTTTTATACATTATACCTTTTTTTATACACAAAATACTTATATTTGTTATACAGTTAATATGGGGCACATTAAGCAATCCCTACTACAGCACAGTACTGCCAATACAATGACTTTATTAGTGGGTAATAATTAAGTAAATTTTTTACTGCTGCTAGTATGAGAATTTCGCTAGTGGGTAATTTACAATTAATTTTATAAGTATTGTTTGAACTTCAAGAAGGCACATCCTTGTTTGAATGAATCCGAAATAGAGCCGGGAATCAGGGCCGGCCCTTCAGGGTTGGCGGGCTTAAAAGGGCCGGCTCTCCAGGGCTGAAATTTTAAAAATACCCCAATTTGCTAGGCCCGGCCCTTAAACTACAGGGTCAGGGCCGGCCCGCGGGCTTTTGGCCCGTTTAAGAAAAAATACTACTCCTCCGGTCCTTAATATAAGATCCATTTAACTAATTTGATTAGATTAAGGAAGTTAGATAAGTTAGTTAATTATAAGAAAAGTGACACATTTTTCCTAAAACACCATAATCATCTTTCTTAATACCCCATCTACCTCTTCTATTTGATTATAGTTGAGGAAGTATCCATAGGGGTAATTTAGAGAAAATTGAAAAATATGAGAAATGGGTCTTATATTTAAGAACAAAACCAACTCAACAATTGGGTCCTATATTAAGGACTGGAGGAGTATTTTTTATATTTATCATATTTTTTTATAAAAATATAAAAATAAACCAATGAAATTATTAATAAAAGACATAAATATGAATAAAATTAAGTCACAAATATAAAATATTATCATATATAAATATTCATCAACATCTAAGAACATCTAAAACATTCATTAACAAGATAACAACATCTAAAAGTTTTATCTATAATGCAATTGTGCAATAAATAAACACTATCATTAATCTTTTGAAATTTCATCATCACTATAATTAATTATTTTTTTTCATAAGTATGCTTTTCTTTCGTAACAAAAATATCAAGTTTTTCTTCTTTATAAGAATTTTATTTTTAAATTTTGCAATCTAACTATTATTTTACTTTAATGTGAGAAACATTATTGTTGAAACTCATGAATTTCTAATTCAAATTATAGAATCACAAGTTATATAAGTATAAAAATATTCTATTATCAAATATATATATAGTTTAAAAATATCAACGCATATAATATAAATCAAATCATTATTAAAGTCCAAATTAACCCATTTTTAAAAAATTTAATTGGATAAATTATTGTCTAAAACTAAATTTAATTTTAAAATGATAATAATAACTAAATATTTGAAATATTATTAATAATGTAAAAAATTAATAACATTAATATTATATTAAAAAAATTAAAAAATAAAAAAAATTATAAAAGGGCTTAAAAGGGCCGGCCCTTTTAAGCCCTCGGCCCTCCAGGGCCAGCCCTCCAGGGCTTATTTCTCATTTTAAGAGAAAAATATCAAGCCCGGCCCTCATAATTTCATAGCCTAAAAGGGTCGGCCCGACGGGCTCGGCCCGTTTTCCCGGCTCTAATCCGAAAACTTAAACAACTCAAACATTTTTTTTAACCATATATAAGTAGTTTTTTAAACATTATAGGAGTATGAGCATAATGAATTCATTAGCGTAGGCAGGCTTCACCTTATATAGAACACTTTGTGTTTGTCTGAACTTCTTTTCATTTTTAATCCCAATTAATTACATATGCCTTTTATTTCTGTTGTTTTTACTTATTCTCCTTCACTCATCTAGCATATTATAAAAAACTTATATTTTTTTTACATATTTATTACTTTTAATTAATTTTAACCAATATTTTAATCATATGTGTGACTTGCCTATAGAATGAGAAAGAGCAATTTAAAATCGATTTTTTAAGGACTTTTATGATTAAATATGAGAAGGCATATATTACCTTTATTTTTTAATATAAGAGTTAGTTTGAGGTTGGATTTAGTTCTAAATACAAGACATCAATTTATCTTGTCTCTCATCTTCGTTCAAATTATCCCCACCAAGGAATAATTCTAATTATCTAATGCATAAAATTGAAGAAGATAATTTAAGTAGACCAGTATATATTTATAACAAATAACTAACTTAATTAATTTTTTAATGTCCTCAAATTAATTATCTAACTTTTATATGAAAAATAGGACGTAGTATATAATAGTCAAATTGACCCCATGAAACCATCAATTAACTTAAACTTTTTTTTTTTACCTGTAAAGAAAACATGGCGCATTAGAGGGGATCACGTAATCTCCATTAATGAGCATATTAAGGCCATGCTTTCGGGAATGGAATTACTGTTATGTGTACTTGGGTGATAAATTTATATAATTTTGGTGCCTCCACCATGGACGCAATCATCCCCCTTCTATTTACACGCACACTAAATCACCAATTCATTTAAAAATAATAATATTTATATGGTAAAAATGAAAGCGATTGAATTAAAAAGCATATTAGCAAACAACCACAATCACTCTTTTTGAACATTCCTAGCGTCACACAGCCCCCGCCACTTTTTATCCCAGTTGACCATTTCCCCCCACATGCGTGGTCCTCCTGATTCTTTGAGCCCTCCACGGGCTCCGCGTCCCACGTGTCGCTGACGTGTCCACTTTCCCGTTAGCTCACCCCCCAAAGCTGCCCATGAGCTCTGACGGCGTTTGGGTGGTCCGTTAGCCTCCTTGGACCAGTCCCTCCGACGTGGCGCACTTTATTGGGATGCACGTGCCTCGCCCGATCAGTCCACGTCCTCCCGCCTCTCTGGCACGTGAATCTCCCAAGCCTTCACGAAATTTAATTTTATGTGATCTTATCAGGTAGTGCGCCCCTGCCTTTTAATTGCGCCCGGCCATTATGGCAATTTATTATTGTATAATAAATTCGATATTCTAATTAATACTCATGCCTGTCTGTTGAAATCAGAAATGAGAATAATGTTCGAGATCAGTGTACAATGTATTTATTAATTTTACTCATTCAATCATAATTAAGCTTTGGTATATACTCTTCTGATCCTATTTATAGGATAGATAGAGAAAGAAGGTTTTTTTCCTATTTATAAGTTATTTTATTAAATTTTCAGCTTGAATATATTATTTTGTCATTCATTTATTATAGTATAGTTAGTTATTTCTTTTAAAAGGTATATATATTAAATATGGGTAAAGTTAAAAAATTATTATATTTTAATGGATACTTAATACATTTTAAGATTTTTCTTGATCTGTGTGAAATATGCTGAAAGTGTCTTATGAATAGGATTAGACGAATATAGAATAACACAATATTTGTGTCCAAATTAATTATTCTTAATAATTTACCACTCCTTCCTTTTTTATTATGAGTTTCAAATGGGCAAGTTGTATGCTGCTTTATTCTTATTTATAAATTACTTGTAACTTAAGCTCACAAACCAATAAATATATTAAATTGATAATTTTTTCACTTTATGTCCTTATTGAAGAAAGAATATTAAAAAAATGTGTTCTATATTTTCTCTCACCTATTTAAGTCAGTAAAAGTAAAATTATAAAAAAAAACACAATAATTATCCTCAAGTGATTTATATTTAGAAACAAACTTTTTCTTAGAAGTGACTTATAAATAGTAACAAAATGGTGATTAATTAAAAGCCATAAATACTAAATAAGTAAATAAATAATTTTTAAAATATGCCCTCGTTTCTAAAGAAAATGAACGAGAGACACAATAAATTAGAAAAAATGATGAAAAAGAATGTAGGAGAAAATATAATGAGCAAGGAGAAAGCATAAATGATTCAATATAAAATTAAAAAAAACACATTAAATATTGAAAGACATTTAAATTATAAACTATAAAATAGATCACACTCATCCTTAAATTTAAAAATTATAAATGGAAGCGGAGAGAGTATTTGAGCATTTTATTCCTAATTATAAGACATACTATTAATTTTCATCACTAGTTTTTTCAGTCCGTCTGTGTGGTGGATGGCCAAAAGAGTAGGAGTTGATGGGTTCAAAATGAGGCGGCATATGTTTGAAAGACGTTGCCACCAAATGACCATGCACTATCAAAGGCCTCTGATGTTTTGCCGTCCATCGAACGAAGGCCTCTAATATAATGAAACTAGTATTTCATATAAAAATGTCATACGTGGCAGTTCAAAAATTTATAAATGCCACGCGTGAGGTCAACTTCACGTGCTAGAATAAATGGGGCTATGTTCAATGAAAAGGATCACTGGTCACCATATGCATGCATATGAGCCCAAATTAAATAATAATAATGAATGATCACTTTCTCATCATTTTTTAATCTGAATGGATCATATATCATGTGATGAAGTCATGAACAATATTTGCCACTCTCGCCCTTTTCCTATTAATAATTATTAGCCTTCCAATATAACTCGCCTACCATTACACTTTTAGCTACATAGCGACACCCCGCGTGGCACGTGTTGGCTTTTTCTCAGATACTACTATCTCTGTTTTTAAATATAAAAATTAGACCAGAAATTAATTTTAATTTTAAATATAAAATTTTAATTCACTTTATTTCTTAAATTTATAAAAGAGAGTTCAATTTTTAAGATAATACTAATCTCTTTACAAATTACCTCTATACACGCATATTTTGCTTACTCACCCGAAAAAAATTTTAAAAAAATATATTTGTTACATTTAACCAATTTTAACCAATTTGTTATTTATCTAGCCACAGGAAATACATATATAAGGTTTATGAATAAATATTTTATTATATTTGAGATTGACTGAAAAACATTTCATCAAAGACAAAATCAGTGAGTCATCCAAGTGTTCGAAGGGAAGGAACTTGAAGGACACGTGGCTTCTTAACCAAAAGCCGGCTAGCTACGCTCAGGAGCCTGACACGTGAACTTCACTAATACCGGTTCTCATGCATAATAAGAGCTCCACTTTTTCACGTGCATACGTGGCGTCCAGCAAAGCCTCCCCATGATCACTGTACAATTCAACTGTGCGTGATTAGGCGCCAATACTGTCAGATGGGCCCCGCCGAACCCACGCGGTGGCTCCCTTATGGGGATGCTTTTCCTATCTGGATACAGAGAATCAGAGACTCGAAGCCAAGGGTCAAGGGTGTCCCGCACTCTTCACGGAAGCGAATTGCCAGTATTTAAGAGTTCCGTATTTATATTTTTACGTTTTTTTTTTGGGAAAAAAAAATCCAGCTAAATTTTTTATATTTAAATTTTATGTCCACCAAAATATAGAATTATTAAAGATGTAAAAACAAAATAAAAATAAGTTGGTTCAAATTGAAACTGATGAATGATTTTAGACAAGGACCAGTTACGGGGCAGTTTGCGTCATTCATAGGTCAGCTCGCAGTCGTGATGCTTCCCAAAAGTAGCTGACTTCCCTTTCGCCGTCTTTTATTTCAACGAGGCGAATTAAATTTTTAATTTATTTTTACACATGTAAAGGGTATATGAAATTATGAATTCAACTTGCTGCCTTCAATCATTTGTAATGCTAAACACATTAGCGCATGATTAAAATAGATACTACCTTCCCTCCTGATTGCTACTTCTGATCGTAATTATAAGAGTTAGTTTACTGATTTGAGGGGATTAAGAAAAGAAATTAAACTAATTATTTGTAATAAATTAGTGTTGCCTTTTCTAAAATACTCTTGCTAATCAAGTGTATTGGTTAGAACTGTCATTGTTAGAAGGACTACCTTAAAAAAAAACATAAATATGAGAGATAAAATGGATTGGAGTCTTATATTTAGGACCAAAATAAAAGTTAAACAAGGTCTTATATTAAGGATCGAAAGTAGTATAAAACTAGTTAACTAATTTAAATAGATTAAAGGAATAAGTTAAGTTAGTTATTTGTAATAAATATGTGTTGTCTTTCCTAAAATATCCTTACAAATCAAGTATATTGACTAGAACTACCATTATTAAAATGACTACATTAAAAAAAATTATAAGAGATAAAATAGAATGGGGTTTTAATATGTTAGATATACTTATATAACTAAGAACCACTAATTTAGATTTAAGAAAATACTACCTCTAGTTCTTAATATAAGATCTCGTTTGATTTTTATTTCTATCATAGATATGAGACCTCAATCCACTTTGTTTATCATATTTATCTATTTTTTTAAAATACTCTTTCTAATAATGATAGTTCTAGCCAATAAACTTAATTATCAATGATATTTTAGAAAAAATAATACTTATTATTACAAATAATTAACTTAATTTATTTTTTTAATTTATTTAAATTAATCAATTAATTTTTATATTTAAGATTGGAGTTAGGAAAACATATGGGTTGAGTCCTCTGTTTATTAGTGTACTTCTTGGAAACGAGCTTGTATTCCCGCTTACCCATGCGCCTAATACTTGTTGATGGCATCATGATATTCAAAAAAAAGAAAAAAAGGAATGCTTATTTGTTTTTTTGCCGTCCAAATGATTTATTTTTTTATTTATCGCCTTTATAACTCTTGCATGCACTGTATTTTATCCATGTTCTAACATGAAATATTGGTACTAAAATGTGAGAACTCTGAAATAATATATGTTAATATCGAGAAAATATCATGATTTCATATTTTAGCATGACATTTGATTATTTCTACAATATTTTAAAAAATAAAAATATTGATTTTATATATATAGGTGACTAGGCTAGAGCCATAAACAAGACCAGGGTCTTGGTGCGAAGTGAGGTAAGGTTTGTGGGGCCAATTTGCACAAATACCTTCTTCCTCTTTGAAAGTATTCTTCCGTTTCTTTTTATAAACAATAATTATTAATTTTTTTATTTTTAAATATAAGCAATATTTATAAGTTATCTTAAATTTTTATCGCAATTTTTTTATTTTATCCCAATTAATTACTTATTTTAATATTCAATATATTTATTGTTTCATTTTTCAAACTATCATACCTCCATCACACATTCTCTCTTTTTCATAAATATCTTTATTATAATAATTTGTTATTCTCTTTCTTATACTCTTTTTCCCTCATAAATAAGAGTATTTTAGAGAAAAAACTTCTAATTTTTACATATTTATTGTTTTTAACTAATTTCTTATTTACATAATGGAGTCAGTATAGATTTTTACCTAGGCTATACATTAATTTAAGGTTTGTTGATACGCCACTTCATCAAATTCCTTGAGATGGAATCTTTATTTTGAATCATTTTCAATGACGGCATTGTTATTAAAGCATAGGTTTTTAACAGCCTACAATGAGCATATATCCATGAAGCAACCTTTTTTTCGGTAAATGCATGAAGCATAAAAGAAGTAAAATTCTTATTTGTATTTTCTCTTTATATGTAATTCATTATTAGTACTTCATAACATTTATAAGAATTAATATAATTTTTCATTCTTCAAGTTTACGCTCATTTTGGTTGATGTCATCTAAATTCCAAATTATAAGTTTTGGTCTCTCAAGAGACAAGATGATCAAATATTTATTAGATTATAGAGACGAATATTTTAGAATAAAAGAAATATGATAGACCAAAACCTATGATTTGAAATTTGAAGAATCAAAATCAAAATGAAAGCAAATTTAAAATATCAAAATCTGTATTAATCCTATTTATAATTACTTGTGGGTTAGAAATTTTTTGTAAGGATAAGAATGGTAAATTGAGTTCTTGCGTTGAATATCAGACGAATCCCAATTAGTCTTCCATTTCAGGAGGAGACAATTATTATTATTATTATTATTATTATTATTATTATTATTATTATTATTATTATTTGCAGTAAAAAATTTAGGAATTTTTTTTTGAAATTATCATTTCCTAATTCAGATACCTAAGTGCTAGAAATAATAAAGAAGAAAGTAGTGTCTGATCTAGTATTTTATAAATATAATTAAATGATTAAAATGCTCTTATATCATGTTTGAAAAAAAAACCATTAAATTTGTCATTACTAGTATATTTCTTGTTGTTACCCGTTCACAACTTGTTAATAGATAATTTATCATTTGTTGTTCAACATTATTACTGTCAATTTATAACTTGTTAATAAACTTTTTGATATAAGGGCATTTTCATTGTTTAATTATATTTACAAAATAATAAAATCTTAAAATGTTAAATGACTAAATTTAAATATCATATTTTTAGTTTCTTTTTTTTTTGGTAGAATATTTTTACTTTCTTTGTTTGTTTATTTTATAAAAGAAGATAAGAATGTCACTATGTCCACTTGCCCTTGGTACAAGTCAGTAAAAGTCCAAAAGAGCGACAGACAACTTCTTGACTCTTCAAACACATGCAAGCAGTTGCTCTCTTTAAAAAAATATTTTGGAATCTTGAACAATATTATTTATTTTCAATATAATAATATTAATATATATCATCTGATTCTATAACGTACGTAGTATTTTTCTTGGAAAAATCTCATCAATCAAAATCAACAAGTTAAAGCCATATCTTCACATGTGCCAGGCTGGCGGCCGGCATGTTTGCCTTCTGAATATAAAATAAAGTTTCATTGATCATGCTGTGTTATAATTAAACGTAAATAGACATAACTTTATTGGATAATATCGTCCTGATACATATTAACATTACAATATTTGTTGTTAACTTCTCTATCCTTGAAAAGATTTCTGACATCTATTTAATGAAAAATACAATAAATATTTTATTTTACCTTTTCAGTTTGCAAACATATTTTAAAATTTCTCATAATAACAGCTTTTTTTGAATTAATATTCATTTTTATATTTTGAAATTGGATTTTAATTAAATAGATAAATAAGAAATTTCTTTACAAAAGGAAAACTATTTTGTTTAAATTACCAATGATAACGAGGGTATAGTAGTCTTTTAAGATGCTCATTACCGAAACTTCGCGAATAGCCACTTCCGCGTCAAAGGACCGGATGCTCAAAATCCCTTTTTGATTTAAAAAAAAAAATGAAAAACAGTCATTTTATAGGGTAGAAATAAAATAATTAAAATAAAAATTTAATACGAGATTATCTTAAAAACATTCCTAAAAATAGGAAAATATCTTGAGAAAATGAAAAATAAAGGTGGTAAAAAAAATTTTCAACACTCTGAGACCCCAATCATGTATGATTCTTTTGCCTTGTCTCACTCTATTTTCATGTCTCTGATTTACCCCAACCAAACGGATCATTGGTTTTTGAATATACTAATACATCACCTCAGCTGTAATGCTTGACTAATCAGTGTAGAATTTGAGGAGTATACAATTTACAACTTATAATCAGTTTGATTTTTTACCCAATTTATATTATGCTTTTTTATGAAATCCTATCCTATTTAATAATCTCAACTTAAGAACCCAAAAAAAAAAATTTAGTTTAGGAGTGCACATGGACCAGACCGAACAAGGTTAATCATTGCCTTGAAGTCTGGTTTTGAGAAGACCTCGGGTTGAACAAATCAGCTCTCAATCGGTTCAATTCAATTCGAACTTGAGCTCAGACCAAACTAGTTTTGGTTTTCCGAACTACTTATACTGGTCCAGGGAGTCATAGACTGCAAGTTTTTTTTCTTTTTGAGAGACTAGATTTCAACATGATAAATATAATTAAGATAATTAAAAATTACCTATATTCATATAAATTTATCCCAGAATATTAAAACTCAATTATGAATTTGTAAGAATCTCCAACAACAATAAAAAACAATATCCAAGTTACAAAATATTTTTTTTAAAAATCACCCAAACCATAATAGAGTAGACGAAGTGGTTTGATCACTTAGGGTGTGTTTGGATAGAAACCAAACCATAGTTTCATAAGTACTTTTACGGATTACGAAGTAAATATGTAGAGGAGATTATCTCGTTTTACGAAAAAATACTTTTGAAACCACGGTTTTGGGATACCCAAACAGGCCCTTAATCAAAATGCCCAGCCAGTGTAGCCTGGTCGGATTTTATTAGAGGGCTCATCTGGGATTGAATTGCACCCAAGGAACTACCTAAAGTTTCCCTGAGTGGGACTGTACCAGTGGGCTCTGCACCCTCCTAATTTACGAGAGAAGAATCTTGTACAGTGAATGCCCCGGGATGACAAATATTAATGTCATATTTGACTTGAGTAATTATGTGGCTTTAAGTGCAAAAGGACAAAGAAAATAAGGCTTGCCTCATGTTGCAAATGGTGCAGCAATTATTCTTAATTTTGTATCAATTATTATACTTCTTCAATCCAAAATATAATTATAATTTACTCACCTTATGTAATATAAAATATTAATTAAAAAATAATTATAACATTAAATCTACATAAAAAAATATGCAGAATTTTTAAATATACCATTGACAAACGTCAGTACTTTGAATCAAATCAAGTTGAAAAAAAAAGACATACTCCTCCGGTCTTAATTATAAGACCCAATTGGCTTATTTGAGAAGATTAAAGAAGTAAGTTAAGTTGGTTATTTATAATAAATAAGTGTTGTTATTCCTAAAATATTCTTTCTAATTAAGTATATTGGTTAAAACTATCATTATTAGAAGGATTATCTTGAAAAAAAAATGTATAAATATAAGAGAGAAAATGGATTGGGTCTTATAATTAGGACCAAATAAAAAGTCAAATTGGGTCTTATAATAAAGACCGGAGGAGTATATTATATAAACCAGGAAAGTATATACTAAAGTCAAACTAAATATGTGGAGTATATAATTTATGTAGAATAAAAGATGTCAAAATATAGATAGATAAACTACAATTTCGGTTTTCCGAAGATAGGTGTCTTAAATAAAAAAAAAAAGGATTAATACAGTGTTTGATCTCATAATCTGTTGTTACTTTACTTTTGATTCCCATATTTTTAAATCATGGGTTTTAGATCTCTAAGAAATAAAATGATGCAGGTTCTTATTAAAATATAAGAACTAATATTTTAAACGAAAAATATTTGAAAGATTAAAATTTATGATTTGAAATTACATAGGTTAAAATCAAAATGACGGTAAATTATAAACACCAAAAATTTCATTAACCTCACAAGTAAATGCAAATTATATTCTTAAATATTCAAAAAATCTTTAAAAAATGTAAAAATACACGCAAACATGACAGCGACATACGCTACCCACATGTCAGTACAACACAAACATGTATACACACCTCGGTGTACACACAAGCGACACAAGCAAACGGCGTGTACACACGCGCCGGAGGCCAGAGCCTCTCAAATTTCTATGTTAGTATGGTTCCCGAGGGCAATTAAGAGATTTCGCCCCGAAATGCCAATCCTAACTCCTTTTATAAGCACCCCTCACCTGCATTCCCCTGCCGCCAAGTACTACTGTGTTATCTCTTTACTAACGACTCACTCACTAACTCCAAAATGAAACCCGTTCTGTGACTGAAACAGAATCAGAGTGCTCTGTCTTTTTCTTTCTCTCTCTTGTTTTGTCCCCTCCTTTTTACAGTTTCTTCAATGGCGTCCAAGCCCGACTCCCAGAAGTTTCCCGACGCCGAGAAGGTCTCCAACGGCGACGCCTCCGACGAGCGTTGTCCCGTGGAGGAGGTGGCTCTGGTGGTGCCGGAGACAGACGACCCTTCCCTTCCGGTGATGACTTTCAGGGCCTGGTTTCTGGGTATCACTTCCTGCGTCCTCCTCATCTTCCTCAACACATTCTTCACCTTCCGTACTCAGCCCCTCACCATCTCGGCCATTCTCATGCAAATCGCCGTCCTCCCCATCGGAAAGTTCATGGCCTCTGTTCTTCCCACCACGGAATATAACTTGCTCGGCTGGAGATTCAGCTTGAATCCCGGGCCGTTCAACATCAAAGAGCATGTGATTATCACTATCTTCGCTAACTGTGGTGTTTCCATCGGAGGAGGCGATGCTTACTCCATTGGAGCCATTACTGTCATGAAAGCTTACTATAAACAGACCCTCAGCTTCCTCTGTGCTCTTTTCATCGTCTTGACCACCCAGGTGAGATCTTTCTGCTGAAAAAGTTCAATGCATTTTCTCCATTTGCTTCGGTTCAATCTTTCTCTATGGCAATTTTAAGCGCGCATTTGATTCGAAGTGATCGGTTCTTTCTAAGATCTTGTTTCTCCTCAAAATCTGTGAATTTCTGTAAGCTTGACTCTTCCATAAACGTTACTCTCCAGCGCTTTTAACAAATTCGATTTCTTTAATTCTTCGTTTCTCGTAATTCTATACTAATTGCGAAACATGCAGAAATAATTTAATCTCCGAGTCCGATGTCTGCGAAGTTTGTCTTTACTTTTGGTTTATTTTATTTTGATAAAGTTCTGAATTTTTTCATTTTTTTAATTTGGAACAAATATTCTGTGATCGATCTGCTTTCTAGTTGTCCGAAAAGTTTTACTTTAATAAAGTTGTCTTTTTAATTTGTGTATTAATTATTTGATGATTTGGTGATTTGCAGGTGTTGGGGTATGGCTGGGCTGGGATTCTGAGGAGGTACCTGGTTGATCCTGTAGAAATGTGGTGGCCGTCAAATCTTGCTCAAGTCTCTCTGTTTAGGTTCCTCCCTCTCTTTCTTGCTTCATTATTATCTTTCTTTACTCTTCAAGTTAATAATTAAAAGAGTTGAAGTCTTTGTTTTTAATCGACATGATGATAGAGATGTTTAGGTACGCACAGCTTTGAAAAATCAAAGAACTGCTTTCATAGATAAAAAAAAAAATCTCCCCAAAAGTAAGTTAACCAACAATTTTTTTTTTTAAAAAAAGACTGTTTTGAATTTCATATCAGTATAATTCTGGGAGCAAACTTCTCTTATCTGCCCTACGGTTTCAGCTGTTAAGAGAGAGAAAAAAAAGAAAAAGAGGGAACTTTCCGACATGTTACTGTGTAACAATCAGTATGATAGAGTGATTATGTGAAAACTCCCATGAATTTCACTAAATTTCATATGATGCTTCTGTTAGTTTCCAGGTTGTCGCTCGCCTTCCTTGCATCATGTTCATTTTCTGCACAATACGCATTTGTTTTTCAGAAGACAATCACTTAAAACTTTTTTGCTTCATATTAAAAATAAAATCATGATCTTGTGCTGATGAGATGTAGCTGCAAGGACTTTCATGGTATACAACAAATGTTAAGGGAACCAGACGATAACTTTGGATTAGGATTATTGGATCTAATCTAGTCTAACTTTGACTGAGACTAGTTTAAATTATTGGCCTGTCTATTAGAAGTTGTTCAGATTTGCTAAATGAAAGCATTATAGATTTAAAGTTTTGTATCTGTTCCAAATTCTCGAGGTTGAAGCAATGCCACGATTATGAATTCAAAGGATGTGAGGAGCTAAAAAAGAACATTTTTGGATGGAAGGTTCCTTATGCTTTTATTCTGTAGGTTCATTCATAAGCTATCCTATCCGATTGGTGCAATAACTCTCTGACAGGAGGGCATAACTCTGAAAAAAGAAAAGGCTCAAATTGAAACTATATATAACATATATTATGCTGTCACTGTTTCTACATCAGCAAAGCGCAATATCCTTTTTCCCAAAGAATTTACACTACAGAAAAGGTTGAATTATGTCAGGAACCAAATAGGGTTTTTGGTCGTTCTTTGTGTTATTTTAACTTGTTTCTGATAACATCAGTAACTTCATTTTCCAGGGCACTCCATGAAAAAGAGAACAAATCAAAAGGCTTCACAAGGATGCAGTTTTTCCTCATAGCTATGGGAGCTAGCTTTCTGTACTATGCCCTCCCAGGCTATCTCTTCACCATCTTAACCTTTTTCTCCTGGGTCTGCTGGGCCTGGCCACACAACATCACGGCCCATCAAGTAGGTTCAGGCTACCATGGGCTGGGCATTGGGGCCTTCACATTTGACTGGGCTGGGATCTCTGCCTACCACGGCAGCCCTCTTGTCACTCCTTGGTCTTCCATTGTTAATGTGGGAATAGGCTTCATCATGTTCATCTACATCATTGTTCCTATTTGTTACTGGAAATTCAACACTTTTGATGCTAGGAAATTCCCAATATTCTCAAACCAGTTGTTCAAATCTGATGGACTCAAGTACGATACCACAAAGATCTTGACCCCTAATTATGATCTCGATATCGAGGCTTACAAAAAATATGGCAAGCTCTACCTTAGTCCTCTATTTGCACTGTCTATCGGATCCGGTTTTGCAAGATTCACAGCAACTCTCACTCATGTCGCACTCTTTCACGGCAGGTATATTTGGCGGCATAACTATAGCACAAAAAAAGAGGGAAAAAATCAGTGAAAAGTCCCTTCTTGAAAACTTTACGGGCGAGAAGGACATGAATTGGAGTACTAGTACTTTTTGTGTGTGAAATCCTGCAGAGTACATGTGCTTTCTGTGCATAAAAACATGTCAGGTCCTTCTTGTCAATATAATTTCTAAATAGGGACTTTTCGCCGATTTTCCCAAACAAAAATGCTCATGAGGCCTATTTAGTGTAGATGGATGCATACTTATGTGTGTGTGACTAAATTGAACTGGTTTTGTTTGTGCAGTGACATATTGAGACAAAGTAGGTCAGCAATGGGTAATGTGAAGGTGGATGTGCATGCGAGGCTGATGAAAGCATACAAACAAGTGCCTCAGTGGTGGTTCCTCGTATTGCTGTTTGGCAGCATTGTTCTGTCCCTTATCATGTCTTTTGTGTGGAAAAAGGATGTCCAACTTCCTTGGTGGGGAATGCTCTTTGCTTTTGGTTTGGCCTTCATTGTCACCCTCCCTATTGGTGTTATTCAAGCCACCACCAACCAGGTAATCAATTAATCATTCCCACTTGTCTGTCATTTGTCTCCATGCTCCTATCCCCAATATCCGTTGAAAGATTCGGTTAATATGTCAGATGTGAGTGAACTTGACTTGACGACGAAGGATAAAACCATTGGGTGAATTATGAGGATGTTACCTTTTAAGGTTTGAGTTTTAAGCTTTTTTGTGGGGGTTGTTATGTTGCAGCAACCAGGATATGACATAATAGCACAGTTCATGATTGGTTATGTGCTGCCTGGGAAACCAATTGCAAACTTGCTCTTCAAAATCTATGGAAGAATCAGCACTGTTCATGCTCTCGCTTTCTTGTCAGACCTCAAACTTGGACACTACATGAAAATCCCTCCACGCTCCATGTATGTTGCGCAGGTACTGCACCAAAACCACCAGTTTCTTGCTAAAAAAAATACAGTTATATATTTCATTTCTGATTCGTTTTTGAGATTGGAGCTTCTAAGGCCCTGTTTGGATAGCAGGCCAAACCATGGTTTGGAGACCCAACCCATGGTTTGGGAAAAAAACAATCCAAACAGGCACAAATTATCTGAAACCATGGTTTGGGTCGAAACCATGGTTTGGGTCGAAACCATGGTTTCAAGAGAAGTGAATCCATTCTGCTTCTGGCTTAAATTGGAGAGTATGATTGTACCTATTAGAATAAATCTCAATAATAATATGACTTTAACACCCTTTAATTAATTTTTTATAAACATATTTAATCTTATATCTTATAAATAAATATACACATATTAATTATTTATTAATTATATTATCTTATGTATTATTAATTATATTGGTAAAAAATATATTATTAACAATTTTATTCCTTCAAATTAAAATATATCATACAATCTATGTTTTATGTAATTATCATATTAACTTATGCTTTTTTTTAATAATTTGTACATATAAAAAGTGTTTCTGATAATAACTATCCAAACACTCTCATTTCTTAGAATCACTTTTTTATAAAATTTATTTTTTTCAGAATCTATTCTCCAGAAGCTATTATCCAAATCATGGTTTGGTATCATCCAAACACACTCTAAATTTCTTTTCCGCATAAAGATCTCAAAGTGTGTAATGAATTGAGTTCCACCCACTTTTTCCCTCAATCTCTACCTTTAGAATCACTACTTTACATCCATATCCATAAATGAAATGATAAGAAAGAGAAAAACTGAGAGATGGGGCCCCTTTACAGAGGTGGGTCCTCATAATTGAAGGTTTTGAAGTAAGTGTGTAGGATATGAATTTACATTCCAGACTTGTAGATTCATAGTATACAAATCCATATGTTTATCATAAAATACTAGGTTATAAAATACGAAGTTTATGTAATTTCTTGCGTGGTAGTTGGTGGGTACACTGGTTTCGGCGATAGTGAACCTAGCAGTTGCATGGTGGATGTTAGATGGCATTCAAGATATTTGCATGGACGACAAGGCTCATCACGACAGTCCCTGGACATGTCCCAAGTTCAGAGTCACCTTCGACGCCTCCGTCATATGGGGTCTCATCGGACCCCGGCGGCTGTTTGGTCCCGGCGGCATGTACCGTAACCTGGTCTGGCTATTCCTCATCGGAGCAGTCCTCCCTGTGCCCGTCTGGGTTCTCAGCAAAATCTACCCCGACAAGAAATGGATTCCCCTCATTAACATCCCCGTCATATCATATGGTTTCGCCGGGATGCCGCCGGCCACTCCCACCAACATCGCCAGCTGGCTTCTCACCGGAATGATCTTCAACTTCTTCGTGTTCAAGTACCACAAACGGTGGTGGCAGAAGTACAACTACGTCCTGTCGGCGGCGCTGGACGCAGGCACGGCGTTCATGGGGGTGCTCCTCTTCTTCGCCCTGCAAAACGCCGGCCATAACTTAAAGTGGTGGGGCAGTGACGTCGATCATTGTCCTCTAGCTTCTTGTCCTACTGCTCCTGGAATTAAAGTGGAAGGCTGTCCAGTTTTCTGATAGCTTCCATAGTGGGGATGAGAGAATCGGATCCACCATTATCGGGTTCTACCAAAGTTAGATTTTTATGACTTAGCGTCGTGAGTGTGTGCTGGGATTTGATTAGAAAATTTAATAAGATAGGATCTTTTCATTTTCGTCATTAAGGAGAGTAGATTACTGTGGGGGGTTAAAGTGGGTTATGGTTTGAGAATAGTGGGGGCTGGGGAGGGTATATAGCATATTGCCGTTTGCCGAGCAATTCTGTAAATGCGTGCTTCTAATTTATTTCACCTTTTGTGTCTTCCTTTTTATAGCGTTCAAATCTAATAAAACAACTGTCAGGTTTAAAAAAAAAAACCTAATAAAACAACTATTTCGCCAAACGAAAAAGAGAGAACAAAACACTTGTCCTGTCTGTATTATAAATATCTTCCGCGTATGTAATAATATATTTTTAATATTTATCAATTTTTTTTTGTAAATTACCCTTACAGATACTCCCTAAATCATAATCAAGTAAAAAAGAAAAATGAATATTAAAAAGATGATTATGGTATTTTAAAAAAAATGTGTCACATTTTTTATAATTAACTAACTTACTTAACTTCCTTAATCTAATCAAATTAGTTAAATGGGTCTTATATTAAGGACCGGAAGGGTAACATATTTTGTCTAAAACGTTAATTTTTCTCAGCTATTATCTTGTACAATTTTCTGATTAATTAATCAAAATTTTCTACTAATTTTTATTGAGATAAATTTTGATATTTTATAATAATAATTATCTTTAATAATGTTGTTAATTTATATAAAATTATTATTAGGGACTTGTTATTTTTTTAATTGAAATTAGGGGCTTGTTATGGAGGAAGTATAACGTGACAAACATATGATTACTAAACTTCATCAAAATTTATATCAACTCTGTAAATGCGCGCTTTATTTCACCTTTTGTGTCTTTCTTTGATGATTGTTGAAGAATTATAGCGTTCAAATATAATAAAACAACTATTTTACGAAACAAAAAAAAATCTAATTAATTAATCAAAATTCTAAATCGTTGAGAGAAATTTTGATGTTTCATAATAAATAATTAATTTTTACTAATTTTTTTTGCCGATCATTTTTACTAATTTTATTAATTTAAATAAAATTATTATTAGGGGGTTATTATGGAGGAAGTATAATGTGACAAATGTATGATTACTAAGCTTCAACAAAATTTAGTGGTTACACTACACGATATGAAGAAGTGAGGAGGAAGAGTAAAATTCTCCACGACACAAATGATTAGTTGGTCTCCCAGTTTCTCATGGAACTAGAGAAGTAATTTTCAAGCGAAACATCAGGACGTTGTCCTTCCCAATTGTTTTATATTAATGTCTAAAAGTATTTTTATAATTCTGGCAAAAAAAAATCCTTTATAATTAAACTTCTTAAATTTGAAATAAGGATATTTAAGTTATTATTATAAAAATTAATATATTTATCTTATAAAGCTAACTTTTGAGAAGTAACATATTATTTCTGGTCGTGAATCAAAATTCGAATCCTCACCTGGAGATGTGTTTACATTTAGTATTTGACAGTGTCTCAAATATGATTACTTTTAATCGGAGGAGACCTATGTTTTAGGGAGAAAAAATACTATCTCTAGTCCTAATTATAAGATCTTATTTGCAGATTATAAACAATATTTTATAATTAGAACCGGAGGTAGTAATAAATAAGCAAGATATGATAAATTTCTTGAGAAGTTATTTTTCCTTTTATTAGGAAGTACACTTTGAAAATTATGAATAGTTGAACCAAAGGACCACTGGTAATTTTTCTTCAAAATTCTACTCAATGGGCTTGAAATTTTTCTTTTCTTGCCAAGGAAATTTGCTTGAAATATTTAAAACTAATTTGATTCACGTGTAATCAGTAGACCACATATTAGGAATTTTGTGTGGCCGTTCAAAAGACTGATAAAAGGGAATAATTGCAGGGCGGTGCAGAATCAAGTTCCAAAAGTTGAAGGAATGCGTGCAATCTCAGAACCAGAGACACCTGTTCGTACGAAGTTGAAGTCAACTTCTCATTTCTTTTTCACTTTTTCTGCGCGGAGGCAAACACATAACACACAAGTTGCCCTCACAGAAAGACATTGAAGAGGCATGGAATTCGAATATTGTTGATTAACATCACGTTGGACCTAGGCTTATTCCTCACTCGCAGAGCAAAATGCAAAGCTGACAATCCAAACATAACGTAGCCAATCTTGTTGGGCTTCCTATAAACAACTTCTTTAGAATTCTAGTATTCATTTGCTTCAAAATTTGCATAACTTCTATGGTGTTTGAAGTGTTTGGTAACTTTGAAATTTGTGAGGAAGTATTGATTGTATATGAATTTTAATTCGCCGTCTCTAATTTTTTGTGAAGGACTGAGAGTTTGGGAGGGTTGCGTCTAGCAGCAACTTCTCCTGGGAGTGATTGAATCAAATAACAAGAAAATACAGACACTCAATTTGCCACTTCAAAAGGTAGCAATCAGAGCAGCATGCCACCAAAAATTGATTTAAAAAAAAAAAGAATCAAAGAATTAAACTGACAACGAGATTTAAAAGCCAAAACATTTGGCATGCCCCACCATAGCTGCATCAGATACTATATTAGGTGTCAGAAAGGTGGGGGTCACAATTGAACGAGATTCCACCCCCCACACGCTTCTTTCAATCATCCTTGCACTGTTTCAATTTATCTCCAAAATTCACCTGATAACACATTCAACCCATTCATAATGTGACATTTTTTCAGACTCCTTAAATTTATATACCAGTTTTCTCAGAGGAAATGACCTTCCCAAGAAAGCTTTTTTTTTTTGGTGAAGCACCCCGTTTCATTGAAATAAACAGTATGAGTTATGACACATGAATTTCCCAAGAAATCACCCACAGTTTGTTCTTATTTAAGCTTTTTCAATGGATCACAGAAGCGGCATAGACTTGTCTGGAGTCAAATCATAGCAGTTACCTTGATTCTTGTAACGACTAGAATGATTGAACAAGCATCTTTTAGGAATTCAAATGATAGTTTACTACAAGGGAAAAAATGTGAATGCAGTGAATATGGGCTTTCAAATAGCATAACTCACCAAAGTTATTTTCAGCTACATGTGATAATAGCAAATTATCACTTCCCCTTCTATTTAAACAAAATTCCTAAAGAGAAACATCAAATAATTTACTTGCGGGAACCAGATTGTTTGATAAATGGCCGTCAAGCAGTTCCGTTACATGTACTACAATCTCGACTTCATGACTGAGCTTCAGCATTTATCTCTTTACTATACCTACTCAGACACATTAACTAACGAAAGGCTTTTGAGGACTAAATGGTCCATGCCATCTACGTTTACCTCTGCAAAGACTTGTACAGCACCACAGTGACATATTTGGCCAAAAACCGATGAGTCGTACCAAGTGCAACCACCGAAGGGCTGGTCTTTCCCTTCTGCATGTAAAGATGGTTGAGCACCACATGTTGAGGTCTTGACAAAGGAGGTGGAATTTCCATATTAGTAGCAGGCACATTGAGCAAAGTCATTTGCAAGTGTGGGGGAACCAAGGGTGGCTCCTTTGCATAGTCTTCAGAACCAAGTTGTAAGTTGCTATAACTTGATTCTGGTGACTGAGGAGGTTCAAAACCAGAAATACTTCCAATGTCTTCAGGAACATAATCCTGCATATGATTAAAAAGAACCATCACTCGCAGTTTCATTTTAAGTACCGATTCCTCCCAGCAGAAGAAGATAACAGAGTCATCCAATTTCCCCAAACAAGATATACAATAGCATCGTCCTGGCTAGGATTTGCAATTTTTGCCAGCCACTATGCATGTCTGTGCATCCAAATCTCACATAAAATACAACTTGAAGTTGAATATTTAAGAATTAAAGCCACTTCCCAGCTACTTAGCTACAGAGAGAAATTCTTTATCCCATTAAAAAATACATGTATATAACGGGTGAAAGCAAGCTCAATTACTTCAATATTAACTCCTCCCTCCTTACAGACGGGAGGGAAATTATAAGATTAATAGACATCCTGAATTTATGGCTTCGCTTTATAGCTTGAGCCGGGATATTAGTACATCATAGCCCCTTTGTTATTAGACATCAAGCTGCTAGAGAGGGAAATTCACTGTCAGCTTAGAGTCACGAATAACATGGTTTGAAAAATAGTCTGCAAGAGTGTATAAGCATTATCACACAATGTGAGCATTTAGAACAAATAGTAAAAACAGGTTGCCAGCTTGGCTGACGGCTCCACTCACAATTCAAAAATGAATGGAATTGAGTACATTTGTGAGGTTGAAACCATGTATGTAGAAACAAAATATTCTCGCTCATAAGAGAATAGGAATTTGGTCAAAGAGTAGGAGATAATAAAAAGAGAAGAAATCTGTTGCATGACTTGAGAAGAGTGCATTCAAAGGCAAGTCGCTAGAAGATAATCAGGCTATTCACAATAACCATGTACAAGATTCATTTTGTACCTAAAGCCCTAATTGTGTCTGAAAATCGATCCAACTCAACATAATTTAGCTATTAAAAAGACCTCGTTACTCTGCTCAACTGAAAGATTGTCTATGAATTCCTTACTGTGATAACTGTCAAACTGAGTGCAGACAATATATATATATATATATATATATATATATGTAAAGTACCTGTAAGTCTAAGATGTTGTAGGCATTGCCAGCATCATCTTGAGCCCAGGGCAGGTCAGGAGCATACCTCCACTGTCCATCAACTAGGAATCTGTACTGGTAAACACCAGATGCCAGTACCTTCATTATAGTGAAGTCTTTCCCGGATCTTTGCATGGGCATTCTGATAAACAATGAAGATTAGAATCTGAATGACAATCAATACTACAATTTGAAAACAAATAAATAAGACTACAGCTTTTCCAAACCTTGTTTTCCAATTATCCCATGATCCCTCCACAGCTACTTCTTTCCCATCATAACTCCAAGTAATCATCGTTGGAATTCCTTGTTCATTGCATATATCTTCATATGCTGGAGAAGCTTGCATCCAAGAATGAGTCGGGGCTTGCATTTCATCAGGTCTTTGAAGTGGAACCACTGGAACCTAATGATAAGGGAAGTAGAAAATTTGAAACAGGTATAAGAAGAATAACAGTCAAGAACATATGGAATGTGGCGAAAAATTTCAGAATCAGACTCGTTAGAAAGAAAAGAAAACCTCAAAATGTCCCAATCAATAATCTCCACAATCAACTCGTTAGTGGAGGTGGGTGGGGGTAGGACAAGTGACTCATTGGTTAGACAAGATTCTAGAGAGCTGTCAATATAGCCCCTTTTGAAGTGATCCCAAAAACCTGATCGACTTGCTTCCCAACCCACTTACAGCAAAATATTCAATTGTGTTCCCAGATAAACTAATTGCCTAGAACATAATCACAGATGGCAACGTTATGAATCAGCTTTCCTCTCTCAGATATCAAGTTGCCATAATATCAACTAAGGCTATAGAGTAACAGATGAGAAAAAGAAACTGAATAATTTGAGTGAGCGAGTGAGAGATGCGTGTGTGTGTGTGTGAGAGAGAGAGAGAGAGAGAGTTTCATCTCCACCTAGTGGACTTGCATCAAACATCTAGTGTGCACCATATGGCGCTAAAAAAATCTGAAGTAAAACAAGCGCAGCCCATCCTTCCGACAAGCATTTTAATCTTCCAAAGAATTAGATTCAATCAAAACCTATTTGATCTCCCTATCTGATTTCAATTATGGGTTTAGATATTCGCTTGGGGGGGGGGGGGGGACCTTTTAAATCTCCTGCGAACATTTTATAAAACACCCATTTCCCCAATAGATATAAAAACCAGCAACAGGTAGAAAGAGAAGAAACTCACTTGCGGAGCGAACATCAATGGAGATTGGGTAGCTCTAGGGCTTGTGGGGGGCGATTGACCCATCAACTCAGAAGACACGTTATTCGTTGCGGAAATGGCCTCCTGTACACTGCCACTGCCTCCACCTTCTTCTTCGGCCCCCGAGGGACTTCCATTCCCATCTTCTCTCGCATTCACATTTCCCATCGTTATTACTACTTCAAAGAGCTATAAAAAGGGGGGGAAAACAGAAACTGAAAGAACCCACTAATAAAATATTCCGATACGATTCTCCCGAGAGAACCCACTACGAATTGAAGAAATCGAAAGAGGAAAATCAGCAGATACGGGTCCAATTCCGACAGATGCCCATCTAGAGAATTTTTTTTTTCCCCTTCTGGTTGTGAAAAATTATATGGGATTACAAGAGAGAAAAATCGAAACTTGTTCCTTTAAGAAGCACTTAAGCATCACTGAGAAGAAAGTGTAGGGTAATTATGATATTCTCCGACGAGTTTGGAAGATCGAATGGTGGCCCAATGATGTTGGGCGTAGTGGGGATGGTCGTCACGTCATCATATTGACGGAGTCTTTTTCTCTTTGCCCTTTAATTTGGTTCCAGATGCTATTTGCTTTCTTCCTCAATTCCTCACTCTACCTCTTGCTCTGCACACAGACACCGCCACTTTCTGTTCTTCCCATCAACGGTGAAGGACCCAGGAAGCCACTGAGAGGAGATGCGCTATTATCATCCCCCTTTCGTTTTCCTCAGGATTGTGACCTTTATGTGAAATCTCACTTTATTCGTACTCCAGACATTTTCTGTTTCTGCTTGAGTTTTTTTTTTTTTGGCTCAAATAAAATGGGTTTTTCCCTAATTAGCGTTCGAGTTCGGCGATGTCCAACCTAACCAGATAAGCTAAATTGTGCATAATTTACATATAATATGAATTTTTTAAAATCTTGTTCAACTGGTCAAGTCATACCATTGGCACCTTATGGCTCATGACGTTGGCTTTGGGGTTGGTAATTCAATGACTAGCTATAGGAGCCTTTAAAAATAATTTTTTTAATTATGATTCATGAAATTTATGAAATACGAATTAAGTATCTCAAAATTTTGTTTTTGTTTATATAAAAATACCTATAAACACTTAAAAATATCAGATTTAAATAAACATTCTATTTCAATGTGATGTTGCAAGTTTGAATCTTATATAAAAAAATATTATTGATGTTTGGGTTGTGACAAAAAAGAGAACATACTGGTACTTGTTTAGATTAATTTATTTTAAGTAATTTCACATTATAAAATATAAAAGCACTTATTTATAATGAAGCCACTTAAAAGTGTCTGTTGAGTATGAGCTTGTGAGTTTAATTATTTTTTATGATTTTTTCTTCAAATGAAAGATTTGATCTTTTTTCTTCTCTTCCAAATGAAATAGGTTTATGAATTTTTCACTAATTAGAATGAGAATTAGAATGTGGGTAAGGTAAATTTTACTATTAATGGAATAGGAATAATGCATCTAGTGTATTCTGAGACTTTGAAAAGTAAATCAGATTAGTCTTTTTCCAATCAAAATGTGACATTTTACTTTGTTCAAAGTTTGAGGTAAAATATATTATTATTAATCGCTTATAAATAGTCTTTTTTTTATTTCCGGCAAAAAATTAGTATTCGGTAGATATTAGAATCCTACATGTGTCCCATATATTATATTTAAAATAAAACAGTAGATGATTAAAATACTACCTCTGGTCCTAATTATAAGACCCAGTTAACTAATTTGAAGAGATTAAGGAAGTAAATTAAGTTAGTTATTTGTAATAAATAAGTGTTGTCATTCCTAAAATATCCTTGCTAATTAAGTGTATTAGCTAGAATTATCATTATTAGAAGGACTATCTTGGAAAAAAATGTATGAATATGAGAGACAAAATGGATTGGAGTCTTATAATTAGGACCAAATTAAAAATCAAATGAGGTCTTATATTAAGGATCGGAGGTAGTAGTTATATTCATATATAGATATAAAAATTTCATATTTAACAAGAAGAATTAATTTAGGTGACAATGATTGTGACTACTTAAATACGAGGTCACATATTTATGTGAATACAAAGAACTACCTCTTTCTCATAATTTGAGTTAAATTTGGATCAGTTGAAGTCTTAAATAACTCAAATATGGGATGATTTGTCACATACTATGATTATTTATTTTAATTTTTGCTAGCTTGGCTTACTTTTTTTCCAAGTAGTATTTTTTTTTTTCAGAGAAGGTAAGTGATTGATGATTTGAGTCATCTGCTTCGCCCCATTTGGTTCGTGGGGTTAGGCAGTGGAAGATTGACGCAATTAAGGCGTCCTCATGTTTGGTTTGTGTCCATTTTAAATTAATATTTTTTATTATTTTTATGGCTTTTCATTGGTTTATTCAGACGACTTATCAATTAATTTAATCAGTGTGATCGGAAAAAAAAATGTAACAATGTGCTCTCTCTCTCTCTATATATATATTCTGACCTATTTAAAAAATATTAATAGTATCCATCAACTTAAAATATTTTTTTTAATAACACTTAGTATTCTGAACTGAACCTAAAATATTATGAACGGATTTTTGCAAATCCAGCCCTGTAAAATGTTTTTCATTTAACCTGTGGATGCACAAATTTTGACTGATTTTACTATTTTCCACGCACACAGTCCATGTCTTTTTTTTTTTTTTTTAAATTGGGGATGTACAAGTATTCTAAAAAATTGGGGATGTTTGGTATTTAATATGAACATATTTCCTAACAAAAATTAGAATACTGGTTCGCCATATTATAAGGGTTTAGACTTTTTCATCAGACCTAACTTCTATTAATTAATCCATGTCTTAAACATAATCATCTTAATTAAAAACACAATAATACTATAATTGTAATAATAAAAAGAAATATTAAACAATGGTTTGGCTAAGTAAAACAGAGTTAATATCCTTCAAATAATATCGTGAGTTGGAATCTTGTAAATAAAAAAAAAATTATGTTTGGAGATTTATCTTAGGCATGATAATACTTGAATTTACACTAATCAAACCAAAATATTTAGATAAAAGCAAGGGGCAAAAAAGTTTTCGACATCCACACCAGGTTCTTTTATATCAGTGAAAATACTGCCAACAATTATAAGATAATAAAACCCAATTCTATGTAGTCGAGTCATTTGGTTTATTTGTACATTATTTTCTTTTTTTTTTGGGTTTATTTTTGTATTCAATAATAAATATAATAATATATTATTCCTTTTGGTCCACAATATTCCATTTCAGGAAAATAAAGTAATTATACCGGGGAAAGGCCTTTTTATACTTTCCCATTCAATCAAGCTTTATTTAAAAAGAAAAACACTGCTCATATATATTCTTTCACTTTAAAGCCCGTGTTTGCCCTAACTCCTAAGAGATCGAATATTTTTTTCCTTAAAAAAAATGGTTTTGGAAAGTAAAATTTTTCTGGCAAAATTATACCAAAAGCAGTAATTATTTGAATAACTATTGAATGTTAATTCAAATGATAATATTGAAATAACATATGAATCGTATCAAAATTGAATCCATCTAAAATAAAAAATCGGAGCTTCTTATTATTTTTTAAGCATTTTTAAAAAATTTTATGGCGTTTAAAACGATTGATTACCATAATTAACTCTTACTTTTTTCCCCTACTTTGTTCGATATATAATTTTCTAATTTGACAATAAGAAAAGCACTTTTTGAATAAGTTTACCAATTAGTAACATCAACAGAGATTATCAAGTAATTTTGCCAAACACACAATTGCTTCTTCCTTACGTTAGTTTTAACTCGGCAATATCAAACGAGCCCTGGTCAGTCATTTGTAAATTTACTCGGCAGCTATTAATTTTTTTTTTCATATTATATTTTTTTATAGAAATTTCAAACTCATAATTTTAGTTTAAAATAGAACTAGAGTTTAGCGTTATTGGGTGACAAAATCCATCCGGCAGCTATTGAGTTACATTTTTATAAAATTATTTAGGCCATCAAAATACTCCTCTGGTCATTAATATAGGACCTAATTGTTTAAGTTAATTTTGATTCTAAATATAAGACCTATTTTTTATATTTATCAATTTATCTAAATTATCTCTATGTATACTCCCTCAACTATAATCAAGTAAGTGAGAGGTGGAGGATATTAAGAAAGATGATTATGGTGTTTTCAAAAAACATGTCATATTTATTATAATTAACTAACTTACATAATTTTCTTAATTTAATCAAATTAGTTAAATATATCTTATATTAAGAATCATAGTAGTATTGAATAGGCCCAGAGGAAAAATTATGAGCCTCGTGAATTGAAAATTGAAAAGACCTATTTTTTTTTCCTAAAGTGAAAAAAAAGGTAAATTTCATACAAATTTGACCCTTTTTTGATGACATTCTTTCCAACTACACAAAATATTGCACAAATTCAAGGGATCTAAAAATAGTAAAATGGTTATTGATTGATTGATTAATTAATATTTAGTGGGTGGGCATCATCAATTAATTTGAAGACTTCTCTTTATGTTATATCAAATTGATGTAGGACTTTGGCTCTTTAGTAGGCATCATATAAAGCAACCTATTCTTCCTTCCCCTCAGCTTGCAGATGTTGCAAATGGGTTTCCACTATAAACTATCTTATCATGTCATGTGAAACTCACAGTCAAATTTAAAATTAAAAATAAAGCCAATAACTATATTATCTGAGAATTTTCCTAATTTTATAAAGCGTCTTTTATCTGCTAACAGCAACACTATTAATTTTATTAACAAAAAAATTACTGATATTAAATTTTAATTACTAACAGAATATTTTAAATAAGGACATATTAAATTTTTTTAAAAAAAACTAACAGTGACAGGCCAAAAAAATCGTCATTTCAATAAATTGGGTTAAAATTAAAGGATTAGAAAAATATTCTACATAATTAAGAGACCAAACTAAAATTTTTATATAGTTTTACCTATAAATTAATAATTGAAGTTTGATACTTTGATTTGTAAATAAAATCGATAAAATAATTATTTCCTTTTTTTAAAAAAAAAACTTTGGATCACATTGTAGTTTTCCCTTTTAATATGGTGCGAAAGCTCCCTTTCCCTGGCATTAACTAATCACCAGGTTTCATTGGGCAATCATTCTAATTTCTAAGCATTAAGGATTTGAAAGTTTCTGAGCCCTACATTATTGCCTAATTACCAGCGTAAATAATAAGGAACGATCACTTTTTAGATTTTACATAAATCTCAAATAGATTCGTCGTACACGTGAGATACTGAGATCCCGGAAAATCTATCTCTTCTTGGATTGTTCCCACGCAAAATGAAAATAGTAGTAGTAGTAATAATAATAATAATAATAATAATTCCTATGTGTCTAGGCTGGACGGCTAAAAATATTTTCCTTCCTTCTTTTGTTCTGTCAAAATCTACCTCAACATAACGAGGGAGATGTATCAAAGTAGTTGGTAAGTCAACATTCGAATCAAGTGTTCTTGTTTAATACTATGTTTAATATAATATGTTTAATAGCTAACAGTGTCTCAAATAAAATTATAAAAAAAAAAGTCATTTAAAATTTATTGTCCAAACTCCATAGGTGTATGAAGTTTGCTTAGAAACCTAAATGCAATATATATTCAGCATACGTAACTCTTTTTCATCCTATGCAACTTATTTTTAGTTATGTATAATATGAAAGATATTTGCATATATTTGTAGATATAATGCACACAATTGAAAAATGATTGCACCCACTCAATGACGTAAATTCTTAAATATTTTTGGATTATAAATTCTTCAATGATAAATTTTTTCAATATTCTCTTCGAAAAATTTATGATAAGTCAAACAAGGACCCCTCCATTTTCTTTCAAGATCTTCTAACCAAATACTTAATATAAAAGGAAAAAAAAATCTCTTTTAACTGGGACAATAACATTTTCTGTTAAAACTATTTTAAGATATTAAAAAGAATAACTAATTCACTAAGTTTCCCAATCTTTATATTGTTGATAACAAAACAAAAGTAGCGAACGGATTAATATATTTAATTAACAGAGAAAAAACACATATTCTAAGTTTAAAATTAAGAGGAAATATAGATAAAATTAAGGGCCTGTTTGCTTTGAGAGGAGAGTAGAGAGGAGGGGAGAGAGGGGTAGGGCAGGGGAGCGGAAGTTTTATCCTCACTTTGTTTGATTTGATTAAAAAGAAAGGGAGGGAAAGATATTTAATGATCCTTTATTTGATTCAAAGAGGGGAGGGGAGGGATAGTAATAATCAATTTACCATTTTATCCTTACATATTAGTTTATATTTTTTATTAATATATTATATAAATTAATTTACATCTTAATTTAAATTATATAATTTAATAAAAATTCAGTCTTATCATGTTAATATGTGCATTAAAAAATTGGTACTGTAATTTTTTATTCTAATTAATATAATAATATAATTAAAATAATCAAATCAACAAATTTCATATGCTCTAAGAAAAATGAAATTTTATTCTTTGGGCTATCTTTTTTTAGCTTTAAAATATATTTATAAGAAACAATTAATTTTATAATATTATAATTTTTTATTTAAATAATTTTTTATAATATATTTTTTAATTATAATAATTTATATATTTTTTATTTTTTACTTAGGATAATATATTTTTTATTTGAAATAAATATTATAATAATATATTTTATGGATAGAAATGGAATATTAAAAAAACTATAATGGTATAATGGTCTAAAAATTTAGCTTCTATCCAAAAACCCTCAATTTGAAGGGGAGCTAAAATGGGGGAGGGAGAGAGGGGAGGAGAGGGGAGGGGACATTTTGGTTTTCCTCCCCTCCAAAATTTTTAACCAAATGAGGGGAGGGGCTCATTTTTCCTCCCCTCTCCTCCCCTCCCCTCCAACCAAACAAACCCTAAAATTTTACTACTTCTTGTCCTTAATATAAGACTTTATTTGATTTTTATTTTGGTCTTAAATATAAAATCTTAATCTATTTTATCTTTCATATTCATTTATTTATTTATTCAAAATAGTCTTTCTAATAATGATAGTTCTAACCAATAAACTTGATTAGTTAGTATATTTTAGGAAAGATAACATCTATGTATTAAAAATAACTAACTTAACTTACTTTCTTAATTTACTCAAATTAATCAACTAGTTCTTATATTCAGGATCAGAGGTAAACAGTTTTTTATATACTGTTACTACTTTTGGTTTTTAATGTACTAATCTAGTCCTATTTATAAGGCATTTCCAACATGTTTTACACGGATCAAGAAAAACCTTAAACTGCATTAACTCTTAATTAAAATATAGCAACTTTTCAATTTTATCCTTATTTAATGTATACTCCTTTAAAAAAAACTGTTTGCATTATAATAAATGAAGGATAATATGGTACATTTATAGTAAAAATTTAATGAAGTAACTTATAAATATGACCAAAAAAACTTTTTTTTACCCTATAAATAGGACCAGAGGAGTAAGAATCAGTTTAACATTCAATTTGATCTTAAATATAAGACTTCAGTCTATTTTATCTCTCATATTTATTTATTTTTTTTAAAATAGTTTTTGTAAGTAGGTGTATATATTAAATGTTTTATTAAATTGTAGTTCTAACTAATATATTTGATAATAAAAATATTTTAAGAAAAATAACATCTATCTATTACAAATAATTAATTTAATTAATTTTCTTAGGTACTGTTTGGTGTGAGGGGAGGAGAGAAAATATTTCAATAAATTTTATTTAAAAAATTTGAAGAAGGAAATTTTTAAAACTTTAATAAAAAGAAAAAGTAATATAAAACTATAATAAAAATTAATTGAAAGCTTTTGATTCCACTTTTCAATTTTTTAAATCTAACTAATCAAAAATCCCCCCCTCTCTTTTTCCATTTCTCTCATATCAAGAGGGTAATTGACTCTTATATTAAAAATTAAAGGTAGCATATTTTTTCGGCCAATAATATATTAATAATATGGTAGAAGGAGTGTTATTATTATTTTTTACCGATGGCTAAAAAATATTATTTTTATTCTATATTAATAATATGGTAGAATGAGTATTATTATTATTATTATTATTTTTACCGATGGCAAAAAATTATTGTGTGCGAATGGCTTGAGTCCGTGGAAAATGAGATTAAAAAAAAAGGGAAATTAAAAAAAGGAGCCCGTGGAAACGAATAACAAATAGTGAATGCCTCACCCGGGCAATTCGTCAAACACCCTACCCGCCATTATATCAGACACCTGACCAAATCCCAGACGCTTCGGCGAATCTTGTGAGTATCCATTCCTTTCCAATTGTTTATTTGGTACGCACTAAGCACTGTCTGCTATCTTTAACTATTTATGCTCGGGCTTATTTTCCGCCATTCTACTCATGTAGTCTTTGTCTGTGGGTACTTGATTCTGTTTTCGGTGACATTGATACTGGCTGAGTGAGATTGCATTGTAGAAATATATGGAGCACCGTATCTTTTCTCACTTGTGCGTTTAAGAAGTTCGTACTTCATACTATACTCGAAAGCGCATGCGAGACCTACAGAACACAATGTAGGCTGTGCTCTGTGCTGTAGGTGCCGTTTCTGAAAGGATAACATGTTTGGCTGACTCGACATGATATGAAGTGTTCATTCGAAACTATTGATGCTTTGCATAACTCTTCTTGTTTGCTTCCCTCCAATACTGCTATTGATTTAATTTCTGATTATTTTCTAATTCTGGAAATTCTGAATTTGTCAACATGTTCGGATGCCTTGGTCTGTTTTCTTTTGCGTTGAGAGGAACTGAATGATATTGCAGTGTAGGGAACACATATTTGCGTTCACTTATTCACTTAACAAGCTCATTTTATTCAGGGCTTTTGAAATTTAAAAATGCTGTTTGTGTTTAATAGACTTTGGCATTGGCACATGGGACATGAAGGTGCCACGGACACGGCAACGCAATATTCATATGTAATATAAAAATGTTGTGTCGTGTCTAATAATTGTTTTACATGTGTATGTTCACTGCTCCTTTTTCTGAAGTGCCCTTGATTCCTACTCTAGATGCATAGACTTTCCTATTTGATGAGGAACCATAGAGTAGATATTCCTTACGTATGGAACTCTTCGGGATGGGTTTGAGCAATAGTTTGGACTGCGGGCTTAGGCATATAACAAAAAGCTCATCTAACCTTAGGCTGCACGCGTCAGATTTTAATTGAGGTGTTCCCTGACCCATTTATTTTAGCAACTTTTATGCTACCTGGGTCTTGCTTTCAGCTGTCCCTCACTTGATGTCATGTGATTCTGTTTGTTACCAGCCTCCCATTGGATTCGGCCAACACATAGTTGTTGGAAATAAAGCCTTCATTTTATAGCCCTCCTTTTTGACAGTTTGATCACTTGCTAACTCCCTAGTTGGTCTTTGTGAAAGCCACGTGCAATTCGATTATAGGGGTAAATCGACCTGTGGCATTACATCTGTTAGATTCAACTGCTGTTAAGGTTACCCATTATTACAATTTGTTAAATCTGAATTGAAACGCTTGTTTCCACTGGTCTTTCTGGGCACTCCAGATAAAAAGTTTTCTATTCTTCTTATTTCCTCTATTCATTATGTATCTTATTATTATTCAATTTGCTCGGTTGCATCAATTCGAAAGTGTTTGGACCTTTGCAGATCTCTTGGATATGCAGAGCATAAGGAAGTCTATCTTGAGACATATAAATTTGAGGAGGTCAAATGAAAGATGGTTTTTGGTGAGGGATGAGAATGTTCTGATGCAATTGAGATGCCTTTGCTCCTCAGCTGATGCCAGCTCTGATGTGATATTGGATCGAGTTATTGGATTGGTGAAGAACTATAATAGGATTAACGCTTCTAAGGTATTAGACTAATGGTTAATGTGCAAATTTAAATTGTGTCAATTTTATATTGCTAACTTTAAATCTGTTGCTCCATTGAATATGCACTATATGTAACGTCTTCTTAGAACCATCAACGCTGATATGGATGCACGACAGTATCTACTATCTAGGTTCCACTTCCATTTGAAGTTAAGTTGTATTGGAAATGAATAGGACTTGGCACGGTTCTATTTTTAAGTATTAATGCCTTATTGAATGTTTTTATTTATACTCGCTTTGGGAAATTTATTTGTAGGGTACAAAATAAAAACTTGGGTGTTAGCTAGATGGGTTGTTCTTGTTTTTCAAGGCAATGCCCACTATAGCTAGGGGATATTTCACTCATGAGCACGAACTTGGTAACAATAATTGTTCTTGGAGACTTTCAAAGTCAAAATTCTTTTCAAGGGCTAAATTTACCACCAACGCATCCTGAAATCATCACTCATGTTTTTAAAATTCACAACCTAGTCTTCTCTATGCTACAATAATGTTGTAGATTTGTGATTATAAGGAATAGGAATTGTAATTCTAGAAGATACCAGTGGTACTATAGGAAATATAATTTTGGTCTTTCTAAGAGATTTTTATTTTCAAATTCCTTTGGCTCATTTTCCCCACCTTTGGGACCTTAAGTGGAAATTTTGCCTATGACTCAGATCTCTACCAATGAAGGATCGTTAGCAGGAATTGATGTTACTTGTACTTCACTGTGTAGGTTACTGAAACAGCTGATTTTCAGAAAGACTTGAACCTCGACAGCTTGGACAGGGTGGAGCTTATTATGGCTCTTGAAGAAGAATTTTCCATTGAAATCCCTGATGAGAAGGCAGAAAAGCTAACTTGCTGTGCTGATGTTGCGAAGTACATAACCTCTGAAGCTTCTCAGAAAGCTGCTGAAAAGCCCTGACTTCTTGGCAATATTGCCTTGACGTGGTATTCAAAAGTCTCCTATTTCAGCTATCAGAGTTCCTTTAAGTCAGCCATTTTTCAACTACTTGTGTCGTTGGTTGACCTATCTGCTGCTTCAACAAGTTCTTTGTTGTTAGAATCATGAAGACTTAAAGATCATAGCGATTGAATTTTGTTGAAGTTAAGATAGGTTAGTCTGGTTGAAATGCTGTGTTTGTTGATCTTTTAGATGTTTCATAGATGCAGTGATCAGAAGAATTCTAAGCACAGAAATCATTCAGTCTAAAGATACATAAGCTAATCAAAGACGGGATTGGTTTTTCCATGCTTTTACCTTCTTGTTTATTGATCCTGGTAGCAAATGAAGCAATTTAGAATCATTTTAGCCTTCTATATGACAAAATGCCAGAAGTGTTTTGCATTTAGAAACATCAAATAACTCATGCAACCCAAATGCATTTTACAGTTTTCTTTACCATAATGTTTAAAATCCATGCAACTCAATACTGTGACTAGAGCGCCATCTAAGTGAGCCATGGGACTCTTCCTTGTAAGACTATATATAAGACTGTCTCACATTTAATTTACAAAATATACGAAAAGCAGGTCAATCATAAACAAACATATCAGATATTTGAAAGCACATATCTGAGACTTGTTCATGATTGATTTAATCTGCTATATTGCTTCCTCTCTGTGTTTATCCATGCAAGGGCTTGGAAGCGGAATGCTGGAATCTGAAGTTGCCGGCACTGTAAGTTCGAATGCCATTCCCAAAAGTTGATAATACGAGTTTCTTGTGTCTCTTGATATAAGCTGGCTGGCACCGTGAGTTCCTTGGGATCTGCTGAACTTTGACTCTGCATATTTTTTCCAAGTTGGGAATTGCATGCAAGTGTGAAGGAATATCGATCATGAAGTCTCCATATTCATCCGTTACACCTTTTGCTACCGTCGACTTTCCTCCCCCCCGGCCGCCGTAGCTGTCGCAATTGACGGCCACCAAAGCCCCTGCATAAGTTTGAGAATTTTTGAGTGTTTAAATCGCTCCAGAAATAAATTTGTCGAGCCAAATTAATAATTTAGGACCAGAAACAGTAATTAAAAACACTTTTTTAATTTTATTTAGAAGTCACTTCTAGTGTGTTTTACTGCAACCAAAAAATAAAAAAAAGAACTTTCGACATCATTAGCCCTATTTTAAAATTTAATAACTTTTCAATATTCTTACCTCTATCTCTTTAATATAGACACTTTCCAATAATAAGTGAGGTGCAAAATTATATTTTGATGTAAAAAAGTTTAATGATATGACTTATAAATAAATTAAAAAGATTTTTCTCTCTCCGATTTACAAATAAAATAAGAGAAGTGTAATGATTTTTTGGGTACAGTAAACAAAAAAAACGCAATAAAGATTGATTTTGAGGGTGAATGATAAATATTTTTGCCATCAGTGCTTTTGAAGATTAAAAAATAAATGTTGTTATCTAAGTAATAATTAAAATGATAAAGTAACGTCCTTCAAAAAGATCATAGACAAGAATTATCTTTCTACCCAACATTCAAATATGACAATAAATATTGTATACGTCATTTCTCTAGATTGGAAAGAGACCGTTCTTATGGTATAATTAACCGAACAGAGCTTAACTGTCTTAAATTAAAGTTCAGATCGATGTTTTAGTTCCATTTCACCCTTGAACCTTGTTTCCTGCTCCTTCGGTTCATCAACGTCTAAGAGAAGGTGACTCAAACATTTAAACCTGTAAAGTTGGGCAACATCTGACTAAAATACTGATGGTGACCTATCATAATTGTTAATTTAATGCTATGGGTTTTCCGACGTTAACTATGATTTTGAAACCCCTTTATTATATCTAATCAATATTTATTATTCTCAGCGATGTGTCGCTTATGATATTAACAAAAATCAAATACCATTCGAACATCTTCACTTTCCTTAATACAAACCACGTGCTCCTGTTGTTGTCTCATTTTTGCAGTATCGCTTAAGATTTAAGGATGAGAATTAACTCAATTCTTTCAGTGATATTTTAGATTTCTATATATATATATATATATATATATTCTAATTTTTGTTTGGTTTGCTATCATTTTCTTTCTATCCTCCATGCAGATCATTCTTTTTGAAGCAGTTTAGCCTTAATTAGTCTGCAATATGATTGAGTGAATATGAGACAACACACACAAATATATACGTCTGTGTGTGTGTGTGTGTTTCTTCTTCAAAATTGAAGTTTCACCAAAAACCAGAAAGCAAAATTACTCAATATTGTCACCAAATTAATAGTGAAACGCCAACAGCTCTCGAGATCTACACAGTAAGTTCACTGCTTTAATTTGAAGCATATATATATTGTTAACCTTAGTACAACATCTTAATCTTGACATAATCCTTAATTAATGTAGTAACTGACATATACTAATGTACGTGTTTGTGTTGTTACAGTGAATTAATTTTCCCAAACTAAAAGCAAACACATGACTATTAGTGATTAGCTTGCATATAGCTCTCTGATATAACAGCATATCTTCTTTCCGGTTTTTAATTTACGCATATATATTAATAACCCAAAAAACCACAACAACATATAAACATTAAGTTTGTAGTTCAATTTGAAAAACAAGCTAGATCTTAGAGGGAGTAATATGTAAGAACCTTGTTTTCAATCCTTTTAAGGAAATAAAAAAAACACTTCAGCATATCCAGATTGAAGAGATGGGAAGAGATCATCATCAAAGGAAATTAAATTTTAATGCTGTGTTTGGATTGAGCAGAATATATGGATAACATTTTTGGCAGAACAACTAAAAGTGATTCCAAACACACACAAGAGAAAGTAATTGATAGCATATACCAACATGTTCAATAAAGACGTGCGAAAGCCTAAGAAATATTCATGCTGTTAGATATTTGGATAAATGAGAATTGAGTTTATTTTTCTCCTGGGAACCTCTTAACAAGTAGGAGAAGTAGGAACAGAATTAAGAAAAATAGTTAGGATGTTCTGTAAAAAATATATCATATTAACTAATCTAATTAACAGCTGTAATCTATTTAAATTAATTAATTAGGTTTTATATTAAAGATTAGAGAAGTAATAAAAGTAATATAAGTTGTGAGTTTGATGAAATATGAACACCATATATATGTATGCTCGCGCTGCAGAAACTGCAGAATTTAGAGAAGAACGAGCCGCCGCAGAAAAAGCAAAAGGGTTTGAGATATGTTTATGTAGGTACCTGGAATTGGCCATGCATGAAGCTCATCGGCTTTTCCATGCAAATTATGGGCATCACAATGAACAGATCCTGTCACAAGCACTGTGGAAAGCTTCTCCTCTCCATATCCAGCCATCTGCACCATCTCTTCTCTGCTCAGTAACTCCGACATATCTCCATCCACATCCTCTCCGGCGGCTAATGCCGGCGCTGGAGATTGAAGAAGGAAGAAGATGAAGCAGAGGTTAAGAAGGAGCATCACAAGGGCGTGAGAGCCGCAAAAGTTAGTCATCATCTTCTTGTTGGCGCTTATTTGTGTTACGTAAGATATTCAAACCCAACACGGCAGGAAGATATATATAAGCAATGCCTTCAGGAGGCAATCCCATTGATCGTTCAAGTTACGCTTTTGCCCTTATTGGTTTGACTTTATTATATTATATTTACGTAATGGAATTCAATTTTAAACATATTTGTAAGCCTTCCATTACAAGTTTTCTCACCACATAATATAATGCTGTTACTTACGGATAACCAAACCATGCATGCGTGGTAAACAATATTAATCACTCACTTCTTAGAAAGTTTTTTAATTTAAGATTTCCTGTGTTTTTTTTAACTAAAATAATAAAGTTTGGGGTTTGGGTGAAATCCATAGGAAAAACTTTATGTGTGCACTTTTCCCGATTTTTTCAGTAGATCCTTACAGTGCACTTATACAAAATTGTCAATAATATAGAGCAATAGAAGGAAATAAATGACCAATTCATATATATTTGGAGTATAAATATGGAATAATTTTAAATAAGATAAACAATTTTTTGTCAAAATAGTAATGTATCACTTTGGTTCTGATCATGAAAACAAAATTTCTCTTAATTATAAAACATGTCATTAATTTTGTATCACTAGTTTTACCTCTTATTAAATGTTGGTGCATGTTATTTAATTCTTAAAGTATGCATATTTAATAGGAAAAAAAGTTAGAAACATATTAAATTTTTAGATTGAATCAAATGAGTTTCAAGATTTTTTTTAATTTTTGTAAAATATGTTGGAAGTGATTTATAAAAATAAAATCAAAGTGGCACTAAAACTATAGTTTAACTAAATACTTGAGAAAAGATAAGGACTAATTAAAGTTGGTTCACTTGAATGTATTTGAACAAGGAATAAAGAAGAGAGGAGGGTAAAATGGGAAGTTAGGTGACCAAGAAGAGAAGGAAAAGAAGTTGGAAGTTGGGAAGGGAAGTTAAGGCTAGGGTATTAACTAAGTTGGTAGCCTACCCTTCTGCCACAAACATATAGTTTATTTAATTAAGAATATTCTTTAATTAATTAGAGAAAGTTAATTCACTTTATTATAATTAACAGAATTTTTGTGGTGTAAAGGCAAAACAAAGCATTATTTACAATTGCTTGAGTTAAGTAATAACGTACACGTATGTTTTTGACTCAACCTTGGCAGCTAAGCTAAATTCAAACCCTCTTTCTCCCTTTTCTCAACCCATCCCAACTATCCCTTCTCTCTCTCTCTCTCTCTCTCTCTCTAATATTGTCGCTTTCAATTATTCTCTCTACTTAATTAATCTCATTTATATACACGCATGGTATATAAAATTTACTGTCATTTTAGCTCTTTATTTATATATAATTTCATATTCTCCCTCCAATTCTTGTTATAAATTTTTAGGAAAAAATGGATGATTCTGATAACACAATATGTTTGGTATGAGAAAAAAAGAATGAGAGAGAAAGAAAATTTTAATGATATTGATTTGGAAAAATTGAAGAAGTGAGTTTGATTTTTTTAATTAATTTTTCTTACTATTTTATCCTGCATCTTCTATTAAAATTTTATAATCATAAATTTTCAATTGTTTCAGATGAATTATTAATTTTCTTCTCCTCTCTCTTTCCCTCCATTTCCCTCATAATTGGTTGAAACAATTATGACATTTATTCAGAATTAATCCCTTCACTTTCATGTTGTTTTTATTAATTAATATGACCGTCTTTCGTTCTCGTAATTAAACAAAAGAGAGCGACACATTTTGGTTCGTTGTTTTTAAAAATTAAATGCAAGAAGAACAACATATACGCTAGCTCATGCCTTAACTGAGATTTTTGATATTTTATATCTAAAACTTATAAAAGAATAGGTACTGGCTTGGAAAGAAAGATTATAGCAAGTAATTATGGCTGAGCGGATACATGAAAATGACGGCAGAAATGTTTAAAATGGATTATATAATAGTGAATTAATGCGAAGCAAAATCTTGTTAATTAAATTAATTAATTTGACAGGACATTATATATATATATGGGAATATATAACATAAAGCAACAGCAATAATTTTGATAATCTACAGCGAATTGATATGGCCAACTTTGTGACGAGAAACTGTACGGATTTATTAAAATGAAAAATCTGCAAAACACCCGTATTATATAGACACACGCACGCACACATTACATCAAATCATAATTATAAAATCTTGTTTGTAAATTTTATAATGATAAGACTTCATTTATAAGCTATAAAGTAGGTTTTATAATTTAATAATTAAGACCGAAAGTAATATATATAAGTAATATATATATATAAGTATATAGAATGATTATGTAAGCCAATTTTTTTATTATTACCTTTTTTTCTAAATATATATAGGAGCTGATTGGGATATTTGTTTTGGTCTTAAATATAATATTTTAATTTATTTTGTCTTTCAACTTTATAAAATTTTTCTTCACCTATTCCTATTGAATGTATGTATGAAAAAAGGATTTTCATCAATAGAATAACAATAAGATGGAGTATTTTAAAGAAACTAATAGACATGTATTACAATAACTAATTTAATCAACTTTTTTAAAATCCAAATATTACAGTTATCTACTTTATATATGCGGGATCAAAAAGAGTAAAAAATGATGAGTATAAAAAGATTAAAACACCCTTAACAGTTATTTTTCCTCCTCCTCCTTCTCCCCGCATTCCCATAACCTCTTTCCTTCCATGGGGGTTTGCAGACATGCCCCCACATCGTTCTTGCGATGATTGGCATTTGAGTCACTTCGCAATTCCTTATATCGCAATAATACCTTTTTTTTTAAATTGGGATTTTGGTTCTAATTTCCAAAGCTTATTATCAACTATATCATCTCTCCTTATCTTCTTATATATTTTCATGTTTTATAAATTTTTTTCAAAAGAAATTATATTAGTTAGATATTTCTCTGAAGCAATGGCCACGTCATCACTCCCGGGGTGAGGAAGCAAGTCCTTGTTCTCATAAGGGATCACCATTGTTTTTTGATTCCAAGCCTCTCTCATCGACATGTCCCAATAATTTAGATATTTCCACAAATATTTTCTCACGACGGGAAAATGTATGCCTGGATATTGGGCCGAAAAACTTGGGCTTGGCCCGATAAACCTCTAAGACGCTATTTTGGTCTCATTTTTAAGTTACATCATTCTCCCTTGCGTCTCGACTCTATAATTTAACTGTCTAGAGTCCAAACCATCACAAGAAACTTTGAATGATCTCCAATATTTATAGAAGTAGCTTATAAATTTTTTTTAATCATACTAACCTTACCGATTTAGTGAAAAAGGTTAGCCCTTAGTTGATAATGATACTTAAATTTTGACATTTTTCAATGCTAATTCTTTCAACATTAATTCTTACATGTCGTTTAGATAGGAGAAAATAACTCATGCAAGTTTCAGGCGAAAAAAATTACATACTAACAAGTCCTCCGAATCTCGTTTAAATATTTAGATTCTAAGCAATTTATTAAGAGGATGTTTGGATAAAAATCAAACTACAATTTTAAAAATGATTTTATGAAATATGAAATAATATATAAGATGAGACTTGTCTCAATTTACACGAAAACACTTTTTAAAAGTGTTTTTTTTATCCAGACACCCCTTACTCAACTTTTGTAAATATGAAAATTTGTTTTGACAATGTTAAATTAGCATTTTTTTTTAAATTGCTTTAATTTGCATAGCATAGCCATCACCAGAAAATAAAACATCTGTAAGAGCCATTTGAGAGGCTAGGATATAAATGAGAATATAACTATTAGCCTCCTCTCTTCCATGGCTTCGCAAAAGGATATTTTGATTTGCGGTTAACGATTAATTAGGTACTATTTATTCAAATAACATACTACTCCCTCCGTTCCTTATTATAAGAGACACTTGATGCTTATGCCATGTTCCTATATATAAGAGACACTTACAAGTTGTCTCTACTTTTTTGTATTGATTTACTATTTTACCCATATTTATTATCTCCAACTCACACTCTCTCTCCCTCCCACTTCTCTTTCTTTTAATAATTTAATTATTCTCTCTCATGCTCTCTCTCCTTATTAATGAGGGCATTTTTGGAAAAAAATTATACTTTTTATACATTAATTGTTCTTAACTAACTTTAACTGTTTTTTTGATCAACGTAATTCGGTTATTTGTCTCTTATAATAAGGAACGGAGGGAGTATAACTTAGAATTATTGGTAATTTGTCTTTTAAAATATTATTTGCATAATCATTACTACATATTAATTCCTTCAATGTATAAAACAGCTTGATCCTAGATTCACTTTAGTTACTCAAAATTTTAATTTTTAGAAATTAAATATCACATATTTATATTCAAATAATAATCCTCGTTCTTATTAATGGCTTTTTTGCCAAGTGACTCAAGAATGTTTTGACCAAAAAAAAAAGACTCAAGAATGTGAAAACCGTTAAAACTGAATTAACTTAATATATATTTTCTTCTTCATAACTAACTTATAACAATGTGTATATAAACTAGCTAATAAGCTATTTTAGTTACTGTGTGCGTAATTCATATTTCATTATAGTAAAGTGGAGTTTGTTGAAAGACCGTTGAAGCAGAGAGAGCTAGTGGATGGCCGAGTTAGAGCCCGAGTCAGCGGCTCAGGCAACCGCAGGCGGAAGCGGTGGTGGTGACGTCAGAGTCTTAGATGAAAACATGCTGTTTACGATGGCTAACATCACAAGGATCATGAAGAAGGTCTTACCAGATGGCACGAGGATCACTCAAGATGCGAAAGAATTGGTGCAAGTGTCCGCGACGGAGTTCATCTTTTTCATCATGTCCGGCGCCCACCAAAACTTCCCTAACACCGATGAACGCAGAAGCCTTACCGGCGACGACATCCTCCAAGCCATGGACCTCATGGGATTCCACATGTACAGCACATTACTCGCTAGATACCTTTACAAGTATAGGGAGTGGGACGAGAATCAACGCCAGATGGCCGTTTGGATAGACGGCGATAGCGATGATGCACAGGAGGAAGATGCGGAGATAACTGGCGGCGCTGCTGATGGTGACGACAATCCTGATGATATGGAGGAGGAGCCGGAGATAGCTGGTGATGCTGGGATGGGAGGAGGCCAACAGAGGATTATCGGTGCCGGCAACGACGGGGATCCGAATCGCAGGGAGACGGAGGAAAAGGAGAAGACTGACGCTGTAATGGGAGAGAGGCAACAAAAGCAGACCGCCGGCGGTGGCGACTTCGACTTCGACGAAGACGACGTGCTTAAGTGGTTGAACTTGGACGCGTTTGAATCTGGAAATGGATCTTCAGGGTGAAATAGTATGTAGACGATCGACCTTAGGGTTTCAGTCTTTCTCTTTCCAATCGGCAAGTTCATCAATTTTGAAGATACAGAGACGCTTATTAGGGGATCGTTATATTGAACTACTGATATGTGAAGTGTGTACAACGTTCTTGAAGCAAGGTAGAAATTAACCTGATTCTCCAAAGCAAGCCTGGGATACTCCTTTTAATTTCTGTTTGCTTTCTTTTTTTTTAAAATTAATTTCTTTAAATATATTTTATGCCCATGTTGCCACTTTATTAACAGAGAAATTTAAAAGGACTGTTATATTGGAACTTCATTAATGTTTCTGAGGTTTATGAGATTAAAAGAAAATCACGATCAGTTCGTTGTAAGTAATGTGACATTTGCTGTTGAGAATGCAGAGATTATGAATACTGATGAAATTAATATCCCATAGAATTCGTGCATATTTCCAACTTAATTAAGTTTGGGGTGTTATTAATTATGTGACATTTAGGATTAATGAATATATTTACACTGATATAAAAAATATTTGATCGGGTTTATTATTATTCTAGATATAATGATGTAGTTATAATTTACTTTTTTTCTTTTAAATGAGTATTTAAGATATGAGTTCTCCCATATATTAAGGGTTGGTGCGGATATTTTTAATATTTTTGCGGCTTAAATTAGAGGAAAATGTTAGTAAAGGAAATATGTTAGCTGTTAAGAAGCTAATAATACAAGGGAGACAAAAATAACGGGCATGTCGTACCATTAACCTCCACATTTTGTGCTTTTTATATATTGCGGTATTTTCCCCTTAAATTCTGAAAGAAAATATTTTTTTTTAATGAGTTTAATTTGATGCATGCCATATGTCCATGGGTGTATTATTATAATGAAGATAAGTCTCATAGTTATATTTAAACAACATTATTTAGCTTATAGATCATTTGCGCGCCAATTTAATTTTAACCGAAGGCATCGACCAACTTCATATGCATTTACTAAACAAGAATATATTTGCATTAGCCAACGTGTTGGCAAAAGCAAAATATATATATATATATATATATTTATATTAGCCAACGAAACTGAATATGTAGAGCTATACTATGGATTTGTTTTGACAAAAAATGCATGCGAAGAACATTAAGTTGCATGTTAAATTCTTTGATGTGCATGGCATGATCACTAGATAATACTACTTTCGATCCTTAATATAAAAGTTAGTTAACTAATTTAAGTAGATTAAAAAAATTAGTTAAGTGAATTATTTGTAATAAATAAATGTTCTCTTTCCTGAAATATTCTTGGTAATCAAATGCATTAGTTAAAACTACTATTATTATAAAGACTACATTAAAAAATAGATAAATATGTATGAGAGATAAAGTGAATTAGAATTTTATATTTAGGACTAAAATAAAAATTAAAACTAACTTTTATATTAAAGATTAGAAAGAGTACTTAAGATATGATGCGTGATGCAGCTAGGATTACCACTACCACAAAACGTGATTAGATGGTTAAATGACGAGGGGTTTGGGTATTTGGAAATGGATCTTCATGGTGAATTATGTAGACGATCGATCTTAGGGTTTCAATCTTTTTCTTTCGAATCGGTATTATCTTATTGAGTTTCATATTTGATGCGTGCGACGTAGTTAAAAAGAAATGTTGTTCTTGACGTTCTTGGCTCACCCGTTTCAAAAGACTTATCCGCAATGCATGTTGGGAATTGCCATTAATTATAACTTAAATGAAACATTTAGTTTTTTAATTTTATATAAAGTTTAATTTAGCCTCTTAATTTTAAAAAGTATATTTTTAGTTTTTTTAACCATAAAATCATTAGTCTTAAATAATAGTTTTTTTTAACAATTATGATTTTTAAAATTTAAACTTAATATGTTATTATTTGAGAATGTTAATAGTTAGAAATTTTTATGCTTATAATGAGTAGAAATATAATTTTATTTTTATCTTTATATTCTCTTTTCTTTAAAAAATTTAAATTACCTTTACCGCAAAGAATACTACTCTTAATTACAACTTAATACGCCAGCCTCCTGTATTGATTTCGCCGGTGAAAGCAACATTCTTGAAGCGCAGAAGACTCAATGGCCGCGTCAAGGGATCAGCGAAACTCAGCCGGCAGAGGCAGCGGCGGAAGAGAGCGAACCTTTTCGCTTACGAAAGTCGGAGATACCATGAAGAAGGTGTTACCGCCAAAGACGAGGATCTCTAAAGAAGTGAAAGAAATGGTCGAACAATGCTCGACGGAGTTCATCGTCTTCATCACCAGCGAAGCCGTCAAGAACAATAAGGACTTCACGCTCACCGGCGACGGCATCATCTCGGCGCTGGCTCACCTCGGATTCGATGATTACGTGGAACCACTCCAGATTTACCTGCAAAAGTATATGAAGCCTTTTGAGGCGGCGTATAAGGCGATGGCGGGGACGAGTACCAGCGCTGTGACGGAAGGGCGGCGTAGCGAGACGAGGGACGGCGACTATCCAAATGGGATTCTTAGGGTTGGGACTGCTGAGGATTTTCAAGACTTGACCGCTCTCATTCTGGTTAATATTTACTAATACGAAGCACAGAGATTGATATTCCAGAGGCAAGTTTTGAGTTTGACACTTTTATTTTGTTACTTTCTTTAATTTCTTCCCTCTTTATTACTTGTTTCATACTAAAATATTCGTGTCCATATACAGAAAAGTTTACGAACATTTGATCCTACAATACAAATGATATACGTACGTTTATTTCGTCTTCATTTTTCTGTGTACTATTTTCTCTTTAAAGATTTTTATGTTATATATATATATGGGTGGAAATTAATGTTTATGAATAGCTTTCATCGTTGAGAATGCAAAAATTATGGGCAGTGATTTAGCAAATGGGAATGATCAGAGTTCTTATACAACTTTTAACTTAATTGTAAGATGCATACATTTAGCACGATCACCTATAAAATATCTGATTTTATTAAAGTTGTCAAAAGCATATATAGAATAATACATATAATCTCTTTTACATGTTAATGATTTCTATTCATTTTACCATATTTTCTAATAAAAATTAAATATTTAATCCTTGTAATTTAACTACTGCGTTCAATTTGGTCTCTGCATGCAATTTTTCCAAACCATGCGATCTTCGTTATAGTTTGGGCGGGTAAGATAATATACCTTCTTGCTGGATGAGCCGTGTTGCGATTGGGGATTTATAAACTAAACGGGTTTATCATATGAGATTCAGAAGAACAAAAAATCAAATCTTTCTATTTAAATATATTTTTTTAATAAGGAGGGCTAGAGCCCAAATATTTTCTTAATATTAATATGAACATAATTCTGTATTTTAAGTATTTTTGGATTGGCCAAACTCCTCTGAAAGGGGGCATAATCGGATAATCCCATACTGTGATTTTGGGCAAACATGGGTTTCCAGGCCTCCTATAAATATAAGCCCATTTATTTTCAAACCCATGCCAAGTAGCAAAGTTTGGTCCGTTGAGGTCATTATTTTCATTGCCCAGGGGGAATTGAGAAATGAGAATGTGGAATGAAATTTTTAAAAGAAAAGTTTCAAATGTGAAATCATATATATGGCTCTAAAATATAGATGTTACTCCGATTGTGCTTAATATAGAACTAAATTAGAGAGTTGATATTAGTCCTATATTTGTAAGACTTATTTCATATGGTTTAAGAAAAAAATACAATTAATTAGGTTTTATATCAAAGATTATAGGAGTATTAATTAGGATAATATTTACACCAATTTTTTTATATCTATGATGTCAAGTTCTTCAATCAAACATGACTTTTTAAATATTAGCATTTAATAGCATTTAATTATAAGTACATGTGAAATAAAAAAAGATACATGACCCTGTTTGATTGGAAAACTTGACATAATATACATAAGAAACTTGACCTAAGTTTTTTCTTATTAATTACTTCTTCAGTCCTTATTATAAGACCCCATTTGACTTTTTATTTGGTCCTAATTATAAGATCCCAATCCATTTTGTCTCTTATATTTATACCTTTTTTTCCAAGATAATCCTTCTAATAATGATAGTTTTAGCCAATATACTTAATTAGCAAGGATATTTTAGGAATGACAACACTTATTTATTATAAATAACCAACTTAACTTACTTCCTTAATCTCATCAAATAAGTCAATTGGGTCTTATAATTAGGACCGGAGGAGTATTACATTTGATTTTTAATATAAGAGCTGGTGGAGGCTTGAGGGTTGGAATTGATCCTAAATCTTCAACTACTTTGTCTTCTTATTTTATATTTTTTCCTTCAAAATGATCCTATTAATTGTAAAAGGTTCCTATTGAAGGATAATTCAAATGTACATGATTAAATAAAGTATTTTAAAGAAGCCAACAAATTTTTATTACAAATAATCAATTTAATTAATTTTTTTTAAATATTTAAATTAGTTATATAGTTTTTACATTAATAACAGTCGGTAGAAATGATTACAAAGAGATGATAAATATTTCATATAAAGATAAAATATTAGTTCTCCGTGGGTTTAATTATATTGGACCTTGGTTGATCCCTCATGCTTCGCATGCCACCGACGGTCATATAATTTATATTTGAAAAAATAAGTTGACTCATCTAGAGTCGGTAATATGGGTTGGACCCGCGGGTCGAACCCGCCAACCCGCCAAAAGAGGCGGGTTAGGGTTGGCCTTTGGCCAACCCGCCACCACCTGAAAAATATGAGCCCGCACCGCCATAACCCTAACCCGCGGCGGGTTGGCCCGCCAACCCGCGGGCCAACCCGCGGGTTAACCCACCTTTTTTTTTTTTTTAAAATAGATAACAAAGACAAAAGTAAAGCAAATTTTTACTTCAAACTTTATTGTCATTAGAAATAATTAGATAAATAAGGTTATTCAATATTGCTCATTGGTTTCATTGAAAAAAAAATGTGTGAACTTGTGTATTATCATGTTGGAAAATTGGACAATCATATACTATTTGTATTTTATTGTGTTGTAATTTTTATTTGGATGTTTCTAATATTTTATATCATTTTTAGTATTTTTATTTTGTATTATATATAATTGCTAACATTTAAAAAAATAAGAAAATTTAAAAAAAAAAAAAAAAAAACAAAAATAAAATTTTGGCGGGTTGGTGGGTTGGCCCGCCAACCCACCTTGACGGGTTAGGGTTGGCAAAATGCCAACCCGCCAGAAAACGAGCCTTTTGAACCCGCACCGGACAACCCACAACCCGCCACGGGCCAACCCGCAACCCGCGGGTTGGCCCGTTTTACCAGCTCTAGACTCATCATTATATCTTTGAATAGTAAAATAACAGGTTGAATGGACAGTCAAAAGTATCCAGCTGGGTCAGAGCAGAAATGGTGACCATGAAGAGATAGAGGAGAGAGTGTTGAAATTATGAGTACGAGCCAAAAGAACAAGTTGAAAGTTTATATAATCCAATATTGAATAATCAAATCAATTGATGACTTTGTGGAAGATAAGTTGAAGAATCTACGTAAATACATTAGAGTGTGGTGGGAAAGAGACAGAATTTCCTCCACCCATGAATCGCAATGGGGCCCACCACTCCTCTCTAGTCTCTTCTTCGTCACATATGTGAAATAGCCAAGTCATGGGTTATTTTCAACAAAGCAAACTTGTAGGTATCATAACAGTAGTTCCCCCCAAGTTTGAATCAAACATTACCTTCAGTCCTTCGTATAAATTTAAAAAGATAAAAAAAATAGTTAAGTGAGTTATTTATAATAAATAGGTGTTATATTCTTAGAATATCCTTAGTAATCATGTATATTGGTTAGAAGTATCATTTGATAAAATATTTAATATGTGTAACTAGTATAAGAACTATTTTGAAAAAATAGATAAATATGAAATACAAAGTAGATTGGAGTCTTATATTTAGGATTAAATCGAAAGTTAAACAAGCTCTTATATTAAATATCTACTTACTATGTTTTATATATAAGCTACAATTTTTGAAATATGATTGATCTTTTTTATAAGTTATACTTTATATACATATATCTGAAAATTTTATTCATTTTTATCCCCGTAGGCCAATAATTATATTTTTTTTTGGATTACTCCATCCGGTATCCCAGGGAAATAGGCGTCTTTCAGCCGTGACAACGTCCCCAGACTAATCCGGATTCGGGAGCTTGCAAGGATCCATACGGATGGCGCCCCCTGGCCCCTTGGAGTGCTGCGTTCCTACGTCTCGAACCTGAGATCCGTGGTTAAGTTAGGACGACCCCAGCCAGTCGACCTAACCCCGCGGGGTTAATTATATTGTTTCTTTTGGTAGATTTTTTCTCATATTTTTTTCACATATTCTCTTTCATCTTTTTACTCCACTCATTTCCTCTCCCACTCATTTTTTTCTCATAAATAAAGGTATATCTAAAATAAATACGTTTCTCATGTATTCATTGTTTTTAACTAATTTTAACTAACCTTTTAATTTACATTAGCATATGTATATGACTAGAGAGAGTAATTGAAAAATACTAGTATGGTCAAAATTACATATTCATCTCTCTCTTAATTATATACATAACTTGGTGAATGTCTAAAGGGAATTACACCTCTTAAGGTCCCTTGAATTCAAGACCCAGTTATTGTGAAATATTATTATGGTTTTCATACAATTTGTTTAGTAAAGCTTTTATAATTATATAGACATTTTGAAATGATTAGCTTAAGATGTGTTTAGTATGAGGGATTTGGAGAGGAGGAGAGGGAGGGGGAAGAATTTTAATCATTTTCTCTTTTTTAGCAACACACAAATTTTAGAAAGGGAGGGAAAAAATTTTCTTTCCCCTCCCCTCCTCAACCTCCGCTCCAAAATAAGAATGATTTGGAGGGAAAAGACAATATTTTGTCATGTTATAACCATTATACCCATATTTATTTTTAATATCCATATACTACGCTAAATCCTTTTTGTTTTGTCTCCAGACATTGCTTTCTCTTTTGCATGTAAATGTAAAATTTGAAAAGATAAAATGAACAATTCAATAAACAAAATTTTAAGAATTTAAATTTTGACATATATAATTTTATATGTCAAAATTTAAATCTTCAGAGCTTTGTAGCCATAAAGATAAAAATAGATAAAAACGAGATCTCACATCTAATGAGCTTATTTGTTTAACCAAATATTTCATTCAAAGATACAATACAGCATAAGTAGTGGTTGAATATTACTTTAGCCTTCTTTTCAATAATAATTCATGCTCTAGAGTATATTAGAATTTTGGTATATGTATTGTTCAATATATTAAATGTTATTTACAATTCTATTTTATTAAACATTTTATAAAATTTAGAAAATAATCTTAAATAAAATAAAAACAAAATTGTCGATGTCAAAATATTTTTCCGTCCCCTTCTCTCGTGAACCAAATAAGGTAATATTAAAATTCCTCTCCTCCCTTCTCTTTTAATAAATCTAAATAAAATAATATTAAAACCTTTCTACTCTCCTCTCCTTCCTTTCCCTTTCCTCTATTAAAATCTGTCCCCTCCTCTTCTCTCCCCTCCTCTTCTCTGATTAAGTCTTTTTATGATGGTTAACATTTCTGGTGAATCATTTTCTTCTTCTTCTTCTTCTTCTTCTTTACATTTGAGGTCAAGTACATGAAACTCTCTCTGTCAGGGAAGGGTGAAGATGAAGGAACTACATTAAACCCAGAATAATGGCCGCGCATTTTTGCCCTGCACACTTCATCCATCTGCTTCACAAACTTGTTCTTCTGATTGAGTGGCTGAGCTGCATATTCCTCAAAAGGCATCCACTATACAGCAAGACAAGACGGCATAAGTATGATATACTATCAGTTTGGTCCTTCAAGTTTAACCTTATTAATCAAATCCCTAAAGTTTCATGCACAATTTCATATTCTTATTTGACCTCATCGTACCAGCAATTTTTTCTGCAATCCATGAAGAAGTTGCCACCTTCGAGGTTATACCACGTGTGTGAGGGACTATATATTTTCAAACCATAAAGACTGGTTGTATATGGTTATGAAATTATAGGGATATGATTGATGAAAGATTAAACTTCAAGGACCATGTTGATAACTGAGGCAAACTTGAGGGTCAGAAAGTTTCATTATTCATTATTCCTAGAGCCTACTACATAGTTCCAGTGATCCGCTAGTCTACTAAACAATCTTCCTACCTTTGGCTGTAATAATCATTCTGTTTTTTTCCCCCCAATACTTACATTATATTAAGCAGAACATAACTCCAACTACAATGTGATTTAGTGTGATGGGACAAACAATTCAGTTTTAAACTCATCGCTTGTTTCCTTTCCTTCTCTATCCCTGTTAAAAAGTACGATAAGCATTTACTTTTGACATGAAGTATTTAGGTTGCCAGAAAATTATGCACCTGGGCAGCTCTTATCTCTTGTTCTTGCACTTGGATCTTAAAAGAACGAGGGCGCAGCATGCACAAGATGAATAACTCTGACTTCGTAATTAAGTATGACTTTGGAGTTTGTCTGATGAAAGAAGAAAGAGATGTTTAGCAGCTCCTAAACTTGCAGATTCCAATCCCAAAAAAAAAAAAAAAACAGAACAATTTGTATCTACCTTAAGGCTAACACTTCCAAAAATTCTGTGTCAATCTGCAAATTGAGAAAGCCACAAAAACTTAGGCATATATGTGTGTGTGTGTGCGTGCGTGCGTATAGAGTTTACTTCTTCTACAGTTTATAGCTACCATAATCAGAATACTTACTCCTGTTTCTTCTTTGACCTCTCTTATTACCGCTGCACATATATCTTCTCCCTGGATAAGTCAAACTAAGTAAATTTTACACGCCCATCATTACTTCTTACTCTGCAATGAGCCGATGAACTACATGTTTACCTGGTCAACAGATCCAGTGGGGAATTTCCAGACTCCAGGTTTCCAAAAAGGTCCACTTTTTTCTTGAACCACTAAGATCTAGTAAAAAAATAGAGAATACAACATTAATCACACAATGCAAAATAGAACTACATTTTTAGAATTCTTCCCACTCGCTTTTTCGCACGGAAGGACATAGGCAATATAATACTGATCACAGCCTTAGAATTGTGAGGAAGCTTTTCCTATTCACTTGTGAGATTCATTGTGCAACTTCGCTATATATTGACATATAGCAGGGGAAATACCTTTTGTTTTTCTTTCATGACAAATCCACCAACACATACACGATGTGTGGCGTTTGCCGGAATATTACTTGCAGTTTCAGGTAGCCAGTATACAAGCATTAAATACTCTGGTTCTGCATGGTGATACCGAAATCCCTCCTGTACAGAAGAGCCATAGAACCAGTCGTAAATTTACAAAAATGCACAGCAAATAATGACCAAAAAGTTTTCTTCTTGATCAAACTTCTCAAGCACAAGGGTACCTTAACCAGAGGTTCAACAAGACAGGCTTGATGTATAGGTAACTTTATCCAGACGGTTTTCTTGCCCTGTCAGACAAAGTTGATTCATCAACTATACAGGATTAAGACACTGGTGGGTTCTTGATTCCCTCAGGGCAAGCATATCATTGTACCGAAAAAAAGCCCTTTTGGTGTCATGAGCCAATTCTTGTGTGATACAAGTTTGTATCATATGATTGATAAGTGGCAAGCTTTTATTTGTCTGTTCAAAAGATTTCTACTAATTGTTTCCAGTAATGTTAAAATATCTCAAGCACACAACCAATTGAGGAAGCTGAACAGAAAAGAATTTGGGAGAGTGAACTTCACATATCACGGCCAAGTGAAACAAATAGTAAGTTCTGCATAATCAATAAGAGATGAAAAAAATACACCACTCTACGGGTTTTTGTTGACCTGAACTATAACATGAAGCAGAAACAGTACGTAATTTCTCAAGGAAAAACCCCTGTATTTCATCTGCTTTTGCATGAAACTAACATGAGAAGAGGAAAGAGGAAGAAGATATCCAAACAGTATGCATCACAATCTCGTAGAACCCAATTTGCATGCTTCCTTTCCTTGCTCTCTCATAGCACAGCCATAACATAAAGCATGAATAATGCATATCTAGCTATAGAAAAAGCCTCATGTCTGGTTCTACTGTCACAAGCAAGTATTCATCAAACAAATGAAATCAAAGAGGGAAAAATGAACAACAGCATAAAAATAATACGAAAGGCTACCAGCTGTCTCCAATGTGAAATTGAAGCTCTAAGAATCGGCATGAAGGTTGCGGGATCCATAGGCTCGTCCATTTCAACCATAACACCATTGTAGTCATCATCAGTTGATGCTAATAGTCTAACTTCTCGGACTCCATTCTCAGCAACCGCTGGTGGGACAGTTTCTGCTGAACTTGTTGAGTCTGTCATGCCCTAAATGGGAAAAGGAGCTGCCACTTTAATGTTGATCGTGAAGGAACATGAAAGTAAACAGCATTAGACTAAAAACCAAAGACCATTTAATTTTATTGAGACTATTCCTAGCCAAAGAACAGCAATGGTATTAAGCATTCCCTTCAAACAGGAAAACAACACAGTTGAAGCAACGGCTAACACCCCTCAAAACTGATTCTTCTACTATGATTAGAGAAGAAGGGAGAACAAAACGTTCATAGTAACCATTAAATATGCATGAATCAATGAGTTCAATCAGACGCTCACAAACTTCAGAGCTGCTCTATATCAAATTTTTCCATAACCGGAGATAATACGTAAGTAGTACTGTCTGAATTTCAATTTGACATTATACAAACTGAAAGGAAATATATAGTTTCCATGAATTGAAAATGATCAAGTTGAAAATTGTGTCCAGACAAACTTAATATAAAAACAATGCAAGTTTATTGCATGCGAGAGCAAGAAGAACTGAAAATGCCTGTCATAGACTGGGAAAGCTAACTGATCCCTCAATAACCAAAGCACAAGACGCTTGTGGAAATTCGAAACTTGGTCTTATCCACCCAGACAAAGTGGACATCGGCAGAGTTTCTCACCAAAATATTGGGACACGAGAATCATAAACAAAGATACCTAGGCTTAGTTTAGACGGTGTTCGGAGTTCACCACCTGGCGAAGCAGTTATCCTCATTATTGGGATCGTCATGGATATAAAACATCAAGACACAGTACTATTCCTTCTCTTATCATAAAATTTTTTTAACTAAACAATTATAACAAATATAATTTTTTTTCCAAATATACCTTTATATATAAATAGATAGATATGAGAGAGTAATAATAAGATAAATAAAAAAAATTATTAAATATATTAAATTAGGAATAAAATAGGTAATAATATATGAAATGTTTAGATAAACTCAAAAATAATTTTATAAAAAGAGATAAATATATTTTAAAAAATTAGATCAAAAAAGAGTGTATCAGTCAAAAAGTTGGACCCCATGCTCTTGTCGTGGGGAAGGGAGAATGACGACTTGGGCTGAGATTTTTTGCAAGCTTCTGTCATTATTACGTGTGAACCTAATCCCACAATCGATAGCGACGCATTGGTTTCTTCCCAGTCATTATGATGGCTTTGCTGATTATTGGTCACTTAAGAAACGGACTCTGATGTTGAAATGAAAATGGAATCAGCTTTTGAAAGTCGACAACTTTGACAGCCAAAAAGCAGCTTGGCGGGGAAAGGATAAGAGAGTGGACACGTGACGATGCTCCCGCGGGATTGGCAGTACTCATTTTGGTCCTTTTTTTTTCCCCCCAAGTTTCATGTAATCACCTTATAATTTATAAATTTATAAATTAAAATTAATTAAAAGTAATAAATTGGTAAGAAGTATATTTTTGTTTTTAAATATATCCTTATCATAAATAGGAAAAAAAGATGAAAGAGAATGTATAAAACATATAATGAGAGAGTGTGGCAAAAAAAATTAAAAATTAATATTGAGATAAATCTAAATTAAAACTTATAAGATAAGATTTCTCTTTCAATTCAAAGTTCATTTGTCAAACGACTGGGCCTACCACAAAGCATACAGTCTCGCATTGTCACTGTTACTGTGTCACTTATTTTCTGAAAACAAGCTGCAACGTTTAAGTTCCACAAAAATGAAGCTAAACCATAAATTTTTTTTTTGAGTTGTTAGAGTTTCTCAAGTCAAAAAAAAGTTGTTATGGTTTCTCAATTCCAAATATTTGTTATTATGCTGATAATTTGTTAAGTACTCTCTGGCTGCGTCACTTATTAGAAAAAATAATTATCAAAATTACAATGTTTGTTACTTTAATTTGATTAAAAACAATAAATTTGTAATGTATATTTTTAATTATATCTTTATTTATACATGAAGTACATGAGAAATAATAATAAAAATTTATTGCAGGGAGATATTGGATGATATGTTGAATAGTGTGAAAGTAGAAAGATATGTTTAAAAATTTCCGAAAAAGATAATTTATTTCTCATGTTTAGCAATACCATGTGAAAGAAGACAGAGAAGGTATTGTAGATGTAATTATAAATAACTTGCCACACAATATAAGTAGAATAAAATTTATTTACTATCATTATAAAAATGAAAAATTATTATGCTCATGATCATTTCGTTGCATTTATATATACTAGTAATCTATAATCTGGTTGATTTTCGTTGGAAAAATAATAATAATATGGTTGATTTTGATTTTATTTAGATTGATGTCAAAAAGTTAATACGTGAGTTGTTAAGTGAGAATAATGTTATCAACTATTACTACCACCACTTATAAATTAATAAAATATTAATATTTCATATAAGAAATTATAAGGACCCCGTAAAAGAAAAAACGACATGAATTATTTTTTTTAAAATTATATATTATACACACATACTCTTTTGGTCCTATTTATAGGGTAGAGAGAGAAGGTATTTTTTGGTCCTATTTATAGGGTATTGAGAGATTTTTTTTTATGGATGTACAATTTTACCCTTCATTTATTATTGTGCTGACTTTGTTTATATGAGGTATAATATATATTAAATAGGAATAAAGTTAAAAATTTATTAAATTTTAAATAAGAGTTAATGAAGTTTAAGGTTTTTTTTTGTCTGTGTAAAATATGTTGGAAGTGCTTTATAAATAGGACCAGAGGAACATATTTTAAAATACCTCTTGAGGCCCCCAGAATTCAAGACCCAATTATTATGAAATATTATTATGATTTTTATACAATTTGTTTAGTAAAGCTCTTATAATCGTGATAAACATTTTGAATGATTAGTTTAAGTCTTTTCTATCATGGTTAACATTTTTTACGAGTCCAATTTCTTTTTATAATCATGGCACCTTCTCAAAGATTATGGTAAGATTATTTTCTATCATGATTAGTATTATTCAATTTTGAGTTTAAAAAAGAGGGAACCGTTGTTACACTTGAGGTCCCCAGAATTAAAGTACCTGAAACCCAGAATAACGGCCACCCATCTTTGCCCTGCACACTTCATTCATCTGCTTCACAAACTTGTTCTTCTCATTGAATGGCTGAGCTGCATATTCCTCAAAAGGCATCCACTACACAGCAAGACAAGACAGCATAAATACGATATACTATCGATTTGGTCCTCCAGGTTTAATGTTGTTAATCAAATCCCTAAAGTTTCATGCACAATTTCATATTCTTATTTGATCTCATCGTACAAGCAATTTTTTCTGCAATCCATGAAGAAGTTGCCACCTTCGAGGATATACCACGTGTGTGTGAGGGACTATATATTTTCAAACCATAAGGACTGGCTGTGTATGGTTATGAAATTATAGGGATTTGATTGATGAAAGATTAAACTTCAAGGACCATGTTGATAAATGAGGCAAACTTGAGGGTCAGAAAGTTTTATTATTCATTATTCCTAGATCCTACTGAAGTATGCGTTTGACATAGTTCCAGTGATCCACTAGCCTACCTAAAAATCTTTCTACCTTTGGCTGTAATAATCATTCTGTTTTTTTCGCCCCTAGTACTTACATTAACTTAAGCAGAACATAACTCCAACTAGAATGTGATTTAGTGTGATGGGATAAACATTTCATTTTTAAACTCATCGCTTGTTTCCTTTCCTTCTCTATCACTATTTAAAAGTACGATAAGCATTTACTTTTAACATGAAGAATATAGGTTGCCAGAAAATTATGCACCTTGGCGGCTCCTATCTCTTGTTCTTCAACTTGGATGTCAAAAGAAAGGGGGCGCAGCATGCACAAGATGAATAACTCTGACTTCGTGCTTAAGTGCCAATTAGGAGTTTGTCTGATGAAAGAAGAAAGAAATGTTTAGCACTTCGTAAATTTGCAGATTCCAATCCAAAAAAAAAAAAACCCAGAACAATTTGTATCTACCTGAAGGCTAACACTTACAAAAATTCTGTGTCAATCTGCAAATTGAGAAAGCCACAAAAACTTAGGCATATATGTATATAGTTTACTTCTTCTACTGTTTATAGGTACCACAATCAGAATACTTACTCCTGTCTCTTTTTTGACCTCTCTTATTGTTGCTGCACGAATATCTTCTCCCTGGATAAGTTAAACTAAGTAAATTTTACACGCCCATCATTACTTCTTACTCTGCAACGAGCTGATGAACTACATGTTTACCTGGTCAACAGATCCAGTGGGGAGTTTCCAGACTTCAGGTTTCCAAAAAGGTCCACTTTTTTCTTGAACCACTAGGATCTAGTAACAAAACACATTAATGAAAAAATGCAAAATAGAACTACATTTTAGAATTCTTCCCAGTCACTTTTTTGCACAGAAGGACAAAGGCAATATAATACTGATCACAGCCCTAGAACTGTGAGGAAGCTTTTCCAATTAACCTGTGAGATTCATTGTGCAACTTCACTATATATTGACATAAAGCAGGGGAAATACCTCTCGTTTTTCGTTCTTGATAAATCCACCAACACATACACGATGTGTGGCGTTTGCCGGAATATCCCTTGCAGTTTCAGGCAGCCAGTATACAAGCATTAAATACTCTGGTTCCGCATCGTGATACTGAAATCCTTCCTGTACAGAAGAGCCACAGAACTAATAATAAATTTACAAAAATGCACAGCAAATAATGAACAAAAATTTTTCTTCTTGATCAAAGTTCAAAAGCACAAGGGTACCTTAACCAGAGGTTCAACAAGACAGGCTTGCTGTATAGGTAACTTCATCCAAACGATTTTCTTGCCCTGTCAGACAAAGTTGATTCATCAACTATACAGGATTGAGACACTGGCAGGTTCTTGATTCCCTCGGGGCAAGCATATCATTGTACCGAAAAAATGCCCTTTTGGTGTCATAAGCCAATTCTTGTGTGATACAAGTTTGTATCATATGATTGATAAGTGACAAGCTTTTATTTGTCTGTGAAAAAAGATTTCTACTAATTGTTTCTAGGAATGTTAAAATATCTCAAGCGCACAACCAATTGAGGAAGCTGAACAGAAAAGAATTTGAGTGAACTTCACATATCACGGCCAAGTGAAACAAATAATAAGTTCTTCATAATCAGTAAGAGGTGCGGAAAATACGCCAAATCCTGAGAGGAAATTAAAAACACTAAAAAACAACAGCAATTGTGTGCTTTGGTGAGGAGCAAAATGTACAAGTAAAACTCCATTGTACTTGTTTTTGTTGACCTGAACTATAACATGAAGCAGAAACAGTACATAATTTCTCGAAAAACCTCTGTATCTGATCCGCTTTTGCATTAAACTAACATGAGAAGAGGAAAGAGGAAGAAGATATCTAAACAGTATAAAGCATGAATAATGCATATCTAACTATAGAAAAAGCCTCATGTCTGGTTCTACTGTCACAAGCAAGTATTCATCAGACAAATGAAATCAAAGAGGGAAAAATGAACAACAGTATAAAACTAATATGAAAAGCTACCAGCTGTCTCCAATGCGAAATTGAAGCTCTAAGAATGGGCACGAAGGTTGCAGGATCCATAGGCTCGTCCATTTCAACCATAACACCACTTTAGTCATCATCAGTTGATGTTAATGTTCTAACTTCTCCGACTCCATTCTCAGCAACCACTCGACGAGCAGTTTCTGCTGAACTTGTTGAGTTTGTCATAGCCTAAATGGGAAAAGGAGACACGAAAGGAAACAGCATTAGACTAAAAACCAAAGACCATTTCATTTTATTGAGACTATTCCTAGCCAAAGAAGAGCAATGGTGTTAAGCATTCCCTTCAAACAGGAAAACAACACAGTAGCAACGGCTGACACCCCTCAAAACTGATTCGTCTACTATGATTAGAGAAGGGAGAACAGAACATTCATAGTACCATTAAATATGCATGAATCAATGAGTTCAATCAGAAGCTGACAAACTTCAGAGCTGTTCTGTATCAAATTTTTCCATAACCCGACATAATACGTAAGTAGTACTGTCTGCATTCCAATTTGACATTATACAAACAGAAAGGAAATATATAGTTTCTATGAATCGAAAACGATCAAGTGAAAATTGTGTCCAGAACAACCTAATATCACGTCAGGGAGGGGAGAAACCGAAAAACGATGCAAATTTATTGCATGCGAGAGCAAAAAGAACTAAAAATGGCTGTCATAAACTGGGAAAGCTAACTGATCCCTTAATAACCAAAGCACAAGACGCTTATGAAAATTCGAAACTTGATCATATCCAGCCAGACAAAATGGACATCGACATAGACATGAAGCCAAAATTGTTCTCACCAAACTATCAGGACATGAGAATCATGAACGAAGATATCTAGGCTTAGTTTAGACGGTGCTCTGAGTTCACCACCTGGCGAAGCAGCTACTCTTATTGGTATCCGCGGGAACATAAAACATCAAAACACAGTACATTAGCACAAAAAGTTGGACTTCATACTCGTGGCGTGAAGGGAGAATGACCACTTGGGCTGTGATTTTTTGCAAGTTTTTGTCATTATTGGGTGTGAACTAAGTCCCACCACAATCGAATAGTGGCGCTTTGTTTTCTTCGTAGTCATTATTGTGGTTTTGCTGATTTGGACAGATTCGTCACTTGAGAAACGGACTCGATGTTGAAATGAAAGTGGGATCAGCTTCAAAGGTTTGGAAGCAAAAAGGCAACTCGGTGGGGAGGGATAAGTGTTAAAATAGTTAGTGTATTTTCTGTTGTGTTGTGTTAGGCTTGGGCCTGGTTCTTAAGCCCATTATGGTTATAGCCCGTTACACTGATCTATTTAGGGAGTGCTTGTAACACTGCAGATGTATGGACTCATATTATTTTGTCAATAGATGGTTTTATGTTTTCCGCTGTGTAAATTCTCTGGTTTCTATCATGGCATCAGAGCCACGAGTGGTCCACTGTCTATACTTTGAGTCCATCAACTGAAGCCCAAGATTTGCCTACCCAGAAATCCAAGAACCGAAAGTTTTTGCATACCCGGAAATCCAAGAACCGAAAGTTATCCCCATCTTGCCGCGACCCAGTCCTTCCGTTCTCGTTTCGGTGCCGCTAGGAACCCTCGCAACTCAGAAACACTGACCACAGTGACTGATTTCATGGGCGAAGAAAAGGGATCGGCGAATACTGCGATTGACTTCACAAGCCCCCTTTTCATTCACCCGTCCGACACGCAGGGGACATCGATTATTGGATTGGTTCTCACGGGCAGCGACAATTACACAGTATGGAGTAAGGCGATGATGATCGCCCTCCGGGGGAAGAACAAGACCTGCTTCGTCGACGGAACCTGCAAGAAGGGTGACCAAGATCCGAAGCTTCAAGCACTCTGGGAAAGGTGCAATGCGATAGTTTTATCTTGGATATTGGGCTCGGTCTCTAAGGATCTTGCAGCCAGTCTGGTATACTTTGAGGATGCTTCATCCGCGTGGGAAGACCTCAAGGAGCGTTTTGACAAGATCTCTGGATCCCGCATATTTTTTCTTCACCGTGAAATTCACTCACTCCGGCAAGGTGATCTTACGGTTTCGGGGTACTACTCTCGGCTGAAAGAATTGTGGGAAGAAGAGGCGAATTTGATGGCAATACCGACCTGTAAGTGCCCCACTTCTCAAGCGTATAATGAAGCAACTCAACGACAGCGACTTCTGCAGTTTCTAATCGGGCTAAATGAGGCCTATACAAATGCTAGGAGTCACATACTACTGATGCAGCCTCTCCCCACAGTCAATCAGGCTTATGCGATGGTGCTAGAGGATGAAGCACAGAGGAATATTGCAAGCCTAGAGAAAGGAATTCCACATGAAGGAATGGCGATGACTGTGAAGGGAAGAGGAAGAGGAAGAGGTAGAGGGAGAGGTTCTCCCCTACCTGAGTGTGATCATTGCCGCAAGAAAGGTCACACAAAAGACCAATGCTGGCAAATTATTGGTTTTCCCTCAGATTACAGGGGACCCAAAGGAAGACAGAATCAGGAAAGCAAAGGGAATCAAAGTGGTGGGCACCGAGAAGCAGAAGCCCTCACTAACACTTCGACGGTCGTATCCCCTAGCTTCACCTTGGAGCAATATGAAAGATTGCTGGAAATTCTGAAGAAGGATTCAGAGAGCAACGCGCATGCCCTCACCGGTACAGGTTTGCCTAATCTATCTATCACTAAATTGAATCACAGTAAATGGGTTATTGATTCTGGAGCCACCACACACATGGTTAGTGATTTAAGGTTGCTAGACAGTTATAAGACGTATAATGGACCCATTAAACATATAAGAATTCCAAATGGTGATAGATTCTCGGTAACTCACATAGGAAAGGTTAAATTCCCGAATGGAATAGAGTTAAATCGAATCCTATATGCTGCTGAACTACAATTTAATCTGATTTCTGTTTCACAGATCACAAAAGACACTCTTTGTGTTGTTTCTTTCTATCCTGATAAATGCACCTTGCAGGGCCTTCTGGATGGGAAGATGAGGGGGACTGGTAGAATAGACCATGGTTTATATCTGTTGAGACTGGAAAAGGGTTATGATTGTATGAGTTCTGTTCATGATTGTGATACTGATAAGTCTGTGGATTTGTGGCTTCTGCATGAAAGGATGGGACATGCGCCCCTCAATGTAATCAAACATTTGGATATAGTGAAAAATAAGTCTATAATAGTCAATAAAAGCTGTGATACTTGTTTTCAATCAAAACAGACAAAGCTCCCCTTTCCCTCTAGCTGCATTAAAACTTCTGGTTGTTTTGATCTGATTCATATGGACGTTTGGGGACCATATAAGGTCCCAACACATGCTGGTTTTAAGTATTTTCTTACTATTGTGGATGACTATTCAAGAGCTACATGGACTTATTTGATGAAAAACAAATCTGAAACTGGTTATCACATCAAGACTTTCTTTTCTTATGTTCTAACTCAATTCGGTTCGCATGTCAAAAGGTTAAGGAGTGATAATGGTAGTGAGTTTGTTAATCATGATTTAAATGGTTTCTTTAAGGAAGAAGGTATTGTTCATGAGACTACTTGTCCCTATACCCCAGAACAAAATGGTATTGTTGAAAGAAAACATCAAACTTTAATGCAAATTTCAAGAGGCCTAATCATTCAATCTGGTTTGCCCATTAGGTTTTGGGGGGAATGTATTAAAACTGCTACTTATCTTGTTAACAGAATACCAAGTAGGATTCTAAAATTTCAGACTCCTTATCAAATCCTTCATGGACATGGTGCCGATTATAGTGACTTGAAAGTTTTTGGTTGCCTATGTTATGCTACAGATTTGGTTGTTACTGACAAATTTAAGCCCAGATCCATACCATGTGTCTTCTTAGGTTATCCTCCTAATCAAAAGGGATTTGTCTTGCTAAATCTGAAAGATAACAATATTTTTACAAGCAGGCATGTCAGATTCCTTGAAAATATTTTTCCTTTCAAAAATGGGCATAGTACTGATCAAGGGGGAGTGTCTAAGGAGATGAAGCACATGTTTTTCTTTGATGATCTTGATGATATTTCTGTACACCGTAATGATCTATCTATTGTCAATAGACAATCTGACCAAGAAAATGCTAGAGACAACATTCGAACTAATGATAATACTGGAGACCACATCCGAACTGATGCTTTAATGCAGACAGAAAGACCTAATAGGGAAAGAAGGCCTCCCATATGGGCCAAGGATTACATCTGCAATATGACACAGTCTATCTTAGGACAGCCCAGTGTAAAACCGAAGCCTAAGTCTAAATGTAGGTACCCTATAGAGGATTATATTTCATATGATAATGTCTCATCTTCTCATATGTGTTTTCTTTGTTCTATTGATGATGTCTTTGAACCTACTTATTATCATGAGGCTATTAAAAATCAGAATTGGGTGGCTGCCATGAAAAGTGAAATACAAGCTTTGAAAGAAAATAATACTTGGGATATAGTTCCGATGCCTAAAACTAAGAAACCAATAGGTTGTAAGTGGGTATATAAGATTAAATACAAACCAGATGGGAGTGTTGACAAATATAAAGCTAGATTGGTAGCAAAAGGATATGATCAAGTAGAAGGGATAGATTACAATGAAACTTTTTCTCCAGTGGTTAAGATGGTAACGGTGAGGACTGTTCTTAAGTTGGCTGCTGTAAATAATTGGTTATTATATCAAATGGATGTAAACAATGCTTTCTTGCAAGGAGACCTTAATGAAGAAGTGTACATGACTATACCTCAAGGATTTGAGAATCAGAAAGCTAATATGGTTTGTAAGCTCAAAAAGTCTTTATATGGGCTTAAACAAGCTTCTAGGCAATGGAACCAGAAATTGTCTTTGGCCTTGTTGAGTGGGGGGTTCTCACAAAGTAAATATGATTACTCATTGTATTTTAAACATTATGATAATGGTTCTGTAATTATATTAGTTTATGTAGATGATCTTCTAATAACTGGTAGTAATGAACAGAGAATCGAACAAGTCAAGGGCTTTCTGCATAGTCATTTTAAAATCAAAGACTTAGGAGTGATGAAGTATTTTTTAGGTATAGAGGTTGTTAGGTCAAGGAAAGGTATTGTGCTTTCCCAAAGAAAGTACACTTTGGATCTTCTTGCAGAAACCGGTATGAGTGGGTGTAAGCCACTAACATTGCCTATGGCGCAACATATGAAACTGACAGCCTATGAAGAGAAGAAACACCGGAAGGAGGACTTGTTCCAGGAGCCAGGGAAGTATAGGAGGCTAGTTGGGAAGCTTATTTACTTAACAATGACAAGACCTGATATTTCCTTTCCTGTGCAGGTGCTTAGTCAATTCATGCAACTCCCTATGAAGTCTCATTGGGCGGCAGCTCTAGGAGTGCTAAGATATCTGAAGCAGTCACCAGGCCTTGGGATTCGGTTGAGCTCGGATGGAGATCTGAGTCTGAAGTGCTTCTGTGATTCAGATTGGGGGTCGTGCGAGACCACGAGGAGGTCGGTCACGGGGTATCTTCTCAAATTAGGAGATTCCCTCATCATCTGGAAAACAAAGAAGCAGCCCACAGTATCAAGATCTTCAGCAGAAGCTGAATATCGGGCATTGGGATCTGCTGTTTCAGAAGTTGTTTGGGTCAGAGGCTTGCTGACAGATCTGGAAATTCCTGTGCAAGAACCGGTGAAGGTGTTCTGTGATAGTAAATCTGCAATTTACATAGCCACAAATCCAGTTTTCCATGAGCGCACCAAACATATCGAGATAGATTGTCACTTCGTGAGGGAAAAAGTGACTGAAGGACTTGTAAAGTTACAGCATGTGAGATCTGCCAATCAAGAGGCAGATATCTTAACCAAACCTGTAGGAAAGGAAACGCAACTGAGGTTGCTTAGCAAGTTAGGTGCTTGTAATATGTTCCAGCCCCCAACTTGAGGGGGAGTGTTAAAATAGTTAGTGTATTTTCTGTTGTGTTGTGTTAGGCTTGGGCCTGGTTCTTAAGCCCATTATGGTTATAGCCCGTTACACTGATCTATTTAGGGAGTGCTTGTAACACTGCAGATGTATGGACTCATATTATTTTGTCAATAGATGGTTTTATGTTTTCCGCTGTGTAAATTCTCTGGTTTCTATCAATAAGAGAGTGGACACGTGGCACTGACGATGCTCCCGCGGGACTGGCAGCACTCATTTTGGTCTTTTTTTTTTTTTTTAAAGTTTCATATAATTAACTTATAATTTATGAATTAAAATTAGTTAAAAATAATAAATTGGTAAGAACTATATTTTTATTTTTAAAAATATCCTTATCATAAATGTAAAAAAAAAAGATGAAAGAGGATGTACAAAACATATAATGAGTGTGAGAGAGAGAGTGGCAAAAAAAAAAAAAATAAATAAATATTGAGACAAATCTAAATTAAAGCTTATAAATTTGTCAAACAAATGGTGCATGCTTGGGGTCCCTTGTGGGTGTTCTCAAACCCCACATTGGATAGGTGTGTGAGTGTGTTAGTGTGTATAAATAGATAAGGTGACTGTTTGGGTACCACCTGTGTTAGGTGGTTTTCCCTTCAGTCCATTGTCCAAAAAAAAAAAAAGGCTTACCACAAAGTCAAGCATTGTGACTGTCACTGTGTCACTTATTTTTCTGAAAACAAGCTGCAACGTTTAAGTTCCACAAAAATGAATCTAAACCCCCCCCTTTTTTTTTTTGAGTTGTTATAGTTTCTCAAGTCTAAAAAAGTTGTTATGGTTTCTCAATCCCAAATATTTGTTATTATGCTGATAATTTGTTAAGTACTCTCTGACTCCGTCACTTATTATAAAAAATAATTATCAAAATTACAATGTTTGTTAGTTTAATTTGATTAAAAACAATAAATGTGTAATATGTGTTTTTAATTATACCCTTATTTATACATAAAGTACATGAGAAATAATGAATAAAAATTTATAGCAGGGAGATATTAGATGCTATATCTAATGAGTGTGAAAGTAGAAAGATATGTTTAAAAATTTCAGACGAAGATAATTTATTTCTTATGTTTAAGGATACCACTGTGAAAGAAGACGGAGAAAGTATCGTAGATGTGATGATAAGTAATTTGCCACACAATATAAGTAGAATAAAATTTATTTACTATCATTATAAAAATGAAAAATTATTATGCTCATGATCATTTCGTTGCATTTATATATAATCTATAATCTGGTTGATTTTGTTTGGAAAAAATAATAATATGGTTGATTTTGATTTTATTTAGATTGATGCGTCAAAAAAATTAAGACGTGGGTTGTTAAGTGAGAATCATGTTATCAACTATTAATACCACCTCTTATAAATTAATAAAATATTAATATTTAATAGAGGAAATTATAAGGACCTAGTAAAAGAAAAGACGACATGAATTATTCTTTTTTTTTTTTTAAAAAAGAATTATATATTATACATATATATACATTCACGCCAAATCCTAAGAGGAAATTAAAAACACTAAGGTTGCGTTTGATAGGAAACACTAAAAATTAGAGATAAGAATTTGAATTGGAATTGAAAAAATCTATTAAAATAGTGTTTAGCATGAGAGATTAATTGTAATATAGGATTGGGGGATTGGAGAATACTATGAAGGATATGGTATTCTCCAATCCCACTTCTATGTGGGTTTACCTAATCCCATATAATCAGTAATTACTCATACTAAATACAATTTTAATAATTTTTTTCAATCATAATTTCAATCCCTATCCTTCATTTTTAATGCTTCATACCAAATAGGACATAAAAAACAACGTGCAACTGTGTGCTTTGGTGATGAGCAAAATACACAAGTAAAACTCCTTTGTACTTGTTTTTGTTGACCTGAACTATAAAAAAGGAGAAACAGTGCATAATTTCTCAAGGAAAAACCCACGTATCTGATCCGCTTTTGCATGAAACTAGCATGAGAAGAGGAAAGAGGAAGAAGATATCCAAACAGTATGCATCACAATCTCGTATAGTCCAAGTTGCATGTTTCCTTTCCCTGCTCTCTCACAGCACAGCCATAACATAAAGCATGAATAATGCATATCTGACTATAGAAAAAGCCTCATATCTGGTTCTACTGGCACAAGCAAGTATTCATCAAACAAATGAAATCAAAGAGGGAAAAATGAACAACAGTATAAAACTAATAGGAAAAGCTACCAGCTGTCTCCAATGTGAAATTGAAGCTCTAAGAATCGGCAGGAAGGTTGCGGGATCCATAGGCTCGTCCATTTCAACCATAACACCATTGTCGTCATCATCAGTTGATGCTAATAGTCTAACTTCTCTGACTCCATTCTCAGCAACCGCTCGTGGAACAGTTTCTGTTGAACTTGTTTAGTCTGTCATACCCTAAATGGGAAAAGGAGCTGCCACTTTCATCTTGACCGTGAAGGAACATGAAAGGAAACAGCATTAGACGAAAAACCAAAGACCATTTCATTTTATTGAGACTATTCCTAGCCAAAGAAGAGCAATGGTATTAAACATTGCCTTCAAAGAGGAAAACAACACAGTTGAAGCAACGGCTAACACCCCTCAAAACTGATTCGTCTGCTATGATTAGAGAAGAAGGGAGAGCAGAACATTCATAGTACCATTAAATATGCATGAATCAGTGAGTTCAATCAGAAGCTTACAAACTTCAGAGCTGTTGTATATCAAATTTTTCCATAACCGGACATAATAAGTACGTAGTACTGTCTGAATTTCAATTTGACATTATAAAGATCAAGTGAAAATTGTGTCCAGACCAACCTAATATCACCTCAGGGAGAAACCATAAAACGATGCAAATTTATTGCATGCGACAGCAAAAAGAACTAAAAATGGCTGTCATAAACTGGGAAAGCTAACTGATCCCTTAATAACCAAAGCACAAGACGCTTATGAAAATTCGAAACTTGATCATATCCAGCCAGACAAAATGGACATCGACATAGACATGAAGCCAAAATTGTTCTCACCAAACTATCAGGACACGAGAATCATGAACGAAGATATCCTGGCTTAGTTTAGACGGTGTTCGGGGTTCACCACCTGGCGAAGCAGCTACTCTTATTATTATCCTCGGGGACATAAAACATCAAACACAGTAAACTAGCACAAAAAGTTGGACTTCATACTTGTGTCGTGGAGAAGGGAGAATGACCACTTGGGCTGCGATTTTTTGCAAGCTTTTGTCATTATTGGGTGTGAACTAAACCCCACAATGGATTTACCAAAAATAAAAAAAAAAGACCCCACAATGGAATAGTGACGCATTGTTTTCTTCCTAGTCATTATTGTGGCTTTGATGATTTGAACAGATTCGTCACTAAGAAACAGACTCTGATGTTGAAATGAAAATGGAATCAGCTTCAAAGGTTTGAAAGCCGAGAACTTAGAAAGCAAAAAGGCAACTTGGCGGGGAAGGGATAAGAGAGTGGACACGTGACGTTGCTCCCTTGGGACTGGCACTCTGGCAGTACTCATTTTGGTCCTTTTTTTTTTTTTTTTTCAAGTTTCATCTAATCAACTTATAATTTATGGATCAAAATTAGTTAAAAACAACAATATTTTTGTTTTTAAATATATCCTTATCATAAATGCAAAAAGAAAAAAAAAGATGAAAGAGAATTATAAAACATATAATGAGAGAGAGAGAGTGTGGCAAAAAAAATAATTAAAAAAATTAAATATTAAGATAAATCTAAATTAAAACTTATAAAATCCATAAGATTTCTCTTTAAATTTTAAGTTCATTTGTCAAACAAATGGGCCTACCACAAAGCACACAGTCTCGCACTGTCACCGTCACTGTGTCACTTATTTTTCTGAAAACAAGCTGCAACGTTTAAGTTCCACAAAAATGAAGCTGAACCATAAATTTTTTTTTTGAGTTGTTATAGTTTCTCAAGTTAAAAAAAAAAGTAGTTATGGTTTCTGAATTCCAAATATTTGTTTTCATGCTGAAAATTTGTTAAGTACTCTCTGACTCCGTCACTTATTATAAAAAATAATTATCAAAATTACAATGTTTGTTAGTTTAATTTGATTAAAAATAATAAATGTGTAATATATATTTTTTATTACACCATTATTTATACATAAAGAATATGATAAGTAATGAATGAAAATTTATTACAAGGAGATATTAGATGATATATTTAATGAGTGTGGAAGTAGAAAGATGTGTTTAAAAATTTCAAAGATAATTTATTTCCAATGTTTAGCAATACCACTGTGAAAGAAGACAAAGAAAGTATTGTAGATGCAATGACAAATAACTTGCCACACAATATAAGTAGAATAAAATTTATTTACTACCATCATAAAAATGAAAAATTATTATGGTCATGATCATCTCGTTGCATTTATATATAATCTATAATCTGGTACTTTAAAATACCCAATACATTAAGGGCTTGTTGAGAATAGCGGTCAAATATGTAAGTCGAGATAAAACTCTTCTCATATACTTATCTCGTATTCCGTAAATCATGATTGAAAAACTATTTATAAATTGTTCTAAACGGGCCATAAGTAAAGGTTGTGCCCAAATTTGGCTCTCCTCATCAAGTTCATGGTAATCCAAATGTTAAGATAGACATAAAACATGTTACTTTAAATTTTAATTATAAAACATCGTTTGTAATTTATAAACAAAATCTTATAATTAGAATTGAAATATGATTGGTCTTTTTTATAAGTTATACTCTATATAAAAATACTTGTATGGTCAAAATTAAATATTCATCTCTCTCTCATAATTATATACATAACTTGGTGAATGTCTAAAGGGAATTACACCTCTTAAGGCCCTTAGAATTCAAGAACCAGTCATTGTGAAATATTACTATGGTTTTTATACAATTTGTTTAGTAAATCTTTTGTAATCATGATAGACATTTTGAATGATTACTTTAAATCTTTTCTATCATGGTTAATATTTCTGGCGAATTAAATTTTTTTTTATAACCATGGTACATTCTCAAAGATTATACTAAAATTCTTTTCTACAATAATTAGTATTACTCAATTTTGAGTTTAAAAATATTAGTAGCAGGTTAGAGAGAACCGTTGTTATGCATGAGATCCCCAGAATTCAAGTACATGAAAGCTCTTTCTGTTAGGGAAGGGTGAAGATGAAGGAACTGCATTAAACCCAGAATAATGGCCACCCATCTTTGCCCTGCACACTTCATCCATCTGCTTCACAAACTTGTTCTTCTCATTGAATGGCTGAGCTGCATATTCCTCAAAAGGCATCCACTACACAGCAAGACAAGACAGCATAAATACGATATACTATCGATTTGGTCCTTCAAGTTTAATCTTGTTAATCAAATCCCTAAAGTTTCATGCACAATTTCATATTCTTATTTGATCTCATCGTACCAGCAATTTTTTCTGCAATCCATGAAGAAGGTGCCACCTTCGAGGTTATACCACGTGTGTGAGGGACTATATATTTTCAAACCATAAGGACCGGCTGTGTATGTTTATGAAATTATAGGGATTTGATTGATGAAAGATTAAACTTCAAGGACCATGTTGATAACTGAGGCAAACTTGAGGGTGAGAAAGTTTCATTATTCATTATTCCTAGATCCTACTGAAATATGCGTTTGACATAGCTTCAGTGATCCACTAGTCTACCTAACAATCATTCTTGTGTGTTTGACATAGTTCCAGTTATCCACTAGTCTACCTAACAATCTTTCTACCTTTGGCTGTAATAATCATCTTGTTTCCGCACCCCCCTAATACTTACATTAATTTAAACAGAACATAACTCCACCTAGAATGTGATTTAGTGTGACAGGATAAACATTTCATTGTTAAACTCATCGCTTGTTTCCTTTTCTTCTCTATCCCTATTAAAAAGTACTATAAGCATTTACTTTTGACATGAAGAATCTAGGTTGCCAGAAAATTATGCACCTGGGCAGCTCCTATCTCCTGTTCTTGCACTTGGACGTCAAAAGAAAGGGGGCGCAGCATGCACAAGATGAATAACCCTGACTTCGTCATTAAGTCCGAATTAGGAGTTTGGCTGATGAACGAAGAAGGAAATGTTTAGCACTTCGTAAACTTGCAGATTCCAATCCAAAAAAAAAAAGAAAAAAACCCAGAACAATTTGTATCTACCTAAAGGCCAACACTTCCAAAAATTTTGTGTCAATCTGAAAATTGAGAAAGCCACAAAAACTTGTGTGATACAGGTTTGTATGATATGATTGATAAGTGACAAGCTGATGATGACTACAATGGTGTTATGGTTGAAATGGACGCGCCAATGGATCCTGCAACCTTCGTGCCGATTCTTAGAGCTTCATTTCAACCATAACACCACTGTAGTTATCGTCAGTTGATGTTAATGTTCTGACTTCTCAGATGCAAATTTATTGCATGCGAGAGCAAAAAGAACTAAAAATGGCTGTCATGAACTGGGAAAGCTAACTGATCCCTTGATAACCAAAGCGCAAAACGCTTATGAAAATTCGAAACTTGATCATATCCAGCCAGACAAAATGGACATCGACATGAAGCCAAAGTTGTTCTCACCAAACTATCAGGACACGAGAATCATGAACGAAGATATCTAGGCTTAGTTTAGGCCGTGTTCGGAGTTCACCACCTGGCGAAGCAGCTACTCTTATTATTGGTATCCTCGGCGACATAAAACATCAAAACACAGTACATTAGCACAAAAAGTTGGACTTCACACTCGTGGAGTGGAGAAGGGAGAATGGCCACTTGGGCTTGTTAAAATAGGAGTATTTGTAATTTAATAATCTGTCGTATTACTCAATACGACATTTAGGTTCTTTAACCTTCTTGGTTTATTTTTTATCTTCTGCTTCTTATAAATAGGAGTCGGGCCTTGAGTCTTAGTTAGAGGGGTCCATGTGTTGTACATTACTCTAGTTCAGTAATACAAAATTTCCATTCAGTTTCTTTGTGCGTTGCTGTATCAGTATTGGGCCCAAAATTCTACATGGCATCAGAGCCGAGGGTTTTCCCTCTCTTCGAATAGCAAGCCCATTTTCTTCCCTAAACCGAGATTCAATCTTTCTCAACCCCACGAACAGAGTCTTCCATGGCGGACGAAAAGACTGCGGCCGAGAACCTACCATTCACTCATCCCCTGCACCTCCATCCATCGGACACGCAAGGGGCCTCAATCATCTCCCACGTTCTCATCGGCACAGAGAATTACACGGTTTGGAGTCAAGCAATGAAGATCGCTCTGTTGGGGAAGAATAAACTCGGATTCATCACTGGAGCATGCAAGAAAGAAAACCACGACGAGGCACTGCACGACCAGTGGGAGCGGTGCAATGCCGTGGTCTTGTCCTGGATCCTTAACTCGCTCTCAAAGGAACTCGCGAATGGGGTTATATTCTTCCAGAATGCACACCACGTATGGATTGATCTCAAGGAGAGGTTTGATAAAAAGAATGGAGCTCGAATTTTTGCCCTTCACCGAGAAATCACCTCCCTGAGACAAGGATCCCTCTCAGTCGCCGCATATTTCTCGAAGTTAAAGGAACTTTGGGAGGAACAGTCGGCACTAGTCACTCTGCCCTCCTGCACATGCGAGACCTCAAGAAGCTATGCTCAAATTGTTCAAGAACAGAAGCTTCTTCAGTTCTTGATGGGCCTCAGTGATTCGTATCATCACGCAAGAAGCCAGATCCTCCTGATGAACCCTCTGCCAGGAGTGAACGAAGCTTACGCCATGATAATTCAAGACGAGACTCAGAAATCGATCGCCAGTAATGATAGACCGTCCCCAGGAGAAGGAATTGCAATGGCCGCCAGGGGGCGTGGTCGTGGAAGAGGCCGCGGACGAGGGGAGAGTAATCTTGAGTGTACACATTGCAAAAGAAAAGGACACCTGAGGGAGAATTGCTACCAATTAGTGGGATATCCTCCCAATTTCAGAGGAATTCGAACCAAGCAGATCAAAGAGGGGGGACAAGCTGCGTCCGATTCAACTCATGATCCAGAGGCATATGCAAATGAAGCAACCACGGTAGCACCAAGCTTCACCAACGAGCAATATCAGAAACTCCTAGAGCTTCTGAAGAAGGAGTCAGAGACCACCGTTCACGCCTTGACCGGTACAGGTTTGGCGATTCCTAATTCTTATAATGTAGCTTATGTCAATTGGATTCTTGATTCTGGAGCTACAATACATATGGTAGGAAGCCTAGAATTACTTGAGAATTATAAGATTTATAATGGTCCTATTCGATCAATTAGGTTACCTGATGGAAATCGTGTGCCTGTAACTCACATAGGAACGGCTAGAATATCTGATGATATAGTTATATCTGATGTCCTGCATGCTCCACTTCTGAAATTCAATCTCATATCAATTTCTAGATTTACAAAAGAGTATAAATGCGTTGTATCTTTCTTTCCTGACCTCTGTGTAATGCAGGGCCTTCAGGATGGGAAGATGAGGATGATTGGTAAAGAGATTAGTGGATTATACTACTTGAAAATTGCTAGATCTGGTCATATTGCTAGTGCTGTTCAAAGTGATCATAAAATTGTTAATAGTTCTGATGTTTGTCTTTGGCACCAAAGATTGGGACATGCCCCTTTTTCTGTTATGAAGCATCTAAATTTTGTAATAAAGGATAGTTCCTTGATGAATAAAGTTTGTGATGTTTGTGCTCAATCCAAGTAGACAAAGTTCCCGTTTACTGTTAGCTGTATAAAAAGTAAGCAAATTTTTGAACTTTTGCATATTGACGTTTGGGGTCCATATAGGACTCCAACACATCATGGATACCAGTATTTTCTGACCATAGTCGATGACTTCTCTAGAGGAACTTGGATATTTTTAATGAGGAATAAATCTGAATCTGTTACACATATTAAAAATTTCTTTGCCTATGTATCAACTCAATTTCATACGAATGTTAAAAGAATTAGAAGTGACAATGGATCAGAATTTAAGAACAATGAATTGAGAAGTTTCTTACAAGAAAAAGGCATTATCCATGAGACCTCTTGTCCCTATACTCCAGAACAAAATGGAGTGGTTGAAAGAAAACACAGAACAATAATGCAAGTAACTAGGAGTCTGATGTTGGAGTCACATGTGCCTGTAGAATATTGGGGTGAGTGTGTGAAAATGGCTGTCTATTTGGTGAATAGAATTCCTTCCAAAGTATTAGGATACCAATCACCCTATGAGAAGGTTTATGGAACCCAACCAGATCTGAATAATTTGAAAGTCTTTGGTTCTCTAGCTTATGTCACAGATCTTAGAGTTACTGACAAATTGCAGCCTAGAGCTATTCCTTGTGTCTTTCTAGGATACCCTGAAAATCAAAAGGGTTATGTTCTCCTTGATTTAAACACAAAAACGGTTCTGGTAAGTAGACATGTAAACTTTCTTGAGAATAAGTTTCCCTTTAAAGATGCTGTGAGAAAAGGGCAAAGGGGAGTTAATCAAGACTTAAGAGAAATGTTCTGGTTTGAACCAGAAAGTATACAGATACAAAATAGTACAAGAATTCCAGTTAACAATGAAGCTAACAGTGAGAACCATGAGCTAACAAGCAGAAATGAAACAGATATTATTCATGGGCAAAATGAAATAAACAACCAACATCAATCTACCCCAATTAGGCCCATTAGGGATAGAAGACCCCCCATTTGGTCAAATGATTATGTTTGTTCCCTCCTTACTTCTGGAACTAAACAGGAACAGCGACAGAAGCAATGTAAATATCCTATTCATGACTACTTGTCTTATTCTAATATTTCTCCCGATTATATATGCTTTCTCAATGCCATTGACTCTGTATCTGAACCAACAAAATACCAGCAAGCCGCAAAAGATGAAAATTGGATAAGGGCAATGAAAATTGAAATAGAGGCTCTTAAGAGCAATCATACCTGGGATATAGTTCCGTTGCCTAAGGGTAAAAAGCCTATAGGATGCAAATGGATATATAAAATTAAGTATAATTCTGATGGGAGTATAGATAAATATAAGGCTAGGTTAGTTGCAAAAGGATACAATCAAAAGGAAGGGATGGATTATCATGAAACTTTCTCCCCTGTGGTTAAAATGTTTACAGTTCGGTTAGTATTGAAATTGGCTGCTTTAAATAAATGGAATTTGTTCCAAATGGATGTACATAATGCCTTTTTACATGGAGACCTTGATGAGGAAGTGTATATGTCAATCCCTGAAGGATTTGACATTAAGGGGGAGAATATGGTGTGCAAATTAAGAAAATCTCTCTATGGGTTGAAACAAGCCTCTAGACAGTGGAATCAAAAGCTGTCACAGGCTTTAAAATTAGGAGGTTTTGAACAGAGCAGGAATGACTATTCTTTGTTTATTAAGAACTGTGATGATGGTATTGTTTTGATTCTGGTTTATGTTGATGATCTTTTAATAACTGGAAGTTCAGAAAAGGGGATTAAACTAGCAAAAGATTTTCTGCATAATACTTTCAAAATTAAGGATCTTGGATTAATGAAATATTTCCTTGGTATAGAAGTGGCTAAATCTAAAAAGGGGATAGTGTTATCCCAAAGGAAATATGTTCTGGATTTACTTTCTGAAACAGGAATGAGTGGGTGCAAGCCCTTAGCAGTCCCTTTTCCACAAAAGCTCAAGCTTATGCCTTATGAAAAGGGTAAGAGCAAAGAGGAGGAGTTGTTGGAGAACCCAGAAAGCTACAGAACGTTGGTTGGTAAGTTAATATATCTAACTATGACCAGACCTGACATTTCCTTTTGTGTGCAGACCCTCAGTCAATTTATGCATCGTCCAACCAAAGCACACATGGGGGCTGCACGAGGAGTATTGAGATATCTAAAGGGACGACCTGGACTTGGGATATTCCTTAGCTCAGAAGGGATTTTCCAATTGGAGTGTTACTGTGACTCAGATTGGGCTTCATGTAGTTTAACAAGGCGCTCAGTTACTGGATACTTGCTTAAGTTTGCTGGGTCTTTAGTCATGTGGAAGACAAAGAAGCAAAGCACAGTTTCAAAGTCTTCAGCTGAAGCTGAATACAGAGCATTGAGCATGGCTACATCTGAGATTGTCTAGGCATTGGGACTGCTTAAGGATCTGAAGATTCAGCACCAGCAACCAGTGAGTATCTTCTGTGATAGTCAAGCGGCGATACATATAGCAGCAAATCCAGTCTATCATGAGCGTACTAAACATATAGAGGTAGACTGTCACTTCATCAGAGAAAAGTGGGAACTGAAGCAAATTGATTTAAAACACGTGAGGTCTGCTGATCAATAGGCTGATATTCTGACCAAAGCAGTTGGGGGAGATGTTCAAAGGAAATTATTAGTCAAGTTAGGGACTATAGATTTGTACAGCCCCAAACTTAAGGGGGAGTGTTAAAATAGGAGTATTTGTAATTTAATAATCTGTCGTATTACTCAATACGACATTTAGGTTCTTTAACCTTCTTGGTTTATTTTTTATCTTCTGCTTCTTATAAATAGGAGTCGGGCCTTGAGTCTTAGTTAAAGGGGTCCATGTGTTGTACATTACTCTAGTTCAGTAATACAAAATTTCCATTCAGTTTCTTTGTGCGTTGCTGTATCAGTATTGGGCCCAAAATTCTACAGGGCTGCGAAATTTTGCAAGCTTTTGTCATTATTGGGTGTGAACTAAATCCCACAATGGAATAGTGACGCATTGTTTTCTTCCTAGTCATTATTGTGGCTTTGCTGATTTGAACAGGTTCGTCCCTTTGGTAAAAAAAAAAAAAAAAAAACAGGTTCGTCCCTTGAGAAACGGACTCTGATGTTGAAATGAAAGCGGAATCAGCTTCAAAGGTTTGAAAGGTGAGAACTTCGAAAGCAAAAAGGCAACTTGGCGGGGAAAGGATAAGAGAGTGGACATGTGACGATGCTCCCGCGGGACTGGCACTCTGGCAGTGCTCATTTTGGCCTCCCCCCCCCCTCCCAGGTTTCATCTAATTAATTTATAATTTATGGATTAAAATTAGTTCAAAGTAATAAATTGGTAAGAACTTTATTTTTGTTTTTAAATATATTCTTATCATAAATTCAAAAAAAATAAAAAATGTATAAACATATAATGAGAGAGAGTTGGGGAAAAATAATTAAAAAAATTAAGTATTGAGATAATTCTAAATTAAAACTTATAAAATCAAGTAGATTTCTCTTTAAATTTAAAGTTCATTTGTCAAAGAAATGGGCCTACCACTAAGCACAGAGTCATGCACTGTCACTGTCACTGTCACTGTATCACTTGTATTTCTGAAAACAAGGTGCAAGTGCAAAGTTCAAGCTGCACAAAAATGAAGCTAAACGATTTTTTTTTTTTGAGTTGTTATGGTTTCTCAAGTAAAAAAAAGTTGTTATGGTTTTTCAATTCCAAATATTTGTTATTATGCTGATAATTTGTTAAGTACTCTCTCACTCCGTCATTTATTATAAGAAATAATTATCAAAATTATAATGTTTGTTAGTTAAATTTGATTAAAGACCATAAATGTGTAATATATATTTTTAATTATACCCTTATTTATATAGATAGAATACGAGAAATAATGAATGAAAATTTATTGCACTGAGATATTAGATGATATATTTAATGAGTGTGAAAGTAGAAAAATATGCTTAAAAATTTCAGACAAAAATTATTTATTTTTTATATTTAGGGATACCACTGGGAAAGAAGATGGATAAAGTATTGTAGTTGTGATGAGCAATTTGCCACAGAATATAAGTAAAATGAAATTTATTTACTATCATCATAATAATAAAAAATTATTATGCTCATGATCGTTTCGTTGCATTTATATATAATCTATAATCTGGTTGATTTTGGTTGGAAAAAAAATATCTGGTTGATTTTGGTTGGAAAAAAATAATAATCTGGTTGATTTTGATTTTATTTAGATTGGTGTCAAAAAATTAACACGCGTGTTGTTAAGTGAGAATCATGTTATGCACTATTAATACCACCTCTTGTAAATTAATAAAATATTAATATTTAATAGAGGAAATTATAAGGACCTAGTAGAAGAAAAAACGACATGAATTATTCTTTTTTTCAAAAAAATTATATATTATACACATATATATTCTAAAATACGCAATACATTAAGGAAAAGCTGTGCCCAAATTTGGTGCTCGTCATCAAGTTCATGGTAATCCAAATGTTAAAATCGACATAAAACCTGTTATTTTAAATTTTAATTATAAAATCTCGTTTATAATTAATAAAATTTTATAATTAGAGTTCGAGATAAAGTTTGCTTTCTTGCGTCACAATCTGAGCCCTGCATAGATAATTTCACGAAGGGACAATCTCGTAAATAGGGGCCAACAAATTACAAAATTGGTAATTTCAGCCCTCTATTTTACCAGAGTTTTACCCTCACATTTACTAGCCAACATGTTCATTTTCACCTTCTCCCTAACCCTCGCGCCGCAAGTTTTTAACGACCCTCTTCATGGACGACCTCTTCACCGTCGACGATTTCCCTTACCACGTGGCCCCCTTTCCCGACGCCTCTGACCTCCTTTACGCCCATCCCACGCCGGGTTTTCACCCTCCCGACGTCGCCGACCACCGCCGGCTTCTCAACCCCACGCCACAGAAGCTCCGCCCCATCCGGAGCCTCGACCGGTCTTCTTCCCCGCCGGACCTTGAGATTCCTGAGAATGGAGGGCTCGCCGGACCGTCTGACGATGTGGGTTACCTTTGTCATCAGTCAAGTCAGAACCCTGAGTTTCTGGATCAGCGAGTTGTGTCTTGCGAGGAGCTGAGGAAAGAAGCTTCCGATGATGTCGTCGGAAATGACTGCCTCCAGACGGAGAATCCGGCAGTGCTCCGGCCGTGTCATACTTGTGAACCGAAGCAGGAACCTGGGTGAGCTCTGAATTCGATCCCTCGAATTTTCTGGTTTTAGAATCTTTTTATGCCGTATAATTGGGTTCGTTTACATGCCTCTTGCAAATTGTTTTCCCTTTTTTTTTTCCCTGATTTTAATATAAACACTTTTCGTAGCTTTTTCCTTTTCTTTTTTCTGTCATCAAATTATACTTTTGCTTTATTATCTTATTATTATCTTTTGCAGTGGGGCAGAGCATCCCGACAAAGTATCTTTAAAAAAAATAAAAAAAAGCTTGGTGCTTAGCTGCTTATTATTCTTACCCAAAATTTTTTCACCAGTCTTGTGTCATCTAAGTAATGTCCACTATGGAGCTCACTTCTCACCAGTAAAATTGACCTGTGTATATTGTCTAGGGTTCAATTCTTACTTCTACATCTGCAAATTGAAATTTAACTTTCCTGTAAACAAAAAGTCTGATTTCATTGTAAAGGGTTTAAACAGTGGAGAATTCATTATGTAAAGTCTGGATTATTTACGGTATGAATGGTGCATTTCCATTGTCATACGATAATTTGCAAGTAAAGAAGAGGGGAAAAGAGCAAAAGAACAGAAGTTTGAACTTACCTTGTGTGTTCTTGAGTCATTCATGTGAAATCATACTGTAGGTGACAGAAACAGGGAACTTATTGCGTTACAGTTGAGGTAAATGCAAATGGCAACTAGGAAGTTTAGCATAATGACCTATCATAATTGGGTCATCATTAATCATACCGAATACAAGGTATTTTAGCATATGAATGCTCTGTAACTAAGCTCGGGGAAGAGGATATTGTAATCTTACTGATAACCTGAAAAATGGGGTGATAATGCTTGTATTGCTATGTGGGTATTGCCTCTGAAGTCTGAACTGTTATTTTGAACTATTCCTTGTTGCAGTTCATCTTGGGACAATGATGGTGATTCGTCTGAAAGTGTGGAAGAACCCGGGAGTGGAAAGAAAAGAGAAAAGACAATGATGAAGTTTGAAGCTTTTCTAGAAAATTTGGCGATGAAGGTTATGGAGAAGCAAGAGCAGATGCATAAGCAACTGCTGGATATGATAGAAAAGAAAGAAAGGGAAAGAGCTATGAGAGAAGAAGCTTGGAAGCAAAAGGAGATGGAAAGGAGTAAAAAGGATGAGGAGGCCAGAGCTCAAGAAAAATCTAACAACCTAGCTCTCATATCATTAATTCAGAATTTACTGGGCCATGAAATTCAAATCCCCCAACCGGCAGCAACCAGCTCAAGAGAAGAGGATGAAGGTGAAGCGAACATCCAAAAGGATTTCAAGAATGATCAGAGTAATAATAGATGGCCAGAAGCTGAAGTACAAGCACTCATAACTCTAAGAACTTCTTCAGAACACAAATTTCAAGGGATGGGATCCAAAGTATCTTTATGGGAGGAGATATCTAAAGCAATGCATAATATGGGTTACAATCGTTCTGCAAAGAAGTGCAAGGAGAAATGGGAAAACATCAATAAGTATTATAAGAGAACAATGGAGAGTGGGAAGAAGCGCCGGCTAAACAGTAAAGCTTGCCCATACTTCGATGAGTTAGACATTCTATACCGAAATCGGCTCCCAAATATTGGGAAAGCCTTTAGCGATACCTCAATGTCATCAAAGACTGAAAAGGAGTAAAGTAAGAGCTGATTCTCATAAATATGGTATTTTTTTTTCAGTTTACTGCTGTTTCATATTCATTCAGTCAGATATTTTTGGCAATAATCTTAGTAATGAATATGAAGCAGGAAACATGTTAGTCTCAGATTTTGCGGTGGTCGTCCATTTATCCACTCTCGGTGTTCTATGCAAGAGTTTGGATTCTTGCTTAGGTTGGTTGTGCCTATCATGCCATTTATTGAACTCCACTTGCAAGTTAAGTTGACGTTGTGAAGATTAACGTCAACATTGTGTGATTCTGATGTGGTGGCCTTAGCCCCATTATATATGTATGAGTGGTTTCTCCATTATAAATCTGTATCATTGATTTTTTTGGTCCTGCTGAGGCTCACTCTTCATTCTTGTCTGTTATCCGAATCATGTGACTGGATTTTTTTAAAATTTTGTTAATAATTTTTCTGTTTGTTCAAAATCAGGAGGATCCTTGAACTTGTAACGATAAATTAAAAAAAGAAGAGAGATCCTTGATCTTGAAGTTGTACTTTGATGTTTCAAGGTCAAAAAGAAGTAACGCTTTTGATGTCATATTCTCGTTTTGTTTAATCTCCCTGGAAGCGCGCGCATGTAACTCCATTTGATTTAAATGAGAATAAGAATGAAAATAAAATTAAATTCTGACAATGAAATAATTATATTACGTTTATTATGAAGACTAACAGATATTTCATTCTTCGTCTGTACCGGATCCATAAAAGTAAAGGAAAAGAAGACCATGAAACGGTACCCCGACTCCATCATTTCCTATTGATTTAACCAAGAGGGAAGAAAACATATTCCCGTGCCCTTCTCATGAACAAGTCTAATATTGCTTGCTATTTAATTCTTTATCAAGTACCAAGGTAAAATGGTAGGCATATAAAGCCCTGTTGATTTTTTTTTTTTTTCCTTGGGCATTTCGATATTTTTATATTTTAAAATTAATTTAATTAATATAGTTGAAAAAAAGAAAAATTTCATATTGTAAAAATAATTTATTCTTTATTTCTATTTCCATTTCTTTGAACGGGCAGTTAGGCACGCAACGTGTTCGCCTCCTGTCGTCTTATCAGTTGGAGCTCTAGAATGGGCCTACTTTCCTACCCCCTTCCCAAAAAACACAAATGGGTGTGTTTGGCTAAAAAAGAACAGGAGGAGAGAAATTTTAATAAAAAAAAAAAAGAGATTAAAAAAATAAAATATTTTAATATTATCTTGTTTGGATTAATAGAAAGGAAGGAGAGGTGAGAAATTTTAATGTTATCTTATTTGGTTTAGAAAGGGACGAGAAGCAATTTTTGTATGGACAACTTTATCTTTATATTATTTTTTTAAGTTGATTTTTACAAACTTTATAAAGTAATTAATAAATATAATTATAAATAACATTTAATATATAAAATCAACTTTTTATAATTAGCAAAATTAAATAAATATAATGATAATACGTAATTAATAGCTACTATATATCCAATAACTATTTGTATTCATACCAAATCTAGTCTAATGAAGTAAATGTTTAATTTGAATATATTTTTTCTAGCTTTCATTTTCCTTTATACTAGTACGAGTAGTAGCTAATTAACTTTTTTAAAGACAACATAAATGACTTATTTGTATTTTTTTTTTTGTGTGCTTGATTTGCATTTGAAAATTAAAATATAATTGATACCAACTTTTTTTTATATTTATATTTGATAGTATATAAACGAGAAAAAGAGGCATGATTGAGTCCACAAGTATGTCAAATCACATACAATTCGGTGCTAAAAGGTAACATGAGATTATTAGAAAATAATATAGACATATTAGTCAATACAAACCAAAATATCTTTTCCTTCCAAATTCCTCCAATTTTGGCGGAGAGGCTTGAGAGAAGAGGAGGGAAAATGTTAAAAAAAAATTTCCTCCCTTTGTAAAATTTTCATCTTGCCAAACAAGAAAAAATAATCAAAATCCCTCCTCCTTCCTTTCCTCCCTTTCAAATCCTTCATACCAAACGCATCAAAAAGCTCAAACTCATCCCTTCCCCACCAAGATTGTCTCCTGCTCCAAGAGGGCTTTGGCTTATTTAATTTAAAATTAAAGAAAATTAAAAATTAAACAACATTTCTCCCGAAAAAGTAAATTAAAAAAAAAAAAAACTTTCCATAGCAACCCCATTAAGGTCGTAAGAAAATCACACAGCATACAAGGATCCAAAGGATGCCCGAGAGATACACCAAACCCAACAAAAAACACCGATTCATAGCAGCAAACAAGATTAAAAATTTATGCATAAATCATCAATATCATGGATGTTAAGAAAGTATTAATATGCTAAGTACAATTATTCCCACGTATAGGTATAGCTACCTGTACACAACGCCCCACTTATCATATAAACTAAATTGGACGGATGAACCACACCCTCATGAATCATAAGCTAAACCTATTAACAAATATAAGATGGACATAACCCTAAAACCTAAATGCTCTATCATTTTTCACTCTAGACGTGGGAATGGTTGTTATTTTACATTCTACAGGGTGACTACAAGTGTGTTAAAGTTATGTGGTAGTCATCTTAATTCAAGTTCCCATCTATATTTGTATTGAAAAGACTAAAATGTTGCAGCTAAACTCCTCACCGCTTTTGGCCTGAACCTTTCTTCCCGGAAGGACGCTTCCATTTACTCTGCAGTAGTCAAAGTTATGAGCAATAAATTTTGCATCAGTATTGATAACTAAATTAATATTTTGGTCCTCAAAAGATGCACCTAATCAACTGAAGTTTGAACGTCTCATTCCGCGGCTCCAAGGAGTATTTCATCAATAGCATTCTCATAATAAACCCCTTGACAAGTAATCAACATAAAACGGAGACATGGCTTACCATGAAACCTTTGTAATTGTTAAATATCTATTTCTTGCGAAAACATGCAATGATAAAACACCGAACAATATGGTGCTGCTACTTCAAGCATATACCATCGCATGTTTAAGTACCGGTTAGCCATTGTCTGAACACGTTAGTTTCACGTTATGGCATGTCAGATGTGCTAATGACATATTAAGGGGTTTAAGATGGACCACACTAGAAATAAAATACTCTTTGGAAGACTAGGACAACATGACTGAATTTTGGAGGACCACCTGGAGAAAGTGCATCTCTGAAGAACCAAAATGATAATTCAGTCAGAAAGGGTTAAAAAAAGTGCGAAAGGTCAAGATCCTTACAAGAGGTTCATCTTCGGAAATCTCAGCATCCCCAACATCATCAAGGCTTGATGACTCTTCATGTGCTTGGTCCATTTCTTGGGGACTGCTCTCCAAATAATTGTTCCCGTGATTCCCCTCAGAATCGGATCCTGCTTCTCCATTTGCCTTCTCTCTCATGGATCCACTTGATTCATCCACTTCTCTCCCTTCTGAACTCCTCTGTTCGGCATTTTGAACACCTTGGGGGATAGTCTCTCTATCTTCAGAAAGTCTTTCGTCATATTCATGCTTCTCTTCATCAGAATCTTCTTCCATGTAACTCAAACCCTTCTCTTTTTGAAGCTTCTTCCCTCTTGAAACACCTTTTACCTTCTTTTTACCTTTTTTAACTTTTCTTATTCCTTCATCCGATATTTCAGGCTGCTCCCCTTCAAAATCACCTTGCACAGAAAATATAAAAAATGTGAGAGACAGAGAGAGAGCGAGTGAAGCCTGAGTTTAGTTTTTATTCCATATTAGGATAGGGTTTGATTCTGACGTTAAGACAGCATATTTAGTTTGACTGAATGATTGTATGTCAGTAACGGTGACACTAATCTTCCTGCCACATGCATGTACTACTAAATATGCAGTCACCACATAATCCCTCCTTGAGGGAAAAAAATCACTTGTAAACATACCCTCCATTGACTTACAAGTCTACCAATCAAATTTGCGAGTGAGTAGAATACGAAACGGAACCAAATCAACATGACTGCATGGTTCAGTTAGGCGGAAACATATTACAATTACATTATAGCTTGAGCAAGCCTAAAGATATGAACCTCCGATTTAAGTGACAACTTGAGGAGTAGTTTAATTTCGTCTACTAAAAACGTACACTCATTTTCACATGGTAAATCACGTGTAATAAAGTCCTGTTCAGCCTTTTCAAGTCATGCAAAAGTAAACAAATTAAAATATGGTTCAAGAGAATGGTATAACATCTTTTCTGGCGCTAATGCAGCCAACGGAAGAAAAAGCTGACATGGAAATTTTTTGCATGAAGATGGATTTTGTCCATAATGAATATAATTAAAAACATATCAGCATGTCTACGGGAATTTCATTTAACGGTCATAAATCATTAAGTCCAGAGGGGAAATTTGTTTGATACACAATCAACATCACATAAAATGATCTAAAGACAAATGAAAATCATGGCAGTTAACATACAAAGCATATTCTCTAATGACACAATACCTGAGTCCATGTCATCAGCTTTGGATGTCATGGTTGTTTCAGCACTCTCTTTAACATCCTCTCGGTGAAGATTACTTTTTGACTTGCCTTTTTCTCCGAGTGATACATTCTTTCTTGAAGATTGTTGACCATTAATTCTATATAAAGTATACAAACTAAAATGACTAAGACATGAAACAAAATCTCAAATCTCTAACAGTAAGTTCAGCTTTTTCACTCACATCTTTTTTGATTTTTTACTCCGTGAGCCACCAGGGCTTTTATGTTTCTGTCCAGATGACCTGTACAAAAACTCAATAAATTCAACCATCAAAAGGAACAACAGACCAAAATACCAAAAAAACATGAGCACAAAAAACATAATATTCCATTTAAAGAAGATAAAATCGTATTCAAAATATTTTTTTTTTTCCATAACGTAAAAGAGTAAACTACACTAAACTCCCAGATTTAGTTAAATTAAACTTCATATCCCTCTCGTTCTAAAAAATACACTCAGCTCCCTCTGATTTATTCTGTCAATGAAGGTAACTTTCTACCCAGTATGTGCTTCTTCCAGAGACAAAAGTTACCTGTTATTGTCAAACTAATAAATTATAGTCTCATTTTGAGCCTTAACATTAACTTTGCTGGCTATCATATCAGGAATAAAATCAGAGACCCATTTTGTGCAAAAAGTTACATCATTTAGCATAAAAAAATTAGAAGGAAGACTTTCGTAATATACAACGTAACGTCACAAGAGACAAGGGAATTTTTGGAATAAGAGGGCTATTAAGTGTAATTTGATCAAAACTTGAAGGTTACTTAATTTACTCATATTATGCTCAATTTTATAACAGATGCACCATCTAACAACTGAAACTATCTTGTAGTGGGGATACTTACAATTGAAGTGAAGAACGATTTTTGGAAGACTTGATCTTCTGGAAAGGCAATAAAAGAAGCATCAGACTTCAATCATAACTGATTTCTTTCTTTGGAAATAGAAAATTATAACTGTTCCAGAGAAAGAAAAAGTAATGATACAAAATCAGAGACCTTCGCAGATTTGCGACCCTTGTCAATGAGCTCCCAGCGCTCCTTTTCCAAACGCAGAACTTCTACATCCCCATCATCATATAATATCTTTGACATGACGTGTAAAAGAAATTGCATCAGAATTGCAAAATGGTAAGTGGCCCACAGCAAATACACCAAATCACAAGTTCAGTATCATCCAGCTTACCACATGCTTTCCTTTTTGTGAGTCATGCGACTTTACAGTGCCTTCATAGAATCTACAATACATAGAGGCAACCATAAGAACTTCAATTTTTCTAAATTAAATTAAATTTATATATTGAAACGAGAAGATGTCAGAGACTTTAACATCATGTCCCAAGGATTCAAAGACATGCAAAGAACACAGTAAATAATGAAGAGAGCTGCTGCTCAATACAGAAACAGAAAGATTTTAACATCAGATAATGATCAGAAGATGAACCATGGGAAAAGTAACAAACAAACAAGGAAAACTAAATTGAAAATGTTTAGCTAAAAAATCACGGGCCACCAGGCAGCCATATACAGAGAATATGATCATAATATTCAGAACTAGAAAACCATGTTTTTGTGTTCCTTTATACAGAAAAGAATGGCATCAAAGCCATTTCCTTTTTCTTTTAACTTCTGCAACTGGTCTGTTGAATTCATTATGGGCACTTACTGCTTATCCATAGGCCACCAAACTTTGATTCGGCAACCAATCAGGTCCTCAGTATCAATTTCACCTTCCTTTGTTGTACACTGCACAAAGAGAGAAGGGGAAGAAATTATAAGTTCAACTAATCAAAGATTGTGTATATTAAAAAAAAAAAAAAAGTCCACACATGGGACAGAGAGGCCACTGGAACATTGATTAAGAAAGCTGTCAGGGAAGATTACCTTTGCAAGTCCCGCAATACTTTTTCTTTTCTGCTTTTTGAAGACCCCGTGGAAGACTTGGCAATACTGCTAGAAGCCTTGTCAGTTTTCTTTAGTTTTCTAGGGCTCTGCAACAGGGGCAGACATTAAGTAGACGGATACAATATCGAAAATTTACATTCTAAGATTCCATACAAGAACAAAAACTATCAGACAGTAAGATTTGACCTTCCAGTCATGCTCATCAGATTTGTAAGCCTCATCATCATGATAAATCTCAGAGACCTCAGTTTTCCGCTTTCCTAAGTGCGGCTTACTGGCTCTGACCTTCCTTCTCTGTTTAGCTTTGCTATCTGTATCAGGGATGAGCTCTGCATCCGAGGGTAATTTGGCTTCAGGGGAGTCTTCTGAAACTGTCAGAGAAGCCTTTGAAGTGCCACTGGACAATCTCAAACTTCTAGGTGTAGAGGAAGATCGCCTGCGCTTAGGCACTTGGATAGGTGTTTCTTCACCAGGTTTTCGTTTCTTGGTCATTGCATGAGCTGAATCCTTCTGCATTTTCTTGCTCAAAGGATCTTCATCACCATTACTTGAGTCAAACTTAGCAGACACTCCTGAGTTATCTATGTCGATTTGTCTGACCATTTTTAAGATGTCAATATCATTTTCAGCCCTTTTCATTTCATCCAGCACAGACTTACTCTTTTTCACCTTCTTTCTCTTGGTTCCCTGAGATTTTATGTGCTTTACCATTTTTCCTAGAGGCACTTCACTTCCATCCCTTTCATTGTCCTTTAGAACATCGTCATCATCAGCTAATTCGGATGGAACCTGACATACCAAAGAATCACTTTCACTTAGATCAAGAAATAACATGCACACAAGAAGTGCCACGCAGCTTTACCCTTTGCATCAAGCATACCATTTCTAGTTCAAGAGATTCAAAGTGAGCCAACGAACTTTCATCTACCAGCCAGGTTTTCATTTCACTAACCTGCTCCAAAGATTCAGAGGCATTAATGAGCACGGCTCTAATGATCTTGCAAGCGTTAAATTACAGAGCATTGGCTAATTCCAACTGAATTAGCTATTGGGGTAATCAAAATAGACTACTCTTATGAAATAACAAGTCATAGGATAGACCAAGGACCAACAAGGATGAATGAAAATCCAATCTCATGCCCTGTTCATCAGGGACTGGACAAAACTTAGAACAGTCACATCCACCAAACAGTACAATGCTAATCCCAATTTATAAAATGATAATGTCTTGCTGTAACAAAACCACGCAAGATTATCTAGCAGAGCTTACCAATGACACAAATTGGACTAAAAGCATCAACTAACTTATGTTTAAAATCTACCTGACAAGTGAGCATTCCAACTATTCTTACGCTTAGCCTGCCTATTTTTAGTAGATTATGTCTATCCAAGATTTTTTTACAAATTAGCAATACCACAGCAGGTACCGTTTGTCCAGCACAAAATACCTCACAGCCAAGATGAAAGCAATAAAATTTCACAAGAGAAATACCATACCGAAGAGTCATCTCCTTCCTTCTTTTCACATGCCTTGTATAGAATTGAGGGCAGAGAGACTGAAGTTGACAATTCTTCCAAATCACCATCCTTTTGAACCAGTCGTTTGGTGATTGCCAGCCCAAGGTCACAAATAGCATGAGAATTCTGGAAATTTATTGATCCCAATAGTAAGTCACCAATATCATATCAGTCCGGACTATGTCAAATATAGTAATCATATCAATCCCCAACCTTTGACTTTGATGCGTCAACTATATCTTCAGAGTGCTTGATGCTTTGAAAGATACAAGTAATAGTAGATATAATCTCCTTCTCTTTGTTAGTAGTTGCTTCTGACTTGGCATCTTCATCTCTATGTAACAGAATTGTCAGAATCAAGTGCAACTGCCTGAAAGTTCAGAACATTACAAATGCACAGTGAATAGGCATTCACAAGAGTGGGCACATATTGATTTTGCGGGAGGACAAGAGTTGTGTTATAGAGCAATATAGCACCTGTATATATTATCATATATTTCAACATCCTTGCACTCATCGACATTGGGACACGAATTGTGCGCAAGTGCATGGACAAGGTATGGAAGGATGTATTCAGGGCAGGTGACAGTGAAATTTGAATCAGATTGCACAGATTGTTCCCTGGCCTTCGTTTGCTGAAGCATTTGAATAATGTCAGCCAGGTAATGTTTACCCTGTGTGATGAAACAAGAGCCATCATGAAAAGCCCATAGTTAACATGAAATTTTAGTTAGACCGAAAATAAAATTTTAGAATACTAAAATGATGCAGCTAATCTTTCAAAACAAAATTACCTCTGCAAACTCATCTGCCTTGGATTCAAAAATGCTGAGTATAATGGCACAAGAATATTTGGCATCCAAAAGCCTGTCTTTTATATATTGATGTACCTTGCTTAGGAAAATCTTCTTAGCCTGAGGGAAGTTAATCTGAAAGACCAGATGAAATCAAAAGGAAGAAGTTACATCCACATTTCAATCAAAACTGACAAATTAATTTTAGACCAAACAAGTGAATAGAAGTAATTCATCTATGGATAATATTGTGGTAAAAAAATTATAATTGCCCAAGGAGAAATTAATAGCACCAAAGGAACCTACTTTAGATGTCCCCAAAGTTAAGTAGAAAAGACCAAGAGGTATTTTGTGATCCCACTGCCTTGACAAACGAAGAACGGCCTTTGCAGATGCAAGCCTCAAATGAGCCTTATCAACTGAACTGTAAGAAGGCGTAAATGAGTGCAAAAATCTATTATCTAATAGAGTGAAAAAAAAAAGAAAAAGAAAAGAACAAAGTCATTGTCAAATATATTGATTAAAATAAACCATACTTCTATGAACCAGATATACCTTGAATGTATGTCACTAGATATTTCACCATAAGTTAACATGTTCTTAAGGATATCCAGAAGACCATCTATACCAGCACGAACATGAGCATCTTTAACTGGTAAGTAACTCTTTACTAAGGTTTTAATGCCATATATCTGCAGCCAAGAAAGAGACGGTCCATGTAACAGTGAATTTATAAGTTTTTTTCAATTTACAAACACTACATTGATGTTAACAGTATTCTGAATTAAAATATAGAAAAGACTACTCTTTCCACCTACCTTCAACATGCAAAGATCGCTTCGATCATCCCAAGATGCTCCAGCATCATCTTTCTGAAACAGTGAAGCGAACATGTAGACAAAATTCAGTTCTGTCCAAAGCTCACCTCATAAATAAGAACGCTCTACGGGGGATTTTGAAAGGCTTACACTATCACTTTTCAAAATATTGTTTATCACATATTCTTCAACCTCACTTTCTCTAGTTTCAAAAACAGGCATGGCAGTTTGTGCTATACATCCTAGAGACTGTAGTACTGCGGGAAGATGTGTTTTCTTCTCCAGCATATCGACAAGCCTCTGCATGAAAGTGAGAATAATCAAGACAATAGCAACAGAGTAAAATTGTCTGGTCCACCCGCCAATTAATTATATGGAACCTTATATAGAACAGACAGAGACTTGAGGCCATCATCCTTTGTTATTGCAGCCAGTGCATGCACAGCATACTTAGCCTGTCTCCGACTACCTTCTAAACATAGCCTCTCCAAAATAAGGTCTACAGAGCTGCATGGAACAAGAAGATTATATCGAAATCTATAATGAAATAGACAAACAATTATAACAGTTTTAACATTAGCACCTCGATGTAACTGCGAGTTGTTCACGTATTGTGCCACCAGCCTTTGCTAAAACATGCAACACACCTTCTTTAATCATGTCATCATTATCCTTAAGTAAACACACAAGCTCCTCCTCACTGCCACGAAGAAGCAATGGACAAAAACGAGCAATTGTCTGCAGTTTATCCAAACCGAAGTTAACCACAAAAGTCAGAGAAGGTAAAATCCAGTATTTATGATTTCCACAGCCATAATCAGACAGCCTAAAGTACAGCTTTGACCACAAAATGACCCAAACATATGATATCATTGGAAAAAGGGCATGGCAAAGACCCAAGCATCTAAACTTATAAGACAATTACCCCCCCGGGGGGGTGGGGGGGCCACAGGTACCATTTAATCAACAACAAGAAAAGGAATAAAACACTGTTTTACAGTCATTTCAAGTAACATTAAAGTGGCTGGTACTATTTATCCTTTCCACCTGGTGTGGTGATAAAAGCTAAGAACTAAAAACAAATAAATCTACGTAGAAGCTAAGTGGTACTGTTTATGATGAACAATAAAAATATAAATCTATATATTTGAGAAAGATGTCCAAAAAGCTAAGAACATAGGAATAACATGTCCTACCCCCAATATATTCATGCAAGATTGTATATATTCTCCATTCACTGCAGGTTTTTTTGCAACAACTTCCGAGAGAACTGCTTTTACATGCTCCTTGTTGAAAAGTAAGTAAGAACATTTGACGGAAAAGTTCTTCAGGAAGTCATAAAGCCGATGTTTCTCACCAAGTATTTTAAGCAAATCCTCCTGCAAACATATATATTACCAAAATCAGCCCATAAAGAAATGCGAACTATGGTTTCTTTATTTTCTCACCCAGAAAAGAATCATGAGGATTGGTCTGAATGTTGATTTTCAAAAAGGATTATCAAACAATTGCAAAACTGTGTCTATCGGCCTCTAACTATGATACCCGATTGGCATGAGCTTGATGCAAGCTGGTATTTGGATCAACAAGATTTGTCAAAATCTTCCAAATATTAGCATCTTTTAATTGATCAAGAATTTGAAAACTCTCTTCGGCCTTTGCAGCGTCTGCAAATGAACGAGACATTACACGGAAACTGAACAGAATTTTTTTCTGAATCTCAGGAGCATCTTTATCCTACATATAAACACAATCAATGTCTTAGCTCATCAAATTTCCTTTAAATAGATCATTTTTATAATTTGTGAAATCACTACCTGACTCATTTGTCTAAAAGATAGATACTTCTGCATCTCTTGCTGTAATCTGCAGGCAAAGAGATACAGTAAAAACTGAACTTCGTTGCCAATCAATATTGATAAGCCATGACAGACCAAGCACAAGCATACCTTTGTTTCTGCTCTAGTACCTTCTCAAGAGCTTTGACCTCCACTTTATCAAATCCAGAGAATATCCCAACCCAATGTTTAACTATATCATTAACAGAATACTGTGCTGGAAATAGGGACTCACACAGAACAAATTCAATTATATCTGATCTGCAGCGCAAAGTAATCAGAAGTGTTAATCTGGATGCTACTATAACATTCACCACCAAAGTATCCAACTTTACCGATTGTATACTTAAAAAAATAATAACAAAATAAGACGTCACTGGATCCTAGAGTTACAGGAGTGCAGAAAAACACAAGGGGAAGCAAGAACTTTGCAGAAAGATTGCAATGGATGTCATCACCACCATCAGATTGCAAATGATGCAAGCTATACCCAGTGGTCGGATAGTTTTCATTTCAAGTGTCAAAGCTCCTCCTTTATGCTCTCTTGTCTCAAAATTAAAAAGCAGGTTTGGACCAAAAGATTCAACAAAATATTATCTTGTTTCTTATGATAGTAATGATGGTCCTATATTCATGCAAATTTACAAAATTAAATTAAATTACAGGATTTGAGGTATAATCCACACTGATGTTATTCAAATGTAATTTTTTGTCATTTCAAGTTAGCCCTCCTTGTTAGGGACAATGAATTAGAACATAGCTACCTTATCAAAGCCAATGTCCAAGACAAACTTGACGTGAACTATAGAACATAGCTACCTTATCAAAGCCAATGTCCAAGACAAACTTGACATGAACTATTTACTACGAAGGATAGCAGTGAAATGATATTTTATAGTTCTCAGAAAAATCTCTGTACAGCCAGTTAGCCTTTTAAAGCAATTTGCCACTCATTTTTAATTGACTTCTAAAAACCAGGTAAGGTCAGGGCTTAGTATATTGATAACAAAACAACAGTGGTTCATGCTTACTCTGTGATTATTAATGGGGGAAAACCAATAGGAAAACTTAATGATAATTATGCAAATAGATCATTTTGAAAAAAAAAAAAAAAATTCTCATGCAGTATAAGTATTAGGTACTTTACCTAAAATCTCTGTCATAGAAACATCTGAGAATCTTCCCTGGAATCCAATCAAACTCGTGGGGATTTATTGAGGTGTTAGAGCTCTTCTCACAAAAAACTCTATATACCTCAGCCAATCTATTCATGGTATACTTTTTTACAAGTAGCTGGAAATTTAAAGCACACAGGGAAGAGGAAGTCTGTCAATTGCAATCAACTAACAATTATGAAATGCCAAAAAAGTAAAAAGATAAGTACATACAGATTTGTCACGAAGGCGTTCTGCAACAAGTTTTATAGTTTCAAGAGGAATGGCATTTACAGCATGACAAGCAACATCACAGATAACAGCCACAACTTGTTTTCGAACAGTTTCATCGAAATCCAACAGCCGGTCACAAAGGGCAGCTAAAACATTTTACCAACATAAAATCAGCATATATATTACAATTGTAAACATGCACGCCCACTGACTCATTGACAGGTTGAGTATCTACACATTATATGCACTCACAAATTATTTGAGGGGCTTCAGCTCTAAAGGGATCTGACAGCAGACAACTTCTTACGTGCTTAAGGACCGACATGCGAACCTCAACAACTCTGTCCGCCAACCTTTTCAAAAATTCTGAAAATATAGGCTGAAATGCTTCAGGGATAGAAGAACCAGGAAGAGAGATTATATCCCCAACCAAACTCACTGCTTTCAAACGCGTTTCCAATTGGTCTGTCTGCAGATAAGTGAAAAATATATTCATCGAATTTAAGTGACAGTGTAAAGAGCATAATTTTGCCTTGCATAAATGATATCAACAAGAAATTAAAAGCCAAAAAAAGTTACTCATGGTAATGTGATGTTAGAGATTTATGAATTCCAATACCTAAAACCTCAAAAGACAGAACAACTTAAGAAATAAAATATACAAAGAAACATAATTATCATAATTGGCAATAGGCCATTTACTCATGTTTAAAGGCAACATAAACCACTAATAGAAACTATAAAAAGTCCATTAGGAAAGCCAATAAATCACTAATTACCAGTAGCTCTCCTGTCACATAAGGTAGAACTCCTGATAGCACCTGAGGAGCACAGCAATACAGATCATAAATGACTCCCTGATATTGAACTTGACTATTCACCGGCTTGCTCTCTCCTGACATCAATGAGAGCAAATACTGTTTGATGCCAGGTTCAAGTTTTCCTGCACACTGCTGTATAACATTCATAGCAAGCCTCCTTGCAGCCTTAGTAACACCCTGGAATTAAAGTTTCGCACAATCATATTCATATGAAAAATTAGAGCAGAAGAAGCAAGAAGACTCGTTTGGCAAGAGCATCAGCTATCTGCTTGTAACAGCAATTGAAGGAGTACTTACATTTTTTCCTTGACTCAAAGTAGACATTATAGTACATAAAAGATCCTCTTGGACATCCTCACTTTCTTCTAAAAGAACGACCATTATAGTTTGCATTGATGACAGGACACCTTCTGGATGTTCATCTCTGATTGAGGGGAAAAAAGTACAATTACCACCCATTAATCCAAAGAGAATCTCCGATTGACAAGGGATAACAGAAAAATTTTACGTATAAGCTAATGGTCACAACATACTCCTCCAGTCTTTAATATAAGATCCATTTAACTAATTTGATTAGATTAAAGAAGTTAGGTAAGTTAGTTAATTATAAGAAAAGTAACACATTTTTCCTAAAACACCATAATCATCTTTTTTAATACCCCTCTCCCTCTTCTACTTGATTATGATTGAGGGAGTATCCATAAGAGTAATTTAGAGAAAATTGATAAATATGATAAATGAGTCTTATATTTAGGACCAAAACCAACTCAAGAATTGAGTCCTATATCAAGGACCGGAGGAGTATCTTAGTTTTCAGCCAATCAAAGAGTAATGAATCTGAATGGCCAAAAACAAAGGAGCAATGAACCTAGCATAATAAAGTTTCGTTGACATTGACAATAGTTGCATGTACAACTTGTTAAACACCCCATATACTTCATACTTAACATTATAAATTAATAAAAAAGGACTAAACAGTACAGGAAGCAAAACAATGACGGGGAGGAAGGGGGAAAAAACAATAAGTTCACAGTTTGTAGAGAGTATTACATGATTTATCTACCAAAACATCTCATTCCTAAAACATGAAAATGTGTATCTTGCCTAATCATCTATAATTTGTGTTGTCACTATGTCATGGGCAGCCAAGAAAATTCAGGATTCAGAACGAAATGGAAACCAATAAAATATCAAAGTTTGTGATTTTGGAGTACCACAAAGCTTCAAGAGAATCCAACTTTTTCACTCTTTACATTTAAATCCATATAGCTTACAACTAACAAGTGATTTTATGACAAACTAACCTGGCAACAGCAAAGAAAGTACTGAACATTTCATTCACCAGATCATAACATTCAAGATCCAACATTACTACACATGATCTATATTTTGCAACAGTCTCCAATATAGCAACTCTCCTGCCAAAGGATGGACCACTGGTATCACTCAGACCGCTAAAAGTGCCCACAATCAACTGAAAGATGTCCTACAAAGAGATGAAAAAGTAATTAAAATAAAGGACAAGTAAACCATAATGCCAGCCCTATTTGTTCTTTCCCTTGTCTGAACATGGATGGATAACGACAGCTTTTAAGTAAGAAGACCCAATTTATATAATCAGATGACCTTAGTGAATTAAAGGCACCTGTAGAACATCATCACTGTAAGGGGCTTCAGGTGCAGTGATCCGAGTTATCTCACAAACACAGGTTGCAACTAGAAGTTTGACGTCCCTATCTTGGTGCTTCAGCAACTCTGGCTTAACGATGGAATTTAGAAAGGGCTTCAGTGATTCCAATGTTGAAGTTGATGGCGATTGATCCAATTCAACGAGGCACGAGGCCGCTTGCTGCATATGGAAAAACAGTTCTTATTGAGGGCAGGAAGAGACTTGGCAGTGATTGATCAAGTATTACCAACTTGCTTCAGAAACCAGGGTATAACAGCATAAATGTCATAATCACTTCTAATGTTAAATGACATTACAGCACACATTGGGCAATCAAGCATTATATGCTCATAAATGAAAAAATTTTCCCTCTTTGTAATATTGCATTCATTTGCTATGAAAAGTTAGCAAATCTAATACATGGAAATGTTATAATATCATATGAGATCCATATGCTCAACTATTTATGGTGAATTTGAGCAGAAACTGTACCGGTTGACATCAATAGAAAGTTCAATGACAATCAAAAGATCCAGCAGCTTATAAGGAAACAAATGTCAGAAGAATATGTTCATATGAGCAACTAAAGAGTACCATCTGAACTTTTAATTAAGCCTTAATTGACAATCTTATAATACAGTTTCTCTTCAGACTACTGACTGTTGACTTCTTAATCAACAGGGACCAGGGTTTTTGACACTGAACCAACATACACTTCCCATCAGTTGAAAGAGATACAGTACATGTATTAACTTACCTCATTCAAGAATCTCTTTAAACAGAGACTGAAGCTTTTCCAAGAGGGTAAAACCAATAGCATGGCAACAAGCAGTGTAGACCACTCATTTAGAGGAGGAGAAAATTAATTGTTGGATTAAATTTTATAAATTTAATAAATGTGTAGATTAGCATTAATTAATTAATGGGAACATCTAATATTATTTTAAACAATTAGTATTGTTTTAATTAAGCCTAGAATAGATCGTGCCCCATTTCTATGTGTGTTATGTAATAGGTTGTTTCATACATTGCCCATTTGGATAGAGGCTCCAGCCTACAGCCCTTTAATGTATGCGGTTCCCTATCACAATCTGATTATAATATAGAAAATAATGAGAGAGAATTTTAAGATATTAATATTATTATATTACAAGGGCTTTTTATATAACTGTTATAAAATATGCATAAGATTATTATATATACAATAACTCAGAAAACCCTAGTAGTCTAGAAAGCTCTCGGCTCCCTCACTATTCTTCTCTATTCATGAAAAGCTAAGGGGCAAAGTAGGCTGAAGAATCTATTCACCTTATTGCGTTAGATCAAGCAAGCAACTACAGGGACTTCTTCAGGTACCCGTACAATTCATAAACATATTCTTGATTGTGTTATTGAGACTGTAATTAATATTCTATGCATATTGTATTAAGACTATGCAATCAGTAATGTGATTGGTACAATATGAAAGACTTCTGGAGTAATACTGATAAATGTCAAGGGTTGTATAAGTCGATTGATGATTCATCTAACTCAAGTGAAGAAACTTTCAAACTCAACGCAAAGTCAAAGATTCTTCATAAACTTGTTCAAAATAACATATGTCTAACCACAAACAGTAAAACCTCTGATTGTTCTTAATTTCGGAAGGCATAGCAGTAACATATGCATCTTCAATTCTCACTGCTAAACCAACTCCACAGGTAGTCCAGAATTTTGCTCCCGCAACCCCGTCTAGAAGAGAAAATTTGACGCATATAATCCAAATCCGATATTCTTAAAGACAATTTAGCTTAATACATACAATTGGCATTTGCCTTAATTGCAGAAAACTTAGCAGTAAAATACACTCCTGAGTTCACACTTCTACACCAAACCGCAATAGATTTCTCCCCATTAACCCGTTTAAAAGAGCAATTTGACGAATTTCAGCTGAATTCAAATTTCTAGAAGTAAAATTAGCTTAAAACATAAAAATTGCCATTGTTTTTTACCTCTTCTTCTCGCTAGCTTTTCAGAAGCGAAAACAGAAAACGAGCAAAAACAACTAACCCAGAAGGTGGTCCAAATTTTGCATTGAAAGCCTCAAAATTTTGAGACCAGTGAACGAAGAAACTGAGAGGCGAAGCTACCAAAAATTTCGAAAAAAGAATGCACACCTTTAAGAGCTTGATGAGACCGTCTTTGGTAGAGGGAAGGGTGTCCAGCTTGGATCCCAACTCCTTGAGCTGCTGCTGGGGCTTCAGAGCCATATCTAACAGAATATGATATCGTTTTCAGAGTCTTAGAAGCTCTTTCATGAAGCTGAGTCTTGCCCAGATGCGTGTGTGCGTCTGTGCGCGCGCGCGTGTTAGAGAGAGAGAGGGTTTTGTTTTCGTTATCTGGTTGGAGTGTTGAGTCGAGAAGAGGGAGAACGGGGGGCGGTTTCGATTTTCGAACAACGAAGCGAAATAAACTCCAAATGCAAGCCAAATTTCACGTGCTGACTTCTGCAGAATTTTTTTTTTTTCCCCCGGATAGTCCTAGAAAATAATTTAATTATTCAAATTAAATGGTTTTGCAGTTTTGTCCATCTGTTTTTAGATCCCTCCAACGTTTGCCGTTTATCTTCCGTTCTAGCAGATGCATTTTCATAGATTTATTTTTGTCTAGATCTTTAAGGCCCTGTTTGGTTTGCTGAAAATATTTTAATGAAAATAAAAAAAATAATGTAGATTTAAAAATATGTTTGATATGAACATGAAATTAGTGTATAATTTTATTTTTTAAAAAAATATAGTTATAACATTAAAAGACTAAATGCTTTTACAAAAAAATCCATCAACGGCAACGCGGCCCCAGCCAACACCTCAACCTAACTAACTTCAGTCACTTTTGTCCTGTCTACATTTTTTTTTTACAATTATTTAGATTCTTTATATTGCATAAAATTGTTGGATTTGAACTTGTTTAAAGTTTTAATATGTGATTTGTAGATTCAATTTAATGAAATATTTTGCTTGACGAGAATAAAGAGTGAGCCAATAATGAGATGACAACGTGTCAGGAATTTACATTTATGTGTTATAGTTGATGCTAAAATCTAGGTTTATAGTCAATGCCCAAAAAATTAATTGTATGCATCCAGTCTGTCTTCAACTCTACTTAATAACATGCCTCGTATTGAAATCTATGATTTAGAAAGTTCAAAGGGAGTTAAATTCTATCAAATTCTCTTCCAAGAGGACACTTACATTATTTATGAAATCACTTTGAAGAAGTAACAATCAGGAAGCAATCATGTTCGAATTATTATCGAGCACTAAATATGAATACTTCTTTCAGCGGAGTTTTGAACTTAAACTCACCACGTTGTGAAGAATTAGTTATTTTTACTGGACCTAACTTCTATTATAATGTAGCCACAGTTCTTCTACTTATGAAAACTTTTACTTTGGAGGTTTCAGATATCTACAATTCTTATATCCATGAAAACTTGATTTCATGAATGTCATTTTATTCTTCTTCTTATCACCATCTGCATCCTTTTCTGACAATTTGGTGTGTTGGTTCCAAATTTTTCAATCTAACAAAATTTTCCAGTGCATTGCAAAATGGCATTGCTTTGAATATTCGCTCTTATCTGAAGTTTTGACTATGCTTCTTTTATAGTTTTCCATGATGTTTCCCTGTTATCAAGGGTTCTCTTCATAAAACTCTCCTCTTAAATTTGTATTCTAAACATTTTATTTTTATCTACTTCTCCGGTCCTTAATATAGGGTCCAATTCTTAAGTTAGTTTTGGTTCTAAATATAAAACCCATTTCTCATATTTATCATTTTTCTCTAAATTACCTTATGAATACTCCCTTAACCACAATCAAGTAAAAGAAAGAGATGGGTTATTAAGAAAGATGATTATAATGTTTTAGGAAAAATGTGTCACTTTTCTTATGATTAATTAACTTACCTAACTTTATTAATTTAATCAAATTAGTTTAATACAATTGTCGTTATTAAAAATACATGCAGACTATTTTTAAAAAGTTCAACAGGCAAATCTAACCTACAGAAATTAATAAATATAACACATATAATGTTCTACAGAAGTTTTTTAAAAGAGGATATTCACTTATGTTAACGGGTTGGACTAAAAACATGAAAAGTTGTTGGAAGAAAATATATTTTAACTTATTACTTTCAGAAAAATATTTATATATAATAAAATCTATCATGCTCTCACAACAGGTCGAGCTCATCCCTTCCCCATCGAGTTTATCTTTTGCGCCAAGCGGTGTCTGTGAAGCCAGGGCAAAGCAACCACGCTTTTTTCCATTTGAAAATAAAGAAAATCAAAACATGTGGGCAAACAAAATCTATTTCTCTTAAAAACCTTTCCATAGCAACCCCCCAAAAGAAATATTGAGATATATCCAGTACTTTAAAGTATTTTTTTAGATGCATCTACCATCCTAAAGTATTTCGTAATGTATCTAATGCTCTAAAATATTTTTAAATGTGTTTAGTACTTTAAAATATATTTTTTTTAGCCTTGGTGCTAAATGCATAAAAAAAAATAATTTTAAATGCTGGATACATCTTAAAAAAATACTTTCAGGTGCTGTGTGCAATAAAAAATATTTTACAGTACTGAACGCATCCAAAAAAAATATTTCAGGATGCTGAATGCATCACAAAATTCTACCTGAAAAAATATTTCAAGCTACTAGATACACACTAACCACTGAAAAAATGCAATAAAAAATCACATGAGGATTCAAATGGACCCCAGAAAGACCCATTGAACCCCTGATTTCAACAAGCAATGAATCTGTATCTCCACCCAACAGAAAACACCGATTCATAAGTCAAACACAGCAACGAACAAGATTAAAAATTTATACTTAAATCATCATTCTCATGGATGTTAAGAAAGTAAGAATATGCTAAGTACAATTATTCCCACGTATAGCTATAGCTAGCTGTACACAATACCCCATTTATCATACAAATAACAAATTACATTGGACGGGCGAACGACACCCTCATGAATCATAAGCTAAACCTAATAATAATAACTAAGATTAATACAAGATGGACATAACCTAGAACCTAAGTGCTCTATCGTTTTTCTCTCTAGGCGTAGGAATGGTTGGTATTTTACACTCTACAGGGTGACTACAAGTGTGTTAAAGTTATGTGGCAGTCATCTTCATTCAAGCTCCCATATGAATTCGTATTGAAAAGAATAAAATGTTGCAGCCAGCTAAACTGCTCACCGCTTTTGGCCTGAACTTTTCTTCCCAGTACGAGGCTTCCATTTGCTCTGCATGAGGGAAAGTTATAAATGTTAGAATTTTTTAAAGATAAACATCATATAGAGGTTGAGGAATTAACCGGTTGGCCCTCGCAAGATGCACCTTCCCTCAATTTAATCAATCGAAGCTGGAACGTCTCAGTTCAATATGAGTGTTTCATCTTAATGGAATAACCATACTAAACCCCTCGACAAGTAACATAAACCAGAGACATGACTTAACACAAAACTGGTTTAATTATTAAATATCTGCTACTAAAACATGCAATTATAAAGCACCAGCCAATATGGTGCTGCTACTTCAAGCATAAACCATCGCATGTTTAAGTACCAGCAAGGCATTGCCCGGCAACATTAGTTCAAAGTTATGGCATGTCACTTCTGTGTTATAATGAACTATTAAGGCGTTTAATATATGGACAATATTGGAGATAAAATACCCTTTGGAAGACCAAGACAGTATATCTATGACTAAATTTTCAAAAGCCGCCTGAAGAAAGTGCATCTCTGAAGAACCAAAATACTAATTCAGTGGAAAAGGGGGAAAGTGCAAAAGGTCAAGCTCCTTACAAGAGGTTCATCTTCGGAAATCTCAGCATTCCTGACACCATCAAGACTCGATGACTCTTTATGTGCTTGGTCCGTTTCTTGGGGACCGCTCTCCTCAAAATAATTGTCTCCTTGATTCCCTTCAGAATCAGACTCCGCTTCTCCATTTGCCTTCTCTCTCATGCCTCCACTTGATTCATCTGCTTCTCTCTCTTCTGAACCACTCTCTTCGACATTTTGAACACCTTGGGGGTCCTCAGAAAGCCTTTCGTCATATTCCTGCTTCTCTTCATCTGAATCTTCTTCCATATAACTCAAGCTCTTCTCTTTTTTAAGTTTCTTCCCTCTTGAAATATTTTTTACTTTCTTTTTACTTTTGTTGACTTTTCTTACGACATCTGATGATATTTCAGCCGGCTTCCCTCCAAAGTCACCTTGCAAAGGAAAAATAAAAAGTGTGTGTGAGAGAGAGAGTGAGTGAAGCCGTAGCTTAAGTCTACTTCCACAACAATGAGGAAACCCAAAGTGCAATATTCAGTAAAAAAGAAACTTGGAAATCTAACAATTTATCATTACTTTGTGTCAACTCATGAATTCAGGACACATGCAGGTTAAAAGCATTGGGAATGACTAGTTTTGAAGCTTGTTTCCATGAATAACATAAATAATTATGTACATCCACAGAATATAAACAAACAGAAATGACTACTTCTGTAATTTATTTTACATCTGGTGTCTTCCAATTTCACTAATATTAAAATTTCAACTTCAAAATCAATCAGTCGGCATAGAAATTAACACAAGTTTTTGTTACATATTGGGATAGGGTTTGATTTCAGTGTTAAGACAGCATATTTGGTTTGACTGGAATGATTCAATCTGTCAGTAACAAGAAGACGCTAATATTCCTGCCACATTCTTGTATATTAAGTTTAATTTGTAAACATGCCCTCAATAGACATACAAGTCAACCGATCAAATACGTGAATGAGCAGAATACCACATGTAATCTAATCAAAATGACAACATGCATCAGTTAGACAGAAAAATATTACAATTAAGCGATAGCTAAAGCAAGGTTGAAGATATGATCCTCCGATTTAAGTGAGCCTGAGCAGCAGTTCAATTTCGTAATTTGTATCATAGAAGTTCTTCTCATTTTTACAAAGTAAGTTACGTGTAATAAAATCCGGTTCAGCCCGTTCTATTCATCTAAAAATAAACAAATAAAAAATTGTTTTTAAGAATGGAATATACTCTTTTCTGGTGTTAATATTACCGACAAAGGAAAGAGCTAACAACAGAATTTTTTGCATGAAGATGGATTTGTCAGCAACGAACATAATTAAAAACAGATCAGTATGACTGCACAAATTTCATAAAGGTCACAAATCATTAAATCCAGAGGAGGAATTTGTTTAATACACAATCACCTTCACATAAAATTGATCTGAAGATAAATGAAAATCAAGGCAGTTAACACACAAAGCATGTTCTCCGGATAAAATACCTGAGTCCGTCTCATCAGCTTTGGATGTCATCGTCGTTTCAGAACTCTCTTTAATATCCTCTTGGTGAAAATTATTTTTCGTCTTGCCTTTTTCTCCAAGTGTTACACTCTTTCTTGAAGATTGTTCACCATTAATTCTACATAAAGTATACAAACTAAAATGACTAAGATATAAAACAAAATCATAAATCTCTAAAAATGGTCTCAGCTTTTTCGCTCACATCTTATTTGATTTTTTGTTCTGCAAACTACCAGAGGCTTTATGTTTCTGACCAGATGACCTGTAAAATACACAAAAACTTCAGCCATCAAAAGGAAGATAGCATTCTCACAATGGACCAAAAGAAGGTGAGTACAACCAAAAAAAAAAAAAATCCATTTCAAGAAGATAAGATCGTATTCAAAATTTTTTCCATAGCGTAAAAGAGTAAATTATACTCTCCGGTCCTAAATATAAAATATTGTTGGCAACATAAATTACACTACAAACTAGATCTATTATTTAGGACCAGAGGTGGTACTAAACTCCCAGATCCAGTTAAATTAAACTTAATACCCCCCTTGTTCTAAAAATCACACTCCGCTTCCCTCTGATTTATTCTGACAATGAAGGTAACTTTCTACAAAGTATGTACTTCTTCCAGAAATATAAGTTAACTGTCTTTATTGTCATATCAATAAATTAGAGTCTCATTGTGAACTAACACTAACTTTGCTGCCTTTGCTATCTTATTAGGAATAAAATCAGAGAGCCATTTAGTGCAAAAAGTTACCTTATTTATCATTGAAAAAATTATGAGGAAGATTTTTGTAATATATATCATAACATCACAAGAGACAAGGGAATTTTTGGAACAATGGGTGTATTAAGTGTTATTTGGTCAAAACTTGAAGAAGGTTAGCTTAATATACTCATACTATGCTCAATTTTACAATAGATACACCATCTAATATTTGAAACTATCCTGTAGAGGGGATACTTACACTTGAGGTGAAGAAAGATTTTTGGAAGACTTTAGCTTCTGGAACGGAAATAAAAGAAGCGTCAGATTTCAATCATAACTAATTACTTTCATTGGAAATAGAAAACTACAAATAATCCAGCGAAAAAGAGAATAATGATATAAAATCAGAGACCTTAGCAGATTTGCGACCCTTGTCAATAAGCTCCCAGCGCTCCTTTTCCAAACGGAGAACTTCTACATCTCCATCATTATATAATATCTTTGACATGACATAAAAGAAAATTGCATCAGGATTGCAAATGGTAAGAGGCCCACAATAAACACACCAAATCATGAGTTCAGTATCATCCAGCTTACCACATGCTTCCTTTTTTGTAAGTCATATGACTTTACAGTGCCTTCATAGAATCTAAAATACATAGAGGCAACCATAAGCACTTCAACTTTACTAAATTAAATTCAAGTTATATATTGAAATGAGAAAATGCAAGAGACTTTAGGATCGTGTCCCATGCAAAGAGCACATTAGATAATGAAGCGATGCTGCTACTGAATCCAGAAAAAGATAACACCAGTTAATGAAGAGAAGATGAAGCTGGGAAAAGGAATAAACATACAAGGAGAAATTCAAGAGATTTAGCAAAAAAATTCACAGGGGTCAACAGGCAGCATTATACAGAGAATACGTTCATAATGTTCAGAACCAGAAAACCATGTTTTTCTCTTTCTTCCTTTATACAGAATAAAGTGGCATCAAAGCCATCTCTTTTTTCTTTTAACTTCTGCAACTGGTCTATTGAATTCATTATTGGCACTTACTGCTTATCCATAGGCCACCAAACTTTGATTCGGCAACCAATCAGGTCTTCAGCATCAATTCCACCTTCCTTTGTTGTACACTGTACAAAGGCAGAAAGATAAGTAATTATAGGTTCAACTAATCAAAGATTTATATAAAAAAATCCGCCCATGGCAGAGATGCCTCTGGAACATTGATTAAGAAAGCTGTCAATGAATTTTACCTTTGACAGTCCTGCAATACTTTTTCTTTTCTGCTTTTTAGAAGATCCTGTGGAAGACTTGGCATTGCTACTTGAAACCTTGTCAGTTTTCTTTAGCTTATCAGTGCTCTGCAACAGCGGCAGACAATAAGTAGAAGTATACAATATTGAAAACTTACAGCCCAAGATTCTATATAAGCAGAAAAGCTCCTAGACAGTAAGATTTGACCTTAAAGTCACGCTCATCAGATTTGTAGGCCTCATCATCATGATAGCTTTCAGAGGCCTCAGCTTTCTGTTTTGAGGATGACACAGATAAACCTGGCTTACTGCCTTTGACCTTCCTTCTCTGCTTAGTTTTGGTATCTGTATCAGGGATAAGTTTTGCATCAGAGGGTAATTTGGCTTCAGGGGAGTCTCCTGAAACTGTCAGAGAAGCCTTTGAATTGCCACTGGACGATCTGAAACTTCCTGGAGTTGAGGACGACCGCCTACGCTTAGGCACTTGGATAGGTGTTTCTTCACCAGATTTTCGTTTTCCACTCACTGCATGAGCTGATTCCTTCTGCATTTTCTTGCTCAAAGGATCTTCGTGACCATTACTCGATTCAAACTTAGTAGTCATTCCTAAGTTATCTATGTTGATTTGTCTGACCATTTTTAAGATATCAATATCATTTTCAGCCTTTTTCATATCATCTGGCATAGACTTGTTCTTTTTCACCTTCTTTCTCTTGGTTCCCTGAGATTTTATGTGCTTTATCATTTTTCCAAGAGGCACTTCGCTTCCATCCTTTTCACTGTCCTTTAGAACATCATCATTAGCTAATTCAGATGGAACCTGACATACCAAAGAATCCACTTAGATCAAGAAACAACATGCATATAAAATTGTCATGCAGCTTTATCCTTTGCATCAAACATACCATTTCTAGCTCAAGTGATTCAAAGTGAGCCAACGAACTTTCATCCACCAACCAGGTTTTCATTTCACTAACCTGTTTCAAAGATTCAGAGGCATTATTGAGCACAGCTCTAATGATCTTGTAACTGTTAAATTACAGGGCATTGGCTAATTCCAACTGAATCAGCTACTGGGGTAATCAAAAGACTAGTCTCATAAAATTACAAGTCATAGGAAGGATTGTCTGGCACAAAATTCCTCGCAATCAAAATGAAAACTATATAATTGCACAAGAGAAATACCATACCGAAGAGTCATCTCCTTCCTTCTTCTCACACGCCTTGTATAGCATTGAGGGCAGAGTGACTGATGTTGACAATCCTTCCAAATCACCATCCTTCTGAACTAGTCGTTTGGTGATTGCCAATCCAAGGTCACAAATAGCATGAGAATTCTGGAAATTCATTGATCACAATAGTAAGGTTCAAATTTCATATCAGTCACAACTATGTCAAATACCGTAACAATATCAATCCTCAACCTTTGACTTCGATGTGTCAACTATATCTTCAGAGTGCTTGATGCTTCGAAAGATGGAAGTAATAGTAGATATAACCTCCTTATCTTTGTTATTAGTTGCTTCTGACTTGGCATCTTCATCTCTATGTAGTAGAATAGACAGAATCAAGTGCAACTGCCTGGAAGTTCAGAACATTATAAATACATAGGGAATAGGCGTTCTCAACAGTTGCTACGTATCAAAGTTTATTAACACATATATACGTAACATATACCATACTGACACTAAAATATTCAAAAGTACAACCAACAAATATTAACGTCACGGCCAGCAAAGAAAAGATACTTGAGTGTGCCAGGAGAGGATAAACTAGGCATTCGCATGAACATCAGACCCCTAAGGAAACATGTTAACACCACGTAAATGAATGTGCAGAATATCCATTCTGCATGAGCTTCCCAAAGGATGTCAAATAATATTATGCAGACCAAGTGTGCAAAAATGTCTTCAATATTAACATGATGTAATGTTTAATATCTTGTGAATACGAGTCATAACTCAGAAGCAGTACATAGTACACGATGATCAATAAAACACCAACCTTGATAAACATGCATAGATACCTGCATCAAAAGTGTTCGTTTTACTCAAAAACAAAGAGGGGGAAAAAAACTAAATTTCTCATTTGCTCTCCTCTTCCAAATTTTTCTTTTTCTATATGGTTTCTGTTATATGCGTCTATATATTAAAAAAAAAAAAAAAAAAACACACACACACACACACATATTGGTTATGGCAGGAAGACAACAGGCTTGTTATATGAGCAACATAGTACCTGTATATATTATCATATGTTTCGACTTCCTTGCACTCATCAACCATGGGACATGAATTGTGTGCAAGCGCATGGACAAGGTATGGAAGGATGCATTCAGGGTAAGTGACAGTGGTGTTCACATCAGATTGCACAGATTGTTCCCTGGCCTTTGTTTGCTGAAGCACTTGAATAATGTCAGCTAAGTACTGTTTACCCTGCGTGAAGAAACAAGAGCCATCATGAAAAGCCCATACTTAACATCAAATTTTTAGATAGACCAAGAAAGAAGTTTAGAAATACAAAAATGATGCAGTTAATCTTTCAAAACAAAATTACCTCTGCAAACTCATCTGCTTGGGATTCAAAAATGCTGAGTATGAAGGCACAAGAATATTTGGCATCCAAAAGCCTATCTTTTATATATTGATGTACTTTGCTCAGGAAGATCGTAGTAGCTTGAGGAAAGTTAATCTGAAGGACCAGATGAAATCAAAAGGAAGAACTTATTTCCACATTTAAATCAAAACCAACAAATTAGTTTTAGCCTAAACAACTGAATAGAAGTAATTCATCTCAGATGATATAGTGGTAAAAAACTATAATTGCTCAAGGAGAAATTAATAGCACCCAAGGAACAGACCTTAGATGTCCCCAAAGTTAAGTAAAAAAGACCAATAGGTATCTTGTGATCCCACTGCCTTGACAAACGAAGAACTGCCTTGGCAGATGCAAGTCTCAAATGAGCCTTATCAACTGAACTGTAAGAAGGCATAAATGAGTGCATAAATTTATCATCTAATACTGAGTGGAAAAAAAGAACATGGTCATTGTCAAATATATTGACCAAAAAAAAAAACTACTATGTAGTAGATATACCTTGAACGTATGTCACTAGATATTTCACCATAAGTTAACATGTTCTTAAGGATATCCAGAAGACCATCTATACCAGAACGAACATGAGCATCTTTAACTGGCAAGTAGCTCTTTACCAAGGTTTTAATGCCATATATCTGCAGCCAAGAAAGAGAAATGGAGAAGGAAAATAGTAGAATAAGCAGTCCATGTAGCAGCGAATTTATAAGTATTTTTCAATTTACCACATATTGATGCTAACATTATGCTGAATTAAAATACAGAGAGGACTACCATTCCCACCTACCTTCAACATGCAAATATCACTTTGATCATCCCAAGATGCTCCAGCATCATCTTTCTGAAACAGTGAAGCGAATGTGTAGACAAAATTCAGTTCCGTCCAAAGCTCACCTCATAAATAAGAACGCTCTACGGGGGATTTTGAAAGGCTTACACTATCACTTTTCAAAATATTGTTTATCACATATTCTTCTACTTCGCTCTCTCTAGTTTCAAAAACAGGCATGGCAGTTTGTGCTATACATCCTAGAGACTGTAGTACAGCGGGAAGGTGTGTTTTCTTCTCCAGCATATCCACAAGCCTCTGCATGAAGGGAGAGAATAATCAAAACAATAGCAACAGAGCAAAATTGTCTGTCACACCCGCCAATTAATTATATGGAACCTTGTATAGAACAGATAGAGACTTGAGCCCATCATCCTTTGTTATTGCAGCAAGTGCATGCACAGCATACTTGGCCTGTCTCCGACTACCTTCTAAACATAGTCTCTCCAATATAAGGTCTACAGAACTGCATGAGACAAGAAGATTATATCGAAATCTAAAATGAATTATGGATAAACAAATATAACAGTTTTAACATTAGCACCTTGATGTAACTGCAAGTTGTTCACGTATCGTACCACCAGCCTTTGCTAAAATATGCAAAACACCTTCTTTAATCATGTCATCGTTATCCTTAAGTAAACAGACAAGTTCCTCCTCACTGCCACGAAGAAGAAATGGACAAAAACGAGCAATTATCTGCAGTTTATCCAAAGGAAGTCAACCATGGAAGTTAGAAGGTAAAATCCGGTATTTATAATTTCCATGGCCATAATCATACAGCCTGCCATGGTTACTATTTCAAGCAACAATAAAGAGGGTGGGTACTTTTTCTCCTTTCCACCTACTGTGGTAATAAAAGCTAAGAGGAAAAAATATAAATCTGCACAGAAGCCAAGCGGTACAATTTGTGATGAAGAAAAATAGTATAAATCTATCTATATTTGAGAATCATGTGCAAAAATCTAAGAACATTGGAATGACATGTCCTACCCCCAATATATTCATGCAAGATTGTATATATTCTGCATTCTCTGCAGATTTGTTTGCAACAACTTCTGAGAGAATCGTTTTTACATGCTCCTTGTTGAAAAGTAAGTAAGAACATTTCACAGAGAAGTTCTTCAGGAAGTCATAGAGCCCATGTTTCTCACCAAGTATTTTAAGCAAATCATCCTGCAAAAACACACACATATATATAACCAAAATCAGTCCATAGAGAAATGGAAATTACATGTTTCTCACAAAAGAATTATGAGAATTAGTTTGACTCGTGATTTCCAGAAAGGAATATCAAAATATCAAACAATCACAAAACTGTGTCTCAGCCTCCAATTATCATACCCGATAAGAGTGAGCTTGATGCAAGCTGGTATTTGGATCAACAAGATTTGTCAAAATCTTCCAAATATTAGCATCTTTTAATTGATCAAGAATTTGAAAACTCTCTTCGGCCTTTGCAGCGTCTGCAAATGAACGAGACATTACACGGAAACTGAACAGAATTTTTTTTTGAACCTCAGGAACATCTTTATCCTACATATAAACACAATCAATGTCTTAGCTCATCAAATTTCCTTCAAATAGATCATCTTTATAACTCGTGAAATCACTACCTGACCCATCTGCCTAAAAGAAAGATACTTCTGCATCTCTTGCTGTAACCTGCAGGCAAAGAGATACAGTAAAAACTAAAACTTCATTGCCAATCAATATTGATAAGCCATGAAAGACCAAGCACAAGCATACCTTTGTTTCTGCTCCAGTACCTTCTCAAGAGCTTTGACCTCCACTTTATCAAATCCAGAGAATATCCCAACCCAGCGTTTAACTATATCATTAATGGAATAATGTGCTGGAAATAGGGACTCACAAAGAATAAATTCAATTATATCTGATCTGCAGCACAAAGTGATTAGGAGGATTGTTAACCTGGATGCTAATATAACGCACACCACCAAAGCGTCCAACTCTATTCAATGTATACTTCAAAACACACACAGACACACACACAAACACAAAACGTCATTAGAAACTTGAGTTACAGGAGTGCAGAAAAACACAAGGGGGAGCAAGAACTTTGCCGAAAGATAGATTCTGGCATAACATGGGAATCAATGGCCTTTTGTTGAATTGACTGATCAGCCATGAGCTCTCATGTATGCCAGGATATCAAGCAATTTTAAGAATGACAGATTTCTTCACTTAAAACCAATCCAATGGATGGCATCACCATAATCAGATTACAAATGATACAAGAAGTTACAAAAGTAGGTTAGGAGCAAAGATGCAACAAAATATTATCTTGTTTCTCTTAATAGTAGATATGGTTCTATATTCATACAAATTTATAAAAATTAAATTAAATTACAAGAATTGAGGTACAATCAACATTAGTGTTATTAATTTCTTTTTCTTTTTTTTTGGCTCATTTATCCCTGCCCTCCTTGTGATACATATGGACTTAGAACATAAGTACCCTTCCAAAGCCAATGTCAAATACAAACTTCACATGAACTATTTACCAGGAGCAATAGAATAGCACCAAAATGATATATTATGCTACCTTTGGTCTTTAATATAAGATCTACTTAACTAATTTTAGTAAATTAAGGAAACTATTAAATTAGTTATTTGTCAAAAATATGAGTTAGTTTTCCTAAAATACCCTCTTAAACTATTTGCATTGAAACCACCCCTTAATGCAAGCACTCTCAGCATGTGCAATCAATGAGGATAGTTTGGAGAAAAAATGATGAGCATGGACGACAAAATGGTTATATGTGGCCCAAACTCAACCCCCCCCCCCAAACAAGCTCTTATGTTAGGGACTAGAGGCAGCAGTTCTCAATTGAATAAAACCACAAAGACCAGAAACTTTCAAGATCTTCTAGACTTCTGAATCATCCAAAATCTGGGAAATAAAACTGCACTACATGAAGCTTTGGATTGATCAGAAAATCTCTAAACAGCCAGTTATCCTTTTAAAGCAATTCGCCACTCACTTTAACTGTTAGAATCTAGGTAAGGTCAGGACTCACCATATGGATAACAAAACAATATTGGTTTGCATGTTATTGAAAAAATAATAGGAAAAATTAATAATAATGACGCAAATAGGTGATAAAAAAAAACTATATTCTCGTGTGGTATAAGAATTAGGTACTTCACCTAAAATCTCTGTCATAGAAACATCTGAGAATCTTCCCTGGAATCCAATCAAACTCACGGGGATTTATTGAGCTGTTAGAGCTCTTCTCACAAAAAACTCTGTATATCTCGGCCAATCTATCCATGGTATACTTTTTAACGAGTAGCTGGAAATTCAAAGCAGAAGAGGGAAGGGGAAATATGTCAATTTCAATCAACACAATTATGAAATGCCAAAAAAGAAAAAAGATAATGGGAAGTCTACATACAGATTTGTCACGAAGGCGCTCTGCAACAAGTTTTACAGTTTCAACAGGAATTGCGTTTAAAGTATGACATGCAACATCACAGATGACAGCCACAACTTGTTTCCGAACAGTACCATCAAAATCCAACAGCCGATCACAGAGGGCAGCTAAAACATTATACCAGCATAAAATTAACATATATATTATGATTGGAACCACGCACATGGCTGATTGACAGACTGAATATCTACACATTATATGCACTCACAGATTATTTCAGGGGCTTCGGCTCTAAAAGGATCTGACAGCAGAGAGCTTTTTACGTGTTCAAGGACAGACATGCGAACCTCAACAACTCTGTCCGTTAACCTTTTCAAAAATGCTGAAAATATTGGCTGAAACACTTCAGGGATGGAAGACGCAGGACGAGAGATTATATCCCCAACCAAACTCACCGCTTTCAGACGGGTTTCCAGATGGTCTGTCTGCAGATACCAAATTACAAGTGAAAATCTATTCACAGAATGTGAGTGACAATCTAAAACGCATGGTTTTGCCACACATAAATGATATCAACAAGGAATTTATAAACAAAAAAAGTTACTCATAGTAATGTGATATTAGAGATTTATGAATTCCAATACCTTAAATGTCAAAAGGCATAACAACTTAAGAAATAAAATATAAAACGAAACATCTTTATCATAATTGGCAATATGCCCTTTACTCATTTTTAAGGCAATATGAGCCACTAACAGAAACCATAAAAGAATGCATTAGGAAAGCCAATAAATCACTAATTACCAGTAGCTCTCCTGTCACATAAGGGATAACTCCTGATAGCACCTGGGGAGCACAGCAATACAGATCATAAATTAGTTCATGGTATTGAACTTGACCATTCACTGGCTTGGTATCTCCTGACATCAATGATAGCAAGTACTGTTTGATGCCAGGTTCGAGCTTTTCTGCACATTGCTGTATAACATTCGTAGCAAGCCTCCTTGCAGCCGTAGTAACACCCTAGAATTAAAGTTCCACACAATCACGTCCATATGAAAAATTAGAGCAGCAGAAGCAAGAAACTCGTTTGGCAAGAGCATCAACTATCTGCTTGTAATAGTAAATGAAGCAGTACTTACATTTTTTCCTTGACCTAAGGCAGACAGTATAGTACATAAAAGATCTTCTTGGACATCCTCACTTTCTTCTAAAAGAACAACCATTATAGATTGCATTGATGATAGGACACTTTCTGGATGATCCTCTCTGAGAAAAGGGGGGAAGTACAATTACCACCCATTAATCCAAAGAGAATCTTTGATCAACAAAGGATAACAGAAAAATTTTACATATAAGCTAATGGCTACAACATATCTTCCTACTTATCACCCAATCAAAAAGTAATGAACCTGAATGGTTAAAAACAAACGAGCAATGAACCTAGTATGATAAAGTTTGGTTAATAGCTATAATAGTGGCACGTACAACTTGCTAAACATCTCATATACTTCATACTTAACATTATAAATTAATAAACTAGGACTAAACAATACAGGGAGCAAAACAATGATGGGGAGGAAGAGAAGAAAAAAAACAATAAGTTCACAGTTTGTATAGTATTACATGATTTATCTAACAAAACATCTCATTCCTAAAACATGAAAATGTGTATCTTTCCTAATTATCTATAATTCATGTTGTCACTATGGCATGGGCAGCCAAGAAAATTCAGGATTCTGAACAAAATGGAAACCAACAAAATATCAAGTTTTTAATTTCGGAATACCAGATAGCTTCAAGAGCACCCAACTTTTTCGCTCTTTACATTAAAATCTCAAGAGTAACAAAAGATTTTATGATGAACTAACCTAGCAACAGCAAAGAAAGTACTGAACATTTCATTCACCAGATCATAACATTCAAGATCCAACATCACTACACATGATCTATATTTTGCAACAGTCTCCAATATAGCAACTCTCCTGCCAAAGGATGGACCACTGGTATCACTCAGACCGCTAAAAGTGCCCACAATCAACTGAAAGATGTCCTACAAAGAGATCAAATAATAATTACAATGAAGGAGAAGTAGACTATAATGCCAGCCATATTTTTTCTTTCTCTTGACTGAAAATAAATGGATAACGACAGTTTTTAAGTAAGAAGACACAATTTATATAATCAGATGACCTTAGTGATTTAAACGCACCTGTAGAACATCATCACTGTAAGGGGCTTCAGGTGCAGTGATCCGAGTTATCTCACAAACACAGGTTGCAACTAGAAGTTTGACGTCCCTATCTTGGTGCTTCAGCAACTCTGGCTTAACGATGGAATTTAGAAAGGGCTTCAGTGATTCCAATGTTGAAGTTGATGGCGATTGATCCAATTCAACAAGGCAAGCTGCAGCTTGCTGCATATGGGAGAAAAAATTATTGGGGGCAGGAAGCGACTTGGCAGTGATTAATAAAGTATAATCAACTTTCTTTAGAAACTACAGGGTATAAGAAAATAGAACTGCTAATGTTAAACAACATTATGGCACACATGGCACACATTGGGCCATCAAGCATTAAATGCCCGTGAATGTAAAAACTTTTTTCCATCTTTGTAACAGTGCATTCATTTGCTATGAAAAAGTAGCAAACCTAATACATGGAAATGCTATAATCTCATATTGGATTCATATACTCAACCACTAATTGTAAATTCCAGCAGAAACTGTACCATTTGTCATCAATAGAAAGTTCAGTGACAATTAAAAGATCCATTAGCTTTTCAGGAAACAACTGTCTGACGAAAATGTCCATATGAGAACCTAAACAGCACTGCCTAAACTTCTAATCAAGCCTTCATTAACAATCTTATAATTCAATTCTCTCTTCAGACTAAAGACTGCTGACTTCTTAATCAACTGGGACCAGGGTCTTTGAGATTGACCCAACATGCACATCCCGTCAGGTGACAGACTTGCAGTGCAGGTATTAATTAAATTATTTCATCCAAATAATATGTGTCTTAAAGCAGCCGGTTTTTCTTTTTAATTATGGAAGGCATAGCTGTAACATATACATCCGATTGTTCTATTGGCATTGCCTTAATGGCAGAAAACTTGGCAGTAAAATACACCCCCGAGTTCATACTTTTACGTCAAACCGCAATAGATTTCGCCCCATTAACCCGTTTAGAAGAACAATTTGACGAATTTCAGCTAAATTCAAATTTCAAGAAGGCAAATTAGCTTAAAAGAAAAAAATTGCCATTGCTTTTTCCTCTTTATTCTTTCTGGCTTTCCAGCAGGGAAACAGAAAACAAGCAATACAACTAACCCAGAAGAAGCTTAAATTTGGCACTGGGAACCCCAATATTTTGAGACCAGTGAACGAAGAAACTGAGAGGCGATGCCGCCAAAAAAATTTTAAAAATAATGCACACCTTTAAGAGCTTGATGAGAACATCCTTGGTAGCGGGAAGGGTGTCCAGCTTGGATCCCAACTCCTTGAGCTGCTGCTGCGGCTTCAGAGCCATGTCGTAACAGAGTAAGATGCAGTTTTCAAAGTCTTCGAAGCTCTTTTCATGAAGTTGCAAGAAGTGTGAGGTTTGAGCAGGGAGAGGGGAAGAGAGAGAGAGGGTTTGTGTTTCGATTTCCGAACAACGAAGCGTAATAAACTCCAAATGTAGGCGAGATTTCACGTGCTGACCTCTGCAAAAGTTTTTTTTGTTTTTTGGGAGTCTCCAAAAGTAATTTAATTATTTTTTTGGCCCAAGAAAGTAATTTAATTATTTAAATTAATTGCACTCAGCCCCTCTATTTTGAGATGTTTCTAAATTTTGCCGCTTATCTTAGATTTTAACGGATACCACATTTTTATAGTTTTATCTTTATCTAGATATTTATGTCTTGTTTATTAAAAAATTTTTAAAATGAAATAGCGTAATTTTTGAAGAAAATTAAGCATAAAAATTAATATATTTGTTCCATCAGAAATTTAATACTTAGCATATTTCAATTTAATCATGTTTTAAAAATGTTTGTCAGCTATGATAAGATTATTTTGAAGATGGAATTGGAGTAAAATCAGTATCATTAATTAAGATTGTTGGATTTGAAGTTATTTTTATTGTAGTGTGCTTCGCGGATTCAATTATAGTTGGGAATACGGGCCAGTCTGTCACAACCCACGGGTTTTGCGGTGCGGGTTGGAGCAGCCCACATTTTAGCAGGCTGGAAAAATCTCAACCCTAACTTGTCACAGTGAGATGGCGGGCCAGCTCGTCAGCCCACCATTTTTTTTTTTATTCTCAATTTTCAAATCTTATTTTTATTTAATTTTTTAAAATAATAAATGGTGGTCTAAAAGTTTAAAAGCAATCACAAGTATAAATGATGTTTGACCACGTTTAAAATAGTCAATACAAATATAAAATAATACATTATAAATATTTTACATGATTAATATTTAACATCAACTCATCAAGTGATAAATTTTATAATTTTTTTTACACAAATGCCATGTTTGATACAAAACACTATCTCTTAATAAATTAGAATTGCATTTTTCTAATTTTTTTTAAGTTCATTTACGATGTTTTTCCAAAACATTTTTTTTCTGTAATAAATATTGTCTTATATTTGAGGTTATTAAAGTTTTGCTATAAATACAGTATGCTTATTTTTAAAAATATTTTTTGCTTATAATATTATAAAACATGAAAATTGAAATGTAAAAAAGAGAAGAAAATTTTCAAATATAATACTCCCTTCGTTCCTTATTATAAGAGACATTTAATGCTTATAGCATGTTCCCATATATAAGAGACACTTAAAAGTTGTCTCTATTTTTTTGTATTGATTTCTTATTTTACCCCTATTTATTTTGTCACCAACTCGTACTCTTTCTCCCTCCCACTTCTCTTTCTTTTAATAATTTAATTGTTCTCTCTCATACTTTCTCTCCTTATTAATGGGGGCATTGTTGGAAAAAACATTATACTTTTTACACATTAATTGTCTTTAACTAATTTTAACTATTTTTTTTATCAACACAATTTGGTTATTTGTCTCTTATAATAAGGAACGGAGGGAGTAACATATTATTTATATTGAAAAAAAAAAGTGGTAGGTTAGGCGGGCCAACCCGCCAACCCGCAGGCTAGCTCGCCATAGCCCGCGAGTTATACGGTGCGGGCTAGAGCAGCCCACACCTTGCGGGCTGACAAAATGCCAACTCTAACCCGCTCTTTTATGGCAGGTTGGCAGGTTAGCCCGTGAGTCACAACCCATATTCCTGACTCTAGATTCAATCCAATGAGATGTTTTGGTTGATGAGAGACAAAGAGTGAATCAGTGATAATACGATAGCAAAGTGGAAGGAAAATGTTTAAACCTGGTTATGGCTCATGCTAAAACCTAGATTTATAGTCAATGCAAAATATATATATACTACCTCCGGTCTTTAATATAAGACCTTATTTGATTTTTATTTTGATCCTAATTATAAAACCCCAATTCATTTTGTTTCTTATATTTATACATTTTTTCTTAAAGTAGTCTTTTTAATAATAATAATAATTATAACCAATACACTTGATTAGCACGGATATTTTAGAAAAGACAGTACCTATTTATTACACATAACCAATTTAACTTATTTTTTTAATCTTCTTAAATTAGTTAACTAGCTCTTATAATTAAGACCATAAGTAGTATATTTCTTAGGTGATATTCTTAAAAATCTCAACAGGCACATCTAATCTAATTTGATACAAGCAATCTTTTGTCTCTTCTTAAGAAAAGGAAAACGAATATAAAACTCCCGTAGTTTCATTGGTGAAAAGTAGCTAATCAATTCTTTGTACTTTCTATTTTTTAATTTCTGTTGAGTAATTATAATGGTTTTTTTAATTATAGATGTTGATTCCTATGCTATATTCATAATTTCATAATTTGTAAGAAGAGAAGCGTTAATAGCTAATGACACGATTTTCATTTAGATCAATTTTATCACATAATCTAAATAAAACTAAAATAGCTAGATTAGGAGAGACCGTTGTAAGTATAATATTTTTTATTTTTATATTGATAATAAATAAATTTTATTTTATCATTTTATTTCTAAAATATTTTTCTAATAACACTCAATATCCAATATACTCAGCACCCTTAAATAATTTTCTGATAACACCCGGTTGGGATGTCCCACTTGTCCTGTCTCAATCTCGGTCGATTCAAAATGGGACAAAACATAGTTACTGGACTATTCTATTTTGTTCTATGGTATTTTAGTTTTTTTTAAAAAAATTACCTATTAATAATTACTATTAAGTTATTCAATTAATTTATTAATAATTGTTTTTATAGTAATTTTTATATCTTTAGTTGCAATGTCATTTTAACAAAATCTTTTTTTCAATAAAATAATTCATGAAACCATTATATAATAATTTTTATTTTTTTTACCACATTACTTTTACACTATTTTTTCATTATATAATTAGGCTTTTAAAAAAAACTTTTTAGCATTTTTTTCTTTAAAAGCCAATAGAAAACAAATATTACAACATAAAAAAAATCAAGACCCAGAATTGTAAGGGATTATTGAAAAAATTTGAAACATAACATTCCATCCCAATCCCAGTGGGGTGGAACAACATGACTAGAACGAAAGACAGGACAAAAATCCTATCCCTTCTCATAAATACCCATAACACTCAATATCTTAAAATATTTTTATTAGTAGCAACAAGCATTATAAATTTAGAATACTAAGTGCAACCCTAAAAATATTTTTAAAGTAAAAATTATTTTAAGATATTGGATTCTATTGAAAAATACTATATGATGATAAGTGTATAAAAAATTATTTTTGAATATTAGGCGTTTATTAAAAAAATTTCTAATATGCCAGGTAATACTAAATGTACTAAAAATTATTTTAGGATACTAGGTGCTATTGAAAAAAATATTTTAGACTATTGAGTATACAAAAAAGTATTACAAGATACTAGGTATTATTAAAAAATATTTTAGAGTTTTGAATGTACAAAAAACTTTTTACCATAAAAGCACTCATGAAAAACATATTTTAATATGTTGAGTGTACCAAAAATTATTTTAAGATACTTGTTGTATTGAAAAAATACTCCAAAAATACCCAAAAAATCCCCTCATTTTACACCCAAAACGGTGCCGTCGGACGACACCACACATAGAGATGCCTAACAACAACAACAAGCCTTATTCCACTAGGTGGGGTTGATTACGTGAATCACACAATGCTATCGTGCTCTGTCAATAACCCAGTCCTTAGATATGTTGTTGACTAGGAGGTCTCGTTCAACGACCTCATTAAGTGTTCTTTTCGGTCTTCCTCTGTCCCTTTTTATGGGATTCATCTTGTCTGATTCACCCTCTCACCGGGGCCTCCAATGGCCTTCTCTGCACATGTCCAAGTTATCTTAAATGATTTTCAATCATTTTCTCTTGGATAGGTGCCACACCAACTCTTATCCTGATATTTTCATTTCAAATCCTATCTTTTCTTGTATGACCACATATCTATCTCAACATCATCATTTCTACTACCCTGACTTTGTGCTTTTGTTTTCCCTTTATTGGCCAACATTCACTACTATACAACATAATTGGTCTTATAGCAGTCCAGTAAAATTTTCCTTTAAGTTTCTTAGGTACTTTCTTATAGCAAATAACTCCGGTAGCTTTCCTCCACTTCAACCAGCCAGCTTGTATTCTATAAGAAACGTCTTCATTAATTTCTCCATCCTCCTGTATAATGGATCCTAGGTATTTAAACTTTGATACTTGAGGAATGATTTGCTCCCCCATGTTCACCTCCAAATCCCCATTGCCTTGCCTCCCTCTAAAATCACAATGCATATATTTTGTTTTGTTCTTGCTCAAGTAGAAACCTTTCGACTCCAAAGTCCTTCTCCATAACTCCAATTCAATGTTAATCTCTTCTTTTGATTCCGCCATGAGAACTATATCATCCGCGAAAAGTAGGGACTTAGAGATTCTTTCTTGAATAGGTTCAGTTAGAACATCCAAAACAATGTTGAACAAGTACGGACTCAAAGAGGATCCCTGATATAGGCCAATCTTAATAGGGAAGTCCTTTGTCTCACCTCCAGGCGTCCTTACACTGGTAGTTACCCCCTCATACATATCTTGTATGGCTTTGATATAAGCAACCCGTACACCTTTCTTTTCCAAAGCCTTCCACATTACTTCTCTTGGCACACGATCATAAGCCTTTTCCAGGTCAATAAAAACCATATGTAAATCCCTTCTTTTACTTCTATATCTTTCTATTAACCCCCTCAGTAAATAGATTGCTTCTGATGTGGATCTCCCTGGCATAAATCCAAATTGGTTTTCCGAAATAGAAGTCTCCAGCCTCAACCCATATTCCATCACTTTTCCCCACAACTTCATTGTATGACTTATAAGTTTTATCCTTCTGTAGCTTACACAGTTTTGAATGTCTCCTTTATTCTTGTAAATAGGAACTAAAATGCTTCTCCTCCAATCATCCGGCATATTCTTAGAGCGTAAAATTTCATTAAAAAGCTTGGTTAGCCACACCTCACCCTCATCGCCCAAACATTTCCAAACTTCAATAGGAATACCATCATGCCTAACGGCTTTACCATTGTCCATTTTCTTTAGAGCTACCTTAACCTCTCCGATACAGATCCTGTGGTAGAAAGCCAAATTTCGATCATCTTCATTAATTAGCAAGTCCTGTAAATCCTGAGTCGCATAATTGCTTCCCTCATTAAACAACTTGTAAAAGTAAGCCTCCCATCTGTCTTTAATATCACCATCAGTAACTAAAACTTTACCATCTTCATCCTTTATACACTTTACTTGGTCCAGATCTCTCTTTTTCCTCTTCCTTTGTTTCGCAATCTTGTAAATACTTCTTTCTCCCGTCTTTGTTCCTAACTCCTGATAAAACCCCTCATAAGCTTTAGTATGTACTTCGCTCATTGCTCTCTTCGTCTCTTTTTTAGCCAACTGATACTTTTCCTGGTTTTCTACACTATTATAAAAGTGTATGGCCTTAAAACAATCTCTTTTCTGTTTGACTTTCTTTTGCACACTCTTATCCCACCACCAAGTCTCCTTATCTCTCTGACCAAAACCTTTGGATTCTCCCAAAATTGCTTTAGCTACCAAATGAATCCTTGTAGCTATCTCTTCGCACATCATGTTTGCATTTCCCTGCGACTCCCAAATCCCTTCCTCTAAAAGGGTCCTCTTGAATAACTCCCGTATCTCACCCTTTAACTGCCACTACTTAACCCTGGGTTTTACCACTTGATGGTACTTTTGCCTGGTACTCTTAAAACGTACATCAAAGATAAGTACTCTATGTTGGGTAGTCATCCCATCTCCTGGAATCACTTTGCAATTAGTACGAAATCTTCTATTCGGATTCTTAACCAAAAAGAAATCAATCTGTGATTTTGATACACCACTTTTGTATGTAATTAAATGCTCATCTTGCTTCTTAAAACAAGTGTTGACAAACTTAAGATTGTATGCAAGAGAAAAGTCGAGAATAGATTGTCCTAAGCTCCCCAAAACCAAAACCACCATGAGCCCTGCTGAATTGTCCTGCTTCCTTACTAACATGTCCATTAAGGTCCCTACTGATAAAAAATTTTTCTTCGAGTGGTATGCTTTGAACCAACCCCTCCATATCTTCCCAGAACATATCTTTAAGGTGTGCCTCTGCCCCAACCTAAGGTGCATAGGCACTAATGATATTGATAGTATCATTTCCAACAATTACTCTTAACAATATTATTCTGTCATCAAACCTTTTAACCTCTACCATGTTTTTTTTCCGTGTTCCATCAACAACAATGATACCAACCCCATTCCTTGATTCACCTTTCCTGTGTATCAAAGTTTATATTCTCCAAGTTCCTTGGCAGCTTCTCTAGTCCATTTGGTTTCTTGGAGGCACAAGATATTAATCTTTTTGTCTCTCATAACTCCTGCTACTTCCATAGATTTCTCATTTAGCGTCCCAATATTCCAAGTGCCAAATCTAATCTCATTCTCATGAACTAACTTCTTTAACTGCCTCCGTCCAAGAGAGTGCGGTAGCCCTCGCTCGTTTAACACTACATTCGGGCAACGATGTAGCGGCTCTAGCTCATTTCTCACTGTACTCGAGCCATACAGCGTGTCATTTCTGGGCAACGACCTAGCATTAGCATAATTACTTCGTTGATCCATGTTCATGAGATTCGAAGGGTTTTTACATTAGCTGTCGAGGGTTTAACACAACCCTCCTTCTTTATTCGGGCTTGGGACTGACTATACAATATAGGCGGAGTTACGTATAGAGATGCCTAACTCATCAAAAAAAAAAAAAAAAAGAGATGCCTAGTTGGATGGGAATTATGAGAGCGTGTGCCTATTTGGGAGGCTTAATTTGGACCAAAAGTTACTTATTTTTGGTAGAAAACTGATTGAGAAATGGAGTGCAGTTTGAGAGAATTTAAGTCCAATTGAGCTTATCTTTCATGATCTTAATATATGTGCGTTTCTTTGAAGCTGGAAGAAGGAGCTTATTTTTTAAGAACTTACCAGCAAGGACCGTTGTGATATGTCAGAGCTTATTCCCCCTATTATTTTTCTCTCACTTCTGCCATATTATTCCCTCATATTCCTTTTTTCGTCACCCAACGAGGTCCGTCGCCTCCTCGCCAAAAGCTCCGTCGGTGGTCGCTGTGAGCTCCATCACATCTCCGCCGTGAGGTCATCATCTTCAACCACGGCTCCATTGGCTTCTTCTCCATCTCTGGCAAGTAGGAGCTCCCTTCCATCGCCTACTGCATCATCCCCTTCTCCTTCTCTAGCTCCATCTCCCACCGCCAATACTCCTACTTCGATCTCCATGCCTCCTTCTGAGGCTTCAGCGCCTATTGAGAACGACGCTGCTACGAATCGCTTTGCCATTGCAGGATCTGTTGCCTTTGGCATTGCCGCCGTCGCTTTGGTCATGTAAAGCGCCGCATTGTGTAGCTTCGAGAGGTTACTCACCACTTTTTGGTTGATCGGTGTTTAGATTATTCAATTTTCTTCATTTAATTTTGATCGTAGTATTTATTTTTCATGCTTGTTGATTCGAGCTTTTATACGGTGTGACTGATGATATTCGACGCATCTTATTTTATAAAATATTTGTTATAATTTTGATCTCTTAACCCCGTTATGGTCAAATGCAATTAATTAAATCCACCGAAAATGTAATTAATTAAGCAAGCATAACTAAAGTGGGGAAAAAAAGATCCGTCGTCTCCTTTAAAATATTACCTCTGATCCTTAATATAAGATATAATCCACTTACTATAAAATCTAGTTTAAATTTTATTTTGGTTTTAAATATAAGACACTAATTTACTTTATCCCTAAAATTTATTTAATTTTTTTAAGATAGTTTATTTCATAATAGTAGTTTTGATCAATAAATTTGATTAGTAAAGATATTTTAGGAAAGACAACACATATTTATTATAAATAACTAATTTAACTTGTTTTTTTAATTTAGTCATTTTATTATTTATTAAAGTTCATACCTATTTTGGTAATTTTTCAAACAAATTTACTTTTAATCAATCATAATTCAAACAACTTTTTATTAATCTCACTTTTACAAATTAACTTTTTTAAACTCTAATTCAAATATAATTTACTTTTTCTAATTTAACTTTTACTCAATTTTATTTTTTTAAAAGTCAGATTAAAAATAAATTATTTTTTCCCGGTCAATCCAAACCACCCTATATAATATTAATAATCAATAAGTATTGTTAAAAAAGAGAGATAAAGCGGGAATTGTCCCCACGCCCAACCCAACAAGGAATAGGCATAGAGAAAGCGGGAAAACGAAGAACGATATAGGCTTTCTAACCCCAAGTGGCGCGTAAATACATGCGGTTGCCGGCGTGACTCCGATGAATCTATTCAAGTTGAAGGCGGTGTCTACACTCTCTGACGAGGATAATCCTGATGACACTTTGAAGAAGCACATTATCGATCTTGGAAACGCCAGCGAAGTCATACACTTCCGGAGGTTCATTCCCTTGGATCAGTCATGGATGTGGTTCGATTACCTCAATAAGCATATCCCGTGGACCAGACCTATCCTTCGCGTCTTTGGAAGATCTTGCATTCAGGTCTCTCTCTTTCCTTTCCCTATGGCTACGATGCATGTGTTATTATTTATTGAAGTTAGGGATTAGGGATTCTGACCCAAAGACAAGTTAGTCCGTCTAACTCTAATTTTATTATTTTCCTCTCTTTTTGATCGTTTATTTGTCTCTCTGTTTCAAACCTTCACGTATTTTCTGAACGGATCACTTCGTTGACAGAAGGCATTTGGATATTATTGTATGAATGTCACTATTTTTTCCGATAACATGTATGAATATTACTGTTACCATTATTACTATAATTGTTATGGACAACAAAGTTAGTGCCTAACTTCCTGAATATTTGTTATGGAAATAAAGATATTTGCTTCTCTATACGCCTGTGACAGTCCTTGAATAACCTCGACAAAGATGAAATTTTATGTATAAGCAACTGCTTGCTTATTATTGTACTAAAAAAATAATTAGCGCACCATCGGTTGATAAAGAAGTTTGCAGTCTAAGTGATTTTATGGAACATTACATCTGCTGTCCGCTCGCAGTTGTTGAATTGCTTGTTTGGGTTTGGTTGTTTTCAATGTGAAACCAATTACATTAATATTGAGTTGTCAAAAAAGAAATTTTGGTTGCGATTGGAACTTCTGTGAAACTTTCTGCGTCACTGTTGTACTTTGTTGTTATCAGTGTCCGAGAATGTGCTATTGGCTTTGCCTTGACACTGCATGATACAGAGCTCATGTCATAAGATTGATCATTTTCATTAAAATTTTGTTGAGTGTAATTGAATATTTAGCTGAATTCTGTTTATTCAAGCGAGAAGGAAATTATTGGTATCATGACCATTTATATGACCACCCTTTTGGGTTTTCCCCACATGGGTAATTACTGATACAGACGGCCCTCACACAAAGTTCTGAGAAAGCTGTTATTTGATCGTAAAACTAATTTCTTTTAATTATGTATTATGCAACAACCGTAATCTCCTTAAACAGTTTTATTCTTCATACATCTGGTTAACATTGGGACTTCTTGCTTTTCATGTTGTTTAATTTGCCGCAGCCTAGAGACATGTGTTATGTTGCAGCTCCAGGATTGACGGAATTGAGTTACAGTGGATATCAACCACATGCTTATTCTTGGGATGATTACCCGCCACTGAAAGATATCTTGGGTGCAGTATGACTCATGAAAATTTTCTGTTCTAAGTGCTGTTAATATTTTGATAAATTTGGTAGGCTTCGTTAACAGCACTTAATACCTCCCTTATTTCTGAAGGTTCATAAGGCTCTTCCCGGGAGTAGTTTTAATAGCATACTCTTAAATAGGTACAAAGGCGGTAATGACTATGTGGGTTGGCATGCTGATGATGAGAAGCTATATGGACCAGCCCCTGAAATTGCTTCACTGTCTTTTGGATGTGAACGTGAGTTCATTTTGAAGAGGAAACCAAGTAAAAGATCTAATGGTTTGTATTTCTGTCTTAGTGAATTTAATTTAGCATTGCAGTTCCACATTGATTTTGTACTTTTCTATTTCTGTCTTCTGAATGATTAGGATGATCTAAGGCTTGCTTGATCCTGTTATGAGAATCTGTTCCCTCATCTGTGTTTTGCTCACACTTTCTTAAATAAAATTTCAAACTTATTTGATTATTTACATTGTTTTTAATTCATAATGGTATTTCATTTATTTATTTTAATATTATAAATTATCATTTGAATGAAAACGAATCGAGTATTGAGTTTGAGATTTTCAAACCACATTGCATTACCCTAACAGAATCAAACAGACCCCTAAAATCCAGTTTTATATTTCTGGGTTGAAAGGTCCCTCTATCATATTGACACACAGTCCTTCAACTTTAGTCGTGTTTGATTATATATATTTTGCGTTTTTGTATACCTGGATAATGAAGTACATTGTCTGTGTAACACAAAAGCCAGAATTGTTCCCAGAAGGAAAAATAATATTTTGGTTTGGATGTGTAGAGGGAAGCGGTGAACCTTCGAAGAAGCGATTAAAGAAGAACAATCATGCTGATCAACATACATTTACACTCAAGCATGGATCACTTCTGGTGATGAGAGGTTATACACAACGGGATTGGCTCCATTCTGTGCCTAAGCGAGCAAAAGCTGAAGCTACGCGCATCAATCTCACATTTAGGCGTGTTTTATGACTGGCTCTGAAATGTTTTTAGGAAATGCTTTGGATTACATCTTTTTTGAAGCGATCCTGTTTAGGATTTTGTTGCCTCGAGCACTTCGAATTTTAACTGTGGCAAACTCCATGTAATTGATGGCATGAATCCTACTGCTCTCTCTAGATATAAATATACTACGTCCTTGATATAAAAGCTCATATCCTGAAGATAAAAAGTCAATCTATTTTATTTTTTCATATTTATCTATTTTTTATTAAGACAGTTTTTATAATAATAATAGTTTTAGCCAATACACTTAATGGACAATAATATTTTAGAAAAGTTAACACTTATTTATTACAAATAACTAATTTAACTAATTTTTTTAATCTATTCAAATAGTTAACTAGTTTTTATATTAAAGATTAGAGATAGTAGTTTGATTTGATCTACAACGAACTTACTTTAAAACATACATTCTAAGAAGTATTTTGATCCAAATGTTACCATTAATCGACCGCCCTACTTCAATATTTTATATCATTATTTTTACAAAAGAAAATTTAGATTTTCTAAAATTTATTTTTTCTCTATTTTGATTCTAATGAGCTATAAAATTTTTTTTTTTGACCAGCGAGCTATAAAATTATATACATGTATATATGTATGTCTGCTAATTACTAATTTAAATGATTGATTATATTTAACGGACTTATTAAGTTGATTCACGGTAAAGATCACCAAGTAATATCATTTGACACTAAGTGTAAGACTAGGAGCTTATTGGATTTCGAGTTAGGAAAAAAAAAGAAAAAAGCACAATTTGACAAGGTATGGTACAAAGCGCCTGGGCCTGATGGATTTAGTGGGAGATTTTATCAGAGTTCTTGAGAGACGGTGAAGGAAGAAATTTGGTTGATGGTCAGGGACTTCTTTGAAGGAAAAGGTGATATTACTGTCATTAACGAAACCAATGTGACACTGATTCCAAAAGTAGACAGACCTGAGGATGTGAATCAGTTTAGACCTATTGGTCTATGCAACTTTGTCTATAAGGTAATCTCTAAGGTGCTGGCAAATAGGCTCAAGTCGTTTCTATCCAACTGCATTTCAAGAAACCAGGGAGCTTTTGTCCTAGGCAGATTAATTCATGATAATGTAACTATTGCTCATGAGGTATTTCACTTCTTGAGGAGAAGGAGGAATGGTGTGAGATGTGATTTTGCTTTGAAAATGGATATGAGCAATGCTTATGATAGGCTGGAATGGGATTTTGTGGAAGCTACCCTTCTCAAATTCGGTTTTTGTAGGAAGTGGATTAATCTGGTTATGAAATGCATATCTTCAGTTAAACTCAACCTATGTCTTTCTGGTAGGAGAGTGGCAAAGATCAGTCCAGGAAGAGGCTTAAGGCAAGGAGACCCCCTTTCCCCATATGTTTTCATCCTGGTTGTTGATGTTCTGTCGAGTATGATCAGGAAGAATGTGGAGATGGGTCTCTTAAGAGGTATTAAACTGTCAAACTCTTGCCCCATGCTGACACATAGTTTCTTTGCTGATGATGTACTATTCTTCATGGATGCTAAGGAATGTTATTGTAAGAAGTTAGCTCAGCTTCTGGAAGATTATTGTTCTGTATCTGGACAGCAGGCAAATTTTGCTAAATCTGGAGTAGTTTTCTCAAAAAATACTCCTGGAGAAGTAAGGAGAAGAGTTTGCAATATTTTGAAGATTGAGGACATAGAAGAGCCGGGCAAGTACTTAGGAATTCCTAATGTATGGGGAAAACCAAAGAATTAGGCCCTTGCTTATATTAAGGATAGAGTTGGTAGGAAAATCAAAGGGTGGAGCAGTAAATTGTTGAGCCAGGCTGGAAGAGAAGTACTTATAAAATCAGTAATCAATGTTGTGCCTATGTATCCTATGTATTGCTTCAAGTTTCCCAAACAGACCTGCAGAGATCTGGACAGAATGATAGCGAATTTTTGGTGGAATGAGGGGAAAGAGGGAAGGAAGATCCATTGGAAGGCATGGAGCTCTATGACCAGATCTAAGAAGGATGGAGGAATGGGATTCAGGGACTTTGAAGCAATGAATGATGCTTTATTGGCTAAAACAGCTTGGAGATTGATGAACAATGAAGAGGAAATGTGGGTAAAGGTGCTGAAGGGAATTTATTACCCTAATACTCCATTTATGAATGCCAAAATAGGCCATAAAGCATCTTGGCTATGGTCCAGCATTCTGGATGGTAGAAATTTGCTGAAGGAGAATACTTTCTGGAAAGTTGGTGATGGGAAAAGGGTAAATGTGTGGTTTGATAGATGGATACTAGAGATGAAGAGAAGGTTAGCTGATATAGTGAATGTCCCGGAAGAAGCAAAAAAGTGGATCGTTTCTGATTTGATAATAGATGGCAGGTGGAATATGAGTAATCTGCAACCTTTGATTTTTGTGGAAATCTTACAAAAAATCTGTAGTATTGGATCTGATCATTTCCAAAGAACGGATGAGCTTATTTGGGATAAAACAAAGAATGGACTTTATGTTGTGAAGAAAGGTTATGTGGAGGCAAGGTCAAGAAGAAATGTGATTGATGGTAGAGCGAGAAGCTCCTTCTCACTACCAAATGATATATGGAACTAAGTGTGGAAATTGAGGGTGCTGCCTAAAATTAAAAATTTCATGTGGAGAAGCTTGGTAGGTGCAGTACCAGTGAATGAAGCTTTGGTGAGAAGGAAATGCAGAACATCTGAATTATGCCCAGTATGTAAATTAGAAATAGAGACACTTGAACACACCCTTTTCTTATGTCCATGGGTAAAGTGTGTATGGTTTGCTTCTACATTAACCTGGAAGGTTGATAGTTGTAAATTCCAGAGTTTTGGTCGCTGGATAAAAAAGATTTTATATGATGATGTGTTGCTGAATGACTTCTAACTTGCTTATGTGGTGTGGATTATCTGGTTGATATGGAAGGAAAGAAATAGTGGAGTGTTTGAGTTCAAAGAACCTGATCCCATTAAGGTCGTGAATGCTGCAGATAAAGCAATAAGGGAGTTTTGGAGAGCAAAAGGGTGGCAGATAGATAGAGAAGAGGAGATGAAGAAAAAAGATCAATGTTCAGTATGGTGTCCCCCAACTGTAGGTATGGTTAAAATTAATTGTGATGGCTCCTTTACCCCAGACATGGCTGCTATCGGTTTAGTCTGTAGAAATGAAAATGGTTTGTTCCTATGGGGATTCGATGAAGGAGTTAAGGCAGATTCGGCTTTTCTGTCTGAAGTCCTTGCTGTTAGGAAAGCTGTGCTTATTATCAAAGAGTTGAATATGTCTCATGCTATAATTGAGATTGATTGCTCATAAATCGTTTGGTGCTGGAAGAATAAATCAGTAGATTATGCTGTTTGGAATGGTAGATGGGAAATGCAGGAGGTAATTGAGGCCTTGAATGATTTGAGTGGTGTAGAAATTACTCTTGTTTCAAGGAAGAGTAATGAAGCAGCAGATTGTCTTGCTGTTAGTTGTAGAAAGGGAGTGTACCCTTATGGGTGGGTTGATAAACCAACACCCCTCCTGGAGAAGGCTTTGGCCGTGGACCTGGAAAGGTGGGAATTATTCAAGGCTAATGAACGCACCTCTTGTAGAAGCCTAGATACCAGTATTGCTGCTTCAGGAATATGTGATAGCTTTGAGAAATGTGGTATTGGCTGATTTGTTCTTGGCTTGTGCTCCCTTGCTTGTTCTTTCTGTTTGATTTCGGTGTTTTCTTTCTGTTTTTGTTTTCTTGTTGCTGTTTTTTTGTTTTGGTTCAGTTGTGTGGTAGGTTGTACTCCTAGGACTTTTTGAGCATTTTTCCTTTTGGACCTTAAGTGGCTATTAGCGTGTGTATCTGTTTGTTTGAGTTTTAATAAAATGGACTCTTGTTTTGGCAAAAAAAAAAAAAGACAAGGTATGGTACATCAAAAGAAAGAAAGGAATTACCACCCAAAAAAAAAGAAAAGAAAATAAGGAATTATCAACAAAGGTTGACGTTAGGGGAAGGAGGTAGTCCCACGACATGGTGATGCAATGCTTGAATCTTATCTGTAAAAGGTATACTTGGATCCTAACTCCAGCAGGATATTGTAGGTAAAGACCGAGTAAGGAAAGAAGAAAGCAAAAAAAGAAGTTATGGAATACCGTGACCCCAGTTGTGTTTTGTCGGCAATTGTAGCTATTCTCGATTATTGATCAGCTTACTTTAGTACCTTTTTCTATCATGTACTCAAATTTTGCCAGCCTCGTCTTTACTCACACTTCTAACATCATGATCATTCATTGATGCTTTTGTTGTCAAGAGCTTTCTCCTTTCTGATCTGAGGGTCTTTCCCGACGATTCAATGTCTCCTGGCCCTGATTCTGTAAAGCCACGAGGTTTGGTTTGATTTGACAGAATCATCATTTATCTATATCATATCATCACATAAATTCATAAGCAACATCTTTTTGGACTTAATTAGCTTGCTGGTATATTCCCTTAAAGTAGTTAGCTACTGCATATTAGAAAAACAACTAATTCATATCAATAGTTTTCCCAAGTTAAAGTCTTTTTATTAATTATTCATCCTCTGCTGAGCTCGGGTCTTCTGGGTGTATCTGATTACAGATGTCTGTGTTGTTGGTGTCGCGCGGACGCCAATCGGTGCTTTCCTTGGCACTCTTTCATCTATTTCAGCGACGGAGCTTGGTTCTATAGCAATTAAGTGTAAAACTACTGAACTTACTCTATTTTTAACACATCACTGGGGAGAGTATAATTCAGTAAATTTTAGCAGGAAAATATGTTTCCCCCTATAATTTGAGCTACAAATTTGTGTTTGGTGATCACCATGAACTGCCACAACAGGCAGTCGACACCTGTGTTCGATAAGTGTGCAGCTTTATCATCATTTAGAAAATGTTATCCTTTCGACTTGGAGATGTGCTGAACATAGACCCTCACATGGCGAGGACACGTCTAACCCAAAAAGAAAGCAACCTAAATAGAAATAAAACGAGCAATCAGAAACTCCATCGTAATGAAACAATAAAAGCTCTTCCTATTTGTACTAGTACGGGATAATGTTGTTTGTATCTTGAAGTTTGGTGGGTCAATGGATTCATGTTAGTTTCCATGTTTGAAACTGCAGCTGCTCTCAAGAGAGCAAATGTAGATCCATCACTCGTGCAAGAGGTGTTCTTTGGGAATGTTCTCGCTGCAAATTTAGGGCAAGCCCCTGCCAGACAGGCTGCCTTAGGTGCGGGCATACCTTCATCTGTAATCTGCACTACTATTAACAAAGTTTGTTCAGCAGGTATAAAAGGTAGGCTTTATTTTATATATTAAGAGATCATCTCACTTTAATTTAAGTTTGAATTGTTGTGAATGAGAGGTGAAGTCATGTTTCTATTTATTTTTTTCTTCATTGCAGCTACTATGCTTGCAGCGCTGACAATACAATCGGGCATTCATGACGTTGTCGTGGTTGGTGGTATGGAAAGCATGTCTAATGCACCCAAGTATATGGTACAAGCAAGGTTTTCCTTTCTTTCTTAAATTACTGAAAGAATGATACATTTTCTCTTTGGAAAAAGTTCTGGCTTTAGAGAGCTGAAAGAATATGTTGGGGATAACAGGAGGAATTATTTTTGCTGCTATTTTGGGTTGATGTTTATTTTGCTTCTTTTATAATTAATCAATCACTTGGTAGTATTTCAAGAAGTTAATTTGGAGATTTGGTTAATAAAAGTATATATTAGGACCGAGTAGCAAAGTATGGAACTTGAGTCTCACGTCAGAAAATCTTGACTTGGTTTGCATGTTTGGTTGCTAATAATCTCAACATGTTCTGTATATATTGTGTCTAAAACAGGAAGGGATCTCGGGTAGGGCATGATACTATCGTTGATGGTATGATCAAGGATGGCCTTTGGGATGTTTATAATGACTTCGGTATGGGTGTTTGTGCTGAGCTATGTGCTGATCTTCATGACATAACAAGAGAGGAGCAGGTATTACTCGTTGGCGGACTGTATTTTAAAATTCTTTAATGTATTTCATTCTCTCATTCTTTTTATCGATATTATTAATTATTTTCACTAGGTCATTTAGTTTTGCCCTGAATTACTATCAACATCCTTTTTGCTTGTTGTGTTGGTATCTAGTTGCTTGGCGTTGTCAGTTGTTGTCCCTTTTTGTTTTGGTTTTACCACCATTTTACATGTCATTAGTCCTCCCGACTTTCACATCTGTTTGTCTTGCAATCCAAGTTTTATATTTCTGTTCCATTCCACCGCACTGTGTTGCTTTTCAGGATTCTTATGCGATAGAAAGCTACGGGAGAGCAATTTCTGCTCAAAATTCTGGTCATTTTACATGGGAGATAGTTCCGGTTTGATTTTCCAATTCCTAATCATTTTACATTGTTGAGAATATGCAATGGTTTCGATGTGGTTTCCATGCCGCTATCTGCACTTTCAGGTTGAAGTCTCTGCAGGAAGAGGGAAGTCCTTCACCTTTATTGATAAAGATGAATGTTTGGGAAAGGTAAATAGATAGGGCGTACAAATTTTCATCTAAGTAAACATGTTTCCCCTTGCATTGCATGGAGTTTGAGGTGAACTGCCCTTTTTATGACTTATAAATAGTACAGTTTGCTAGCTCTGAACTACAGAAGCCTTTAGGGTAATCCTTATTTGGAATTTACTTGATCCATGGTCCTTATGACATTCTTTCAAATTGGAATACGATGTGAATTTATGCACTTTGCTTGATATCTCTCATAATCTGTTTAATTGTCTCTAGTTTGATGCTGCAAAGCTAAAGAAGCTTAGGCCAAGCTTCAAGGAGGATCTGGGTTCTGTAACTGCTGGCAATGCTTCTAGCATAAGGTCCTCTTTCTCTTCCCTTATGATGCGTCTCTCTGCATACTTGGCATATCAGAAGTAGTCCTGCTTATTGACTAGGTCAGTGAGGTTTATGCCTAGAACTAGAGCTGAAGTCAATCGTTATTCTGGTCCCTTGTCATGTGACATGGCCTGTGTCAGCCCTCAGTGTAATGGACTAAAACTTATGCTTAATTAGTCTAGTCGGGTTTATGGGTTGGCTCCAATGCAGATTTCTATTGATACCCATGTAAATTTTGTGGGAACAACCCATTACCTCATTGCAAGAAGTTTGACTGCTGATTGTACACCATGCTGTAATTTAAGGATATCGTAATCATAAAAGTTCTTAACTGCTTGCTCTTTAATTGATAATTAATGTATTGACTTGACCAGTGATGGCGCTGCCGCATTAGTGCTAGTGAGCGGAGAGAAGGTGCTTCAGCTTGGATTGCAAGTAATAGCTAAGATAAAGGGATATGCAGATGCAGCTCAGGTGCTATGACTGGTTATTGGAACTTGTCTTGGCCTTGATTAAAATGAACAACTCAAAGCTGAAGTGAGGTTCTCTTGGCAGGCACCGGAGGTATTCACAACTGCGCCGGCTCTCGCAATACCAAAAGCCATATCAAATTCTGGTTTGGAGGCTTCTCAAATTGATTATTATGAAATAAACGAAGCCTTCTCTGTAAGAATACATTCTACTCATATTTTAGGATTTTGTACCTGTATTGTCGAATCTTGACTGGAACAGGAAAGGGAGTAAAAGACAAGGAAATAAATCCTCAAAATTCCAAGATCAATTCAATGTTTTTATAATAATGGCCATCGGCAATGACTTACTAGATATGCCTATTCATAAGCTGCCAAAATAAAATCTGAAAAGAATGGGTGTCCTCATCCTACAAGGATACTAGATATGGAACGCTATGCCCAAAAGCATTTGATCAAATCCCAAATGTTATCTCAATTCCCTAAATTAAAAACCTTAATTCCCATATAATCATCACACTGTTACAAAATAAAATGAGTGAAAATTTTAGTCATCTCATACTGCATTGTCATTTTCTATGCAGGTTGTAGTTCTTGCGAATCAAAAGCTTCTTGGTCTTAATCCTGTGAGTGTTGGTACTGCCGCTCTTTTGGTGGATGAAATCTTTTTTGCCTGCTGATATGCTGTTTCTTGCTTCTTTTTTTCTCTATCCCGTCCTTATATGGTACTGGCTTAAATCTGATAGATGATTGTGCCTTTTGAATTCAACGTAGGAGAAAGTTAACGTGCATGGTGGAGCTGTAGCATTGGGACACCCCTTGGGCTGCAGTGGAGCTCGTATCTTAGTAACACTGTTAGGGGTAATTCTTAACCTCGATTTGCTCCTCTTCTATACTTCACTAATTAGTAAGAAAAAACAACATTTGAGAACCATAAGTTTTATTAATGATAGTTAAAGACCTTAATAAAATTAAGACTCCTCTAAAAGACCAGAGAAATAAGTTACTATTGGTGCTTCTTAGAATTACTGATGGAGGAATCAGAGGTCTTATGGTATCATGATGTGTAAACGGTTGGGATGGGGGCGGACTAAAACTTTCACAGATTGTGCTGAGGATATAACATGCTGATCAGAAACGAGAGGAAGGATAACTATTATGAAGGAGAAATTTGATTCATCAGGGAAGTAACTTTCAGTTAGGGAAGCCAATGAATGCGCTATAGCCAAGTTTGCTCAGAGCAATATTGATAGTTCCTATATATAGTTCAACGAACCAACCTCCGTTATGATGTCTTCAACTAGCTGAGAATGATAAGGCTGGTGTTTTATACCGGCAGCTTATGTAACTTGTTGAACTTCTAATTGTCCATTCATGTAATTTGAAAAAAAAAAAAATTACCGTCTATAATCCCTAATGTTAAAAAGATGTTTTAAATTTATTATTATCTATACATGAAAAAACCAGTTCTATAATATCTGAAGATCATGTTGTAATTTTAAGGTATATGAGTGGTAATTTTAGGAAGCACATAAAGTAATGTATTTCTATGGTCCTTGATGATACTTTTATATTTAAAAGTTCATAGTTAAGGGTCTATAACTCTCATTTTCACAATTAATTGGTAAGTTTTTGCTATTATAAATTCTCTAATTTTGGGTCTCTACAACTCCAGCATAAACTGAATTTGGAAATAAAGCTCTTATCCTTGGAGAGTGTTATTTATTATTATTTTTCAAATTTGAGGATGTGTTAGTCAAGTTTTGTGACGCAGGTATTGAGACAAAAGAAGGGGAAGTATGGGGTTGCTACTATCTGCAATGGAGGGGGAGGGGCGTCTGCTCTCGTCTTTGAGCACATGTAATCTTTTTTTCCCCTTTTAAGTCTGGCAAGACAACTCAATTCCAGAGTTGATATTAGAGTTATTAAGATAAGGTCCTGAAGAAGGGAAATTCTCTTTTAATTGTTTTGGCGTAGTGATTATGTTAAATAGTAGTATTATTCATGAATATTTACCTAATAGAAAGGCTTTACAGTTAAAGTGGGTTTTGGCTGTCAATGAAACACCTCAAATGAGAGGGAAAAGATTTGAGTCTTTTATAGGAAAGGAAAGATGATTAACAGTTTAGCTATTTTGTATAATGATCATTAGCAATTCGAAATTAAGTAAATGTTAATGGTCTTTGCCTTTTGTAAACAAATGTGAAAAGATTATGGAGTTTTTTGCATTTTGCAGGCCAGTTTCCAGGGTTGGACTTTCTTCATTGTAAGGATGGTTGGAGAATAAAATGTATTGTGATTCTGTTGAAGAAAGAATGGTTATACTTCTGATTTACATCTTGCATTGTGTTGTACTACGTGCGGTCCTTAGTATAAGATCTCATCTGACTTTTATTGTGCTCTTAAATATAATACCCCTATCCACTTTATCTCTCATATTTATATTTATATATATATATTTTCAAGGTAGTCCTTCTAATAATGGTAATTCTAACTAATACACTTGATTAACAAAGATATTTTAGGAAAGACAATACATATTTATTACAAATAACTAACTAATCTTATTTTTTTAATCTCCTCAAATTAGTCAACTAGCTCTTATAATTAGGACCGGAGGTAATTTATTTATCTAACTTCTAAGGATGTAGGGATGTTATTGGTTAGTGAATGTGATTGAATGAGAATGAGACTTCTCTTATAAAACAAACATTTGTTTGTGAAATTTGCAAGTTTAAATTATAATAATCAGAGGTAAATGAAACGAGAAGCCAGAGGAGGATTATGATAAAATTGAAAATATAGAATAATAAATTAGAAGTACGAGTAGTATATATTTCTACATATCAAAAGATCTAATTAATAGAACTATTTTATTTTTTTTCGAGGGAGTATATCTGTAAGATAATTAGATCTCATTTTTTTTTAAAAACAAAATTACATAAAATCTTTTATTGCTGTATATTAATTATACTTCATCAAATTAAAAAGTGAAAACAACGACACTAAATGTATAAGATTTATTTAATATTCTGTATTAATATTATAAAAAGGGATTTTATATCGAAAGTGACACTGATATTAATAATCAAGAATCTCACTTTAAAAATGTCACATTAAGTTATTATTATTAAAATTTAAAAGTGAAAATTTATCTTTTGTATAAGTTTATTTTCATCCTCTTAAAATATTGAGCCCACAATAGTATTACCATTTATATTTTATCATGATCATTTGATTTTTTTCTTTACAAAAAAATTCATGACTTTGTCTAAATTTTTAAACAAAAATAATGTTTCTCAAAATACGAAGCCTAATCATATTAACCCGATAATAATATTAGTTTGAGAGTAAAGTAAATATTTTCCTTTTATAGACCAAGCATGCCTATAATATAAATTTTTGAACCAATTTCACCATGAAATGTCCAGCGTGGCATGTTAAAGATCTGCCTTCATCTCCACAAATACCTCCATGAATTTCTCAATTGCAGAGGGAGAAAATAATGTCTTATTTTCTCTTATCTTCTATAATCTTGCTACCCTGTACGGTTAACATTTACTGTTCTAATCACACCACAAACCTGCGTTCTTGTACGCTAAAATAGCAAAGCCAATTCACAAACCAGTCATATTTTGGAGACTTTCTTTTTTTCAAAGGCCTAAAGCCTCTCATGCTCATAATCCAAACGTTGGACATAAAAGAAACCTGCGTGTTTTCTGTCTGGGTTTCTTTCAAGGTCCAACCATCTTCCTCCCTTAAAAAATTCATCATCTGGCTTCTTGCACTTCAATCATCATCATCATTGTCTCCAGAAACATCAAACTTTAAGGTAATTAGTCATCATTTTGATGATGATCGGCCCTTTGGTCATAGTATTATGTGTTTCATGGCTCATTTGCGACAGTTTTTTTTGGTTTTCGTTTTCGTTTTTGGGTAACGCAGAGAAAGATCATCGTGTTCAGGAGGGGAAGAAGAAGCAGAGAAAATGGTAAACTTCAGGAAAATGGATTCACAGAAGGACATGAGTTCTCCGAGGGGAGAGGTTGGAGAGATCGACACAAGGGCGCCATTTCAATCTGTGAAAGCTGCTGTCAGTTTATTCGGTGAAGTTGCTGTTTCCAAGGAAAAACGTTCTGTCAGGAGAAGATCATCCGAGGTAAGCATCAAACCCTCTATGAAACATAACCATGTTCATCATCAACCACACATTTTAACGTTAAAACTCTCTCATACCATGATGTCACATTTCAAACTTTGTGGTTGCATTCTTTGAGACGTGGTATTGGTTTTTATTTCTCAAGCCAATACGAGGAAATCTTGTTTTGCATGGCCTTTCAAAGGACACATTTGCAAATAATAATGTTGTTGAGAGCATCTTTTGTATGATTTGCAGAATGTACTAGAAAAGGAGACGCAGCTTCTGTTGGCACAGAGAGAACTGAACAAGATAAAGAAGCAGCTGGAGAGTGCTGAGACCACAAAATCTAAAGCGCTTGCTGAGCTTGAGAAGGCAAAAGTGACACTTCAAGATCTCACAACGAAGCTGACAAATGTTAGAGAATCCAAGGAAGCCGCCATGGAGGCTGCAGAAGCTGTGAAGAATCAGGCCAAGCAGCTTGAAAGGGCCAAGTCCCAGAAAGAAGTGGGCTTTGAAGCTTGGAAGCTAGAACTCGAGCATGCAAGAAAAGAATACACAACCACTGTGAAAGAACTTGATGCTGCCAAGCAAGAACTGACCAAGATCAGGCAAGATTTTGATGCGGCTTTAGAGGCGAAGCTGGCGGCGTTTCAGACAGCCGGAGAAGCTCAACGTTCAGCCAAGTTGAACTCAGAAAGGATCAGCGAGCTCTCGAATGAGATTGCAGCCATGAAAACATCTGTTGAGGAGTTAAAGCTTGCATCTTTGCAGACTCAAGAGGAACAAGCAAAGGCCATGGCAGAGAGAGAAGCTCAATATGATTCTTACAAGAATGGTAAGGAAGAAGCAGAGGCAAAGATGGAATCTTTGATGAAGGAATATGACCCAGAATTGAATACAGAAGATCTTGAGGCTAAACTTGCTGAAACAAGTGCAGAGATTGAAGTTTTGCAAGAACAGATGAAGAAGGAACATGCTTCTGATATGGAAGCTGCAAGAGCTATAACTTCAGAACTCAAAGAAGCCACAAAGACACTAGGAGAAGTTGCTGAAGAAGAAAGCTCTCTGAGAAACCTAGTGGCTTTGTTAAAGGATGAATTAGAAAATGTGAAGACTGAGCAAAGAATCTTGAAAGACAAGGAACAAAAATCAGAAGCTCTTGCCAGTTACATTAAAGATGAACTACAAAAGAGCAAGGGAGAAGCAAATATAGAGGAGTTGGAAAAAGCTTCTAAATTATTTCATGAACAAAGAATGAAAATAGAGAAGCTAACAGAAGAAACAGAAACTGCAAAAAGGGAAGCAGAAGAGAAGAACCAGAGAACACACGATCTGAAGCAAGAAGCCGAGAACGCGCGAGCTTTGGCTCAAGAACTGGAAACAAAGCTGGAGATTGTGCTAAAAGAGGCCGAAGAAGTGAAAGCAGCAGAGCAAAGAGCCCTTGAGGAGATGAAGATCTTGTCTGAGATGCAAGGAAACAACAAGAATCAAGTTAGTGATGTACCAAACTCAGAAGATCATGGTAAGATCAAACTATCTGTTGATAAGTTTGAGTCAGTGACAGGGAAAGTGAAGGAATGTGCTGATCTTGTGGAGAAGGCAGAGCTGGCTGCAATAACTCAGGTTGTGGCAATCAAGGCAAGACAAAGTGAAGCAGACAAGAAGTTGGAAGCCAATCTGAAGGCAATTGAGGAAATAAAAGCAGCAACAGAGATGGCTCTAAAGAATGCAGAGATGGCAGATTCTGCAAAAATGGCACTTGAAGGTGAACTTAGGAGGTTGCGCCAGCAAGACAAGGTGCCGGCTGAATCATCACCTTTGGATTCCTATTAAATGACCATTTCTTCAACACAATCAATCACCCCTTTGAAAAAGGATGGCGATTTGTATTCAGGAACTCTTTATCAGAATCCTGGGGGAAAAGCGCACAAAAAAATATTGGGTAGATATGTATGAATGCTCATTGTGAAACTTCTTGGTCTTTTGGAGTCCCTATAGTCTTTAAAAGACAAGTTTTTACAGCTGCTATTTTAAGCATCTTTCATGGACAATCTTGCAAATCTCAAGAAAATTGAAGCGCAGAAAGTAAAATGTTCATTGTCTTCCATTAAAACCATCCACCAAACTGGCCATGGCCAGCTCCTATTTACACTGTTCTTCAAAATTCATGATTTTAGTTCGTAAAATTGAAAATGAAAAAAAAAAAAAAAGATTCTGGTAACTATTCAGAACATAGAAGATATCCCTCTTACGAACTACTCAACAAACGTTGATCATAATGGAAGGGGTTTTGAGTGCTTAAACATGAGGTTTTAAATTCGAGTCCGTGGGAATGCATGGTACCGAATGTCTATTTCTGTAGCCAATCCAAAGCCAAGATATCTACAGAAGTGTGGGAGAGATGCCAACTTTGCAAGTTAAATTCAAATGAACTATACAAAAGAAGACTTGGTTAAATACATGAGTGAATTAATGAATGAAAAGTAAGGAACATTAGAAAAGATAATATGCTTCATCAAACAATCCAACAAAGAGAATTTGAGACTTGAATCAGCCCTTTTTCAGACTCATAATGTGCCAAATATCCAGATTCCAAAGAGGATTAGAAATCAGGAGCTACAAAAATCAGCAAAACATTGTGACGCACCAGTTACCAGAATTTCTAGGCAACGCTCATAAGCGAACAACTTAACATGGGTTTTTAAGGTAACGTCCAAAGGAACTTGCTAGGCAGTAAATGGTACCGCCTACACTTACAAAATGAATGTAGTAGTCTATGTATTTGAAAAGTGATACAGCAAAAAAAAGATGCACTGCATTGGTATAAAATATATGAGATAATTAAATTTTTAAAATAGTTTTCAAGGTCAAGTAAGATATTACGCTAGTTTGTCAATGAATTAAATCCAATTTATTCATTATATAAAAAATCATTAAAAATACGGTAAGCAAGCATTTCTAAGATGATTTTTCTGAAATCAAACTTTTATAGAAGTACACTTTATTTTTGCGAGATATACAAAGAATTTAAAACTTTATCCCCCAAAAAAAAAAGATCTAAAATATGAATTCATGGACAAATATATTAGAGAACATGTTGTCCAATTTGATTTTTTTTCCCCTTGAATTAGAAGAACTTGCTTGATGAGTATAAGAGAAATTGAATTTATATTTCACTTGTGCGAGAGCTTCTATTACGTACAATGCCATCAGCTTCATAATTTGATTTTATATTTTTTTTGCTAGCCATTCGATTTGATGATGCTAACCTCAAGAAAAGAATAATTATGATTGTACTAGAATGATATTTTTTTAATTTGTATAAAAATATATTTTTGTAGTTGGCAAATTTGTAAGCACCACAAGACTGGGGTATAAATGTTCGCAAGGGATTGTCTTGAGTATTTGAACAATGCTTTAATAATCATGATTGTGCTAGAACATAATATCAAAAGAAATTTGAAGGATAAAAGGTATTCAATTTAATTTTAATATCTATATGAAATGAAATTTATTATATACGTATGCCGATTTAGTAAGTAATAATCATACATATATATATATTCAAAATAGTTGATTATGATTAAACAACCTAAAAGATATAGATATATCTCTTTCTGATTTACAAGTTAAAAAACAAAGATTCTCTTTTGATTTTCCTTCATTCAATAATTATAATATACTACTTTCTCTAATTCTAATTATAAAATCTTGTTTGTAATATATAATCAGGATTTTATAAAATAAGACCGGAGGTACTATATATACACATATATATATTGAGATCACTTGGTATATTCATGGTGTCCTTGTACAACCTCTAGAACCCCAGGACGCTCTCTTTTTCCAATTCATATTCGAAGTTTCTGATGGCAAGCACAGTGAAAGAAGGCGGATTCTTTCTTCCACACGACATCATGGTCAACATTCTCAAAAGGCTTCCTGTGAAATCTCTACTCCGATTACGATGTGTATGCAAAGGTTGGAACGATCTCTTCAAGACCCAGCTCTTCATCAAACAACACCTCCACCACTCAATTCATCATCGTGGCCCTTCTCTTCTCCTCCAATGGCGTCATGACACCTACGATTTGCAGTTTGGTCTGCTGGAATATTCCGACAAGAAAACCCTTATTCCTCTGAATGCACCTTCCATCCATGTTATTCCCTTTGTTCAGGTCGGCATCATTGGTTCCAGCTATGGCCTCGTCTGTCTTCTTGAAGTCGAAATTGATTCCCTTATGAAGACACAATAGCAGCGGATAAACTGGAAAAATCATGTATTATTTCATTGTGGGAAAGAACTGTACAACTGTAGTCTGGACCTAATGGGCTTAGGCCCAAAACCACTAAAACCCAAAAAAATAAACAACTAAAACTATACACAAGACTTTTAACACTCCCCCTCAAGTTTGGGACTAAATAGATTAACAGTTCCTAACTTGGCTAGAAGTCTTGTCCTTGCTCACTAGTTTGGTTAGAATATCTGCTTCTTGATCTGCAGATTTTACATGCTGTAAACTAATCAACCTATCAGTCACCTTTTCTCTTACAAAGTGACAATCTATTTCTATATGCTTAGTCTGCTCATGAAAAACTGGATTTGTAGCAATATGTATTGCTGCCCTGCTATCATAGTACACCTTGACCAGTTCTACATGATTAATTCCTAAGTCTTTTAATAATCCAATGACCCAAATCACTTCTGATACAGCTGTTGCCAAAGCCCTATATTCAGCCTCTATAGAGGATCTGGATACCGTGTTTTGTTTCTTAGTCTTCCAAGCAATCAATAAACCTCCAAACCTCAACAAATAACCAGTTACTGATCGTCTAGTAGCAGGACAAGCACCCCAATCTAAATCACAAAAACATTGCAGGTTCAAATCGTCGAAATACAAAGTGGCAATGACACCCGGCATGAGAAATCGTCGGAATCTTGATTCCGCGGTGTGGGGTCAGTTTTCGGTGAACGAAGAATTCAGATGAAGCTCCCCATGCGATGCGTTTAGGAGAGTCTCAGAACAAGCACCTCATGCGGTGCGTATTGGAGGGATCCTTTCTTGGAAACCCTAAGCAATCTTGGGCCTCCAATTGGGCCAAGCAGTACAGTCTTGAATCACAAACCAGATGGCTCTGATACCATGAAGACGTAATAGTAGCGGATAAATTGGAAAAATCATGTATTATTTCATTGTGTGAAAGAACTGTACAACTGAAGTCTGGACCTGAGAGGGTCCATATATACAGATCAAATGGGCCTAACGAGCTGAGGCCCAAAACTACTAAAACCCAAAAAAATAAACAACTAAAACTATACACAGGACTTTTAACACCTTATCTTGTGGAATCCAGCCACCAGAGAGGTCCATCGCATACCCAAGGTTATTAGTAACTTTAATGGTGGTGGTTTCTGCCGTGAAGGCTTCAGGTTTAACACAGTTGTAAATGATTACAAGATAGTGAGAATTTATGAACTTCTGTATTCACCAGAGCATTGTGTAGAGGTGTATTCATTTTCCACAAGGTCATGGAAGAAAGTAGAACTTGGCAACTTAGGTCATACTAGAATTGGATACTCATTTACTGCCACTGACAAAGCTATTTATTAGTTTGCCTACAACAACATCAACAGCGGGAATGATAATAGACTCATACTTTCATTTGACACTGCAAAGGAAGTGTTTAGGTTGATCCCAATCCCTGTGAACCAAGGGCCTATCACCACGTATGAGAACAAACTTGCTTTGCTTTCTAACATTGAATTGCGGATAAAGGAGGAGGAGGAGGCTACATCAGGTGGAGGATCTGGGCAGAGATGAATGGTACCAAGTTTATCAAGTTTATTGGTAGGGCTGCTTCCTCCCCCTTGTATCCTATTTGGAGGAATGAAGCTGTTTCTATAAGTGGCATGTATCAAGAAGAATTTGGTATATATCTTTTCGATCTCACAAATAATAAACTCCACAAGTTTCCTATTGCTGACAGATATGGCCAGGTTATTGGTACTTTTAATTATGTGGAAAGCCTTGTATCCATTGGCAACAAAAATTCAAGAACACGACCCTGAAACACTTCTATTTTGATCATTATATGTATGAATGCCCATTGTGAAACTTGGTTTTTTCTAGTCCCTATAGTCTTTAAAAGACGAGTTTTTTACAAGGTATATAGAGAAAATATCCAATTCTTTAAGCTGCTATTTTAAGCATCTTTTATGTACAATCTTGCAAATCTCAAGAAAATTGAAGAGCAGAAAGTAAAATTTTCATTGTCTTCTATTAAAACCATCCACCAAACTGGCCATGACTAGCTCCTATTTATACTGTGCTTCACAATTCATGACTTTAGTTCATAAAATTGAAAATGAAAATAAAAGAACATATCGAAAGTATCCCTCTTACAAACGAGCCAAACAGGCATTGACCATAATGAAATGGGTTTTGAGTGTTTAAACACGAGGTTTCAAGTTTGAGTCCATGCGAACATAAGAAAACACTTTCAAGACTACTCCCAATTGGGCTTAACAATCCTCAAATATGATCCAGTCAGATAGCTATATGAAAAAAGAAAATTCTTTCAAACTATTTGAATGTTTCTTTTTTTCTTCTGCTAAGCATGGATATCTTCCTACTGAGCAAGGATTCAAGTTTGCTACATAGTAAGGGATTAGTCTCTCCTACTAGACTCAATGTTGGTATATTTGAATATCTATTTCTATAGCCAATCCAAAACCAACATTTCTACACAAGAGTGGGAGAGATGCCAACTTTGCAAGTTAATTAAATTCAAATGAACTATACAAAAGAACACTTAGTTAAATGCATGAACTATAGAGTGAAGCCATCAGATAAACAAACTAAACAGGAGTGAATCAATGAACGAACAGTAAGGAACATTAGAAAAGATTTATATATGCTTCATCAAACCATTCAATAAAGAGAATTTGAGACTTCAGTCTGCCCTTTTCCAGATTCATAATGTGCCAAATATCAGATTCCAAAGAGCAATAGCTATAAGAATCAAATAAAACATTGTGACACACCAGCCACTAGAATTTCTAGAAAGAAAAGCTCATAAGCTCACAACTACTTAACATGATTTTTTTAAGGTAACGTCCAACGGAACTTGCGAAGCAGTAAATAGTACAGCTTGCATCCTCTGTACTTACAAACTGAATGTAGTCTATGTATTTAAAAAGAAATACATACAGCAAAAAGAAAAATGATGTAGTACACTCATATACAATATGTGAGAAAATTAAATTTTTAAAACAGTTTTCAAAATCATGTGAGATATTATGCTGGTTTCTCAATGAATTAAATCCAATTTATTTATTATATAAAAACATCATTAAAAATATGGTATTGGTAGATAAATATGAATTCATGGACAAATAAATTAGAGAAAACTTGTTCTGATTTGATTTTTTTTCCCCTTGAATTAGGAGAACAAACCTGACGAGCATAAGTGAGATTGAATACACATTCCACTTATGGGAGAGCTTTTATTACAAGGAAGACTTCCAATTAAATCAAGTTGAAATATCACAATTCCAAGTTAGACCTAAACTTTTAACAAATCAGACGAATAGGTGTTATTAGAAATTTCTTAATTTTGTTAAAAGACCATGCTACCCCTCTGTAGCCAGAAAGAAAAATTAAAGGTAGATGCTGGTTTAATTTCGGTTTAAATTATTTGAGCCAGATTTCATTGCGGCCAATAAAGAATACAGAATGTACAAGACAAACCGACTAGATTTGGGAAATAAATAACACAAGTATGATCAAAGTCTTTTAATTTTGGGGGGAAAAGTTAGGAAGGAATGTTTTGAATAGAAACTGTAACCACACGATTGACCATTATACTGGCAATATAGAGCCACCGAACTAGCATTGCATGGCTAATAGAAGAATAACAAAACACGATCCTTAAACATCGATCTAGCGCCAAAGCTTGTCCTAGTTACGCAACATAACATGGATGGATCCATATTGACATGAATCTGAAACAAGTGACGATAGGATTAAAATATGATAATTTAATTAAAATCTCCTGTTAACTCATTTCAACTTTAATCATGCGGTAAGAAGGCTTTATTTAGTAGCTTGCATTATAACCCAAAACCCTACTATTAGAAAAAGGATGGTAGAAAAATAACAACAACAATAATAACTGTTGGAAAAAGATTCAGTCTGTCATTGCGAACACTTTTCATTCAATATGATAAGCCAATTGAGCTTTACAACAATGACCTACTCTACATTCAACGAAAGAAATGCAAGAGAACCAAGAAAGCTAGCAAAGGAAACCATCCTTGAAGAAACGACAGATTTTATGAAAATGAACATAATCCTGCCTCTTTCACTGCAAGCTCGTACAGAGGCTTTCCTTGTGTTTGTGTATGACCGAGAATTTGTTGCCTTTGAGGCTTTGTTTGGTTCGAGGGAAGGGAGGGGAGAGGAGGTTAATTAAAGGAAGGAGAGGGGAGGAGAATGAAGGTCATGGTTTTGTTTGGTTGTAGGGGAGGGGAAGGAATTAAGGAAGAGAAGATTTCTTGTTTGGTTCATAAGAGAAGAAGAGAAGAGGTAATTATAAATTAACAAATATGCCCTTATCTCTATATTTAGACCGATTTATTTTTTTTATTACAATATTTACATCAAAATTATTATTTCTTAATTTATCAATTTAAAAAAAAAAACCAATTACCTCACTTATATGTGATAAAAAAAACTAAAAAAATTAGAAAATATGATAAAAAATTTAATATCCTATCTCATTAATTTTATAAATATATGTATTAATATATATTATATGTATATATTATATAATTATAACACGGACATTATGATATGTATATATTAATATATATGCATGTTATCTGAGATTATAATACACACGCGCTATGATATATAATTATAATACACACATGTTATGATATGTATATATTAATATATATGATATGTATATATTATAATATTATATTATCAAATATCATTAGTGGCTAAAAAGAAAAAGAAGTGAAAAAAATATTTTTAATAAGATGGATAAACTTGGAATATTAAAAAGTTAATATAGATAGTTTGGTCAATATTAGACATAATATTTATCTCTTCTCCAAAAAACTCCCAAATTTAGAGGGGAGTATGGGGAGGGGAGGGGAGTAGCAAAAGACAAATTTCTTTCCTCCTCTCCCCTCTATTTTTCCCAACCAAACACACCCATCTCCTCCCCTCTCCTCTCCTCAAAAACCCTCCAACCAAACGGAACCTGAATTTCCACTAGAGAGAATCCTTTTTACCTCGTTTGTGTGAATATTTAGAAGGGAGAAATAGGCCTCTTCAGGTCTAGCTTTTATATAATTCTGGTATCCAATGAGGTTACATAATAATTCTTCTCCCCAGATTGATAAGGCATTGAGGCACCCAATTCCTTGATCAGAGGAGTCTGCTGCTATTCTCAGGCCATATATTTATTGATCCATCCTGTCTATCATATGGGACTCTAAATCCGATGCTGCTATTAAAAAAAATTTTAGGGTTTTTGTAATTAGTAACTTACAGTAATCTTCCCACTCCTTTGCCAAGAAAAATCTATAACCCCTCCAATAGAGAATACGCTTGCTAGATCGATATCATTTCATCTTTAAAAAAATATATCCTCTAAAGACAGGGCAGAACCCAAATCCCACAACAACAATACCTCTAAAATTAAGATTGTCATCCTGCACCTGCATATTATGGCTGAATGCTGGATTTCATAGCGACACTGAAAGATCAGGTCCCAAAACCCAAAAAACAGGTAAAAATGATTATCAATGGTCTATTTGGTTTTATCAAAGATCAAGTTTTTTTTTTCAGATTACCCCCAATATAATGATGTAGATAAATAAACATGGAGTTTGACGAGTTTTTCCAACACTAAACTTTAATTATTAATAAGGATAAAATTGAAAAGTAATAGTTAATTAGTTAATTAATAACTTATATATTTAAGACAAAAATTCATGCTTTATAATAGGAGCTGAAGGGAGAATTGCGTACTACCTTGCAGTTTATTATAAATTTATAATACTCCTCCGGTCCTTATTATAAGACCCAATTTGACTTTTTATTTGGTCCTAATTATAAGACCCAATCCATTTTGTCTCTTATATTTATGCATTTTTTTCCAAGATAATCCTTCTAATAATGATAGTTTTAGCCAATATACTTAATTAGCAAGGATATTTTAGGAATAACAACACTTATTTATTATAAATAACCAACTTAACTTACTTCCTTAATCTCCTCAAATAAGTCAATTGGGTCTTATAATTAGGACCGGAGGAGTATGTTTTATTCAAATGTCAAAACTTAAAAGCAAAGTCAATGTGAAAAAAACAAGGTGGCATAATTCCCACATATTCCCCATGACTTCGCCCAATGCCTATTCAAAGTTGGACCCTATTATTTCAAAGGAAAAATTAAACTCTCACTCCTTATAATGTTGAATTAGTCCTTCTATTATTTTTTTCAATTTAAGCGCTCCTTTTACTTTCAACCGTTAGTGAGGTTGATCCCTCAGGATTAAAAATGCCAGAAAGACCATCCGATGTTAACTTTGTTGTGACCCTCTGCCCTCGTTCTATTCTCATCCTCAAACTAAAATTGTGGGAGTGATGAACTTAAATAGATTGAGATATTGGTATACAAGAGAAAGAAAAGATCGATGGGAAATTGATTCCAAGAAAAGTGTGAGAAGAAAGGCAGCTGGTCGAAGTCCAAGTGGTCAGACGTTGAATAAGCAAATCAAACTCACGCTTTCTGTGCGGAAGAACACAGTAGCATAACATTAATTTCTTTCATTTTTTTCTTCTTGTTTTATAATTTGATATATTTAGTTATTAATAATTAATGATTCGAAAGAAATAATACCTAACCCACACCCCGTTGTTCATCCTCCAAATTCCAAACCCCATGTCCACGTGCTTCCATTGGCTTCTTCATGCATAAAGCCTGAAACGACTCCCACCGCTCTGGGCGCCACGTGGATAACCCGCTGAAGAAGAGGATGTTTGGCATGAAGACATCAGACTTACATGACTCTTCCCCCTTCATTTGGCCTGGTGAGAGCTTTTTTTTTTTTTTTCATTTATCCAGAATATCTTCCCATCCAAACGGTAAGACACTAATCTCTCGGGATACTCTCTGTAACGGGAATCCTTCCTAACTATGTACTTCTCCGGTCCTTAATATAGGACCCAATTCTTGAGTTGGTTTTGGTCCTAAATATAAGAGCCATTTCTCATATTTATCAATTTTCTCTAAATTACCCCTATGAATACTCCCTTAACCATAATCAAGTAAAAGAGAGAGATGGGGTATTAAGAAAGATGATTATGGTGTTTTAGGAAAAATGTGTCACTTTTCTTATAATTAACTAACTTCCTTAATCTAATCAAATTACTTAAATGAGTCTTATATTAAGGACCGGAGGAGTATTTTTCCATACACATCATCCCAATGATCAAACTCAGAATATGATGCTTAAAGTGTTTAAATCCCTTTCACTTGGATCAACACTTGTTGGTGGGCTGGTGGGAGTATAGTTGATTGAGCATGAAATGAATGAAATTGGGCTTGGGCCAAACTTCTTTTGTATTTCAGTTTAGGGAAATGAGGCCCACAGGATGTTCCTTACAAAAGCATTTTGGGTCTTTAACCCATCTGCCCTCTTTCATCCTCTCCAAAACCTAAATGAGTTCTACCTTTCTGCACTCATTCTTGCAGTCTTTTATCAAACCTAATCGAACCTAAGGCTTCTCACTTAAAAGAGCTTTGATGTTACTAGGCTTCTACCACGGTCTTCTATCGCCAGTACCTATTTCTGTTTGTCACCTCTCTTTCTTCTTCTTGTTTCAGCCACAAGCAGGGAAGCAAACTCCCCTGGCTTGTTGGCCCCGTTAGTCCCAAATGAAATAAATCTCAAGTCAACCAAGTAAATACTAAAATGTCTATTTCTTTTTAAATGGACGGATTGTTAAAAATCATATGAATCGATATATCATCATTATTCACTAGAAGTAGGAAGTTGTCGTTTTGTCTCCAGACTATGAAACCTTTCGTATATTTGTTTTGTTTTTCAGAAAAATGCCTGCGAGACAAACTCTGAATTACTAGGCGGGAGAATTTGGATAACCACTCGCAATCAATTAAAAAAATTCTTTGATAAAACTCTTCTCACATACTTTATTTTGTATACTGTAAAATATTTTCTAAAAAACTACTACAAACTGTGTTACAGTTTAATTATAATACATTAATACTCACCTCATCCTATAGATAAAACTCATTTTATAGTGTAATTTATATTATAAAATGAGTCTTATATCTATGACGAGTTTATTTTATCATTCAACTTAAAAACTCAACACAGAAGTCAACGTGACAAAAACGAAAAGGCATAATTCCCGCATATTCCACAATGACCTGGGCCAAAACCTACTGAAAGTATGACCCAGGTTATTTTAAAATGTCTTGCACAATTATTAAGTGCTCCCAGGATAGATGGCATGACGACGTAGATCCACGGTTGCAAATAGTTGGATATGTTTTTTTTTTAACAAATATAAAAAATTAGCTTACTTATGACCAGCACCTCAGTTATTAGTTCTAAATTATACTCCCCTTTTTTTTAATGGTATTTTTCTTTTAAAAAACTTTTTCATTGATCTGTCTTTTGAAATTTGAACAGTGCGAGCTAATGTTAGTTATTTTGATTATAATATCCTCAATAAATTTGATATTTTGAGCTATACGATTGAGTTTCCGCTTTGCCATATTTTTCAAATGAAAATATGAGTTTTGTTACGTCTTTCTCCTTGATTGGGAAGGAAAAAAAAAGTGCAGGGCCGCAAGCAGAACATAATTTGCTGTATTACATTGCTGTGCATGTCCTCTTCTCTCAACACAACACCAAAAGTCAAAGTCAATGTTCAATATGTTTATTTGATTGCCCTTTACACGTGCTTTTTTTGTAGCATCAAGTCAAATAATTTGCACAAAAGAGTGAAAATCAAGTTATAAAGTACTCCATTTTTTTTTTTGCGTGTACTTAATAACATAAATTTTTTTAAGTAATCCCCATGAATATTTTTAGATGAATAAAAAAATGTTACGTCTGCCAAGTGTAATATAACTATATTCGTTACTAATGCCTAGACATCAAGCAGGCTCCACCACATAAAGTGATGAACATTAAATATAGGTATAATAGCTATGACATTTTAGCTTCATTTATTAACTTTAATGTGTATTATTCTGTTTCACGGATACATGCACATCTTAGTCCCATAATAAAATGTCATGTCAATACTAATATAACTCGTTAAATTTATAACAAATCTTATCATTCACTAACTACAGTAGCTTACTCACATGCAATGCATGTAATCACTTGATATTAGATTGTTAGTTCAAGTTATGATAATAGTGTGGGCTGTATATATGTGGACAGGTATTTAAAATTAAGCTTTGATATAAAAAAGAATGCCTAATTTGGAATAATAATATTTGAAAAATTTTACAAAAATATTTAATACTCCCTTTTGTCCTAAATATGTAATTATTACACTACAAAATTGTTCTTATATTTAGGACTAGAGAAATATTGAAAATATAGTTGAAGATAAGGCATTGAAATTTGTAAATTAAACCATAAAAAATTGCTTCGGGAAAAAATCATAAAAAATTGCAAATAAATTCATACAAAAGGATAAGGAACTTGTAAATTCGTAAGATAAGATATTCTTATTTTTGAGATGCTTTAGGTACCAATAATTTTGCATGATGTACGTCATTGACCAGAATTTATTGAAAGTCGAACCATTTGTATGTGTACAATATAAAATTGAAAATCACATAAAATGGTCTAAATCGCAGTATTTATTTATATCTCTAATTTAATTTTTTTCTAATTAATAAAATTTGAACTTTTAATCGTACTTGTTAATTTAGGGAAAAAATTCTAACCATTAAAGTTTAAAAATAAATTTTTGATTTTAAATTCATTGACATGAAAAATTAAAAGAATATAATTTTCTATATTTGGAATTTAATTCCACTCAAATTTATATTGGTTAGGTTTAATTTAATTTTTGATACCGAATAATTTGGGGAACAAAAAGAACAAGAGCCGATCTTATCTAATGAAAGGCACACCATTCAAAATAGCTACTGTTGACTGTATATAATTTTATTTTCATATGTCTCAAATCATAAGTATAATTTATCTCCATTCTTTATTGTAAAGATTTTATAAGATATAACATATATTACTTGAAATATTAGTGTTTTTCTTTAGTATCATTAACAAAGTATAAATCTTCTGGTTAATTAATAAAATTTTTTAACTAATAATTTTTATTAAAAATAATTTTAACTAAATTTTACTAATTCATATAAAGTTATTATTGAAGGAGGAAATTAGGAGTAATTTGTAACTCAATTTCTCTTTTTGTACATGTTAAAGGGTTTGTTTGTATTTGTATTAGGTAAGCACTTATAAGTAATTTTACATGAACTAAGATAAAACTTTTATAACATATTTATCTAATACTCTCTCGGTTCTTAATATAAAATCTCATTAATCATTTCAGTAAATTAAAGATATTAGTTAAATTAGTTAATACAATATTATTTTCTAAAACATCCTAGGTATCTCCCTTAATTCCCTCATTCCTTCTTTAACTTGATTATTGTTGAAGAGTATTAATATGATTAATTTAAAAAAAAATAAGAAACATGTAAAATAGATCTTACACAGATGACGATATCAACTTTGAAAAGCATTTTGTAAATTATAATTAAAAAATTATTTATATATCATTCTAAACAGCCTCAAAACTATAACGAAAGTGAATAACCTAAACCAGATCTAATCTATGAGGCAGATTTATAATTTATATTCTTTTCAATCCGGCGCCGCGTTCCTTAACATGTCTCAAAATCTGCTGTTATCTCTCTCATTCAAAAACCTTCAACAAAAAGCCCCCTGTCTGATTCCATTACCTTCTTCTTCTTCATATGTGGAGAGAGAAAGCTAGAACCAACCATCTCAGACCATAAGAACCAAAAGACCACTTCAAAGAGATCCATACTACATATACCTATATATATGTTGTTGTTATGTCTGTAATATTAAGTGAGCCAATTCAGTGCTGTCAGTATTCCGACGAAGCCATGGATCACGACCACGACGATAAGAACGCCCGGGTCGGCGGTGGCGAGGGTCTGTGGGAGATAGAGGAAGAGAGGTCTTCGGAGGTGCAGGAGAGCCACGGCGGGTCATGGGCGGCGGCAGCGGTGGGGGTCGAAGAAGAGGACTGTGTGTATGTGGGAGTGGGGAAGAGCGAGACGAGCATGGAGGCTCTTTCGTGGACCCTCAAGCACCTGATAACTTCTCCTTCCACCATGGTCTATCTCATCCACGTCTTCCCTGAGATCAAACACATTCCTAATCCATGTGAGCCACAATTTTGAATTTTCTTACTTTAATTCATTTTCAGATTTATTCATTTAGAGCAAAATTGTCGGGACTCTCATGTCCTCAAATTTACTTCAAATAATCATCTGTTTAATTTGTTTTAATTTGGGCTTAACTAACTATTAACAAACACATCATACGGCCCTAAATTTTTGTTGTTTTTACTACTAGACCAAAAAAAAAATTATAGAAAGGTCTCAAGCAATGAAATTAATTATTAATAAGTTCGTTAAAATTGTGTTATTATCAATACGTTACTTGAAAAAGTTGTGCTTGCAAATATAATAGTAAGTTATAAATTTCTCAATTTGACCTACAAATATTGGAGAAGGACCTACAAATCATCCATCAATATATACGAGTCAAATTGATTAAATTACAACTTATTCTTCTATCTGTTCTTTGCACAAGTATTTTTCAGGCGACTTATTAACAATAACTCAATTTTAAGAGATTTATCAATTTTTTTCTTAGGACTTTTATGTAATTCTAGTTAAATTACTGTGATTTTCCCTCATAGGGATTCCCGCACTGCCAAACAAGCTAGATTTGGCAAGGAAACATGTTTTTTTTGTTCTCTGTATGTGATTGGCAGCTGCGTACGAGGTTGTCTTGTTTTTTGTTTGTTTTTTTGGCTAAAACATATGTATCTTTTTATTAGAGGTAATCTTATTCGAAATACTATCAGGTACTAAATATAGGCACCTCTCCTAACAGAAATTCAAACATTGGTTCATCACATTTTGAGGAACTAATCTTTTCTGTTAGATCCAACCCCTGTTAGTTACAAGGCTGTCTTTTTTGTTTGAGGTAGTTGAGTGCACATTTTGTCAAAGCGAGGGCCTACCCCCATAGAAACTTGATCCCCTCATCACCGTCGTGTGTTAGACTTTTTTTAAGTCCATTGAAATTTAATCTCCTTCGCTCTTATTGAGTCCATAGAAATTTATTAATGATAAGGATTATTTGGCTTAGCTTGGGACCGGGAGGTGAAAGTTTCAATCATATCAAGATTTTATTAATTTTATTTATGAGTATTTTTATAAGCCTTTTCTTTTAAAAATAAATCGTTACCTCTCTTTTTAAATTGCTAAATCGATTTTCCTTTATAGAAAGATAGATAGAAAAATTTTGCTGGAGCAGAAATTTTATTTATACATTTAGTATAAACTGCTGCTGAAAATTTTGATTCTCCTAAAGCTTGCGCCGCGCTTAGTACAATAATTACAAAGAAAAATGTGAAGTTTAAGGTCAAAAGGCATTAATCAGCATGTTTGACATTAGAATTTTCTTATGAATCTGGCTATGTTAGGAGATGCTTAATTGCTGTGTAAAGAATGAAAAACACATTTTAAATTTTTTTGTTGCTTATTATTGTGATTTTTATATATAGTATTTAATCAGTTTATAGTGGCAACTTTTGTAAAAGTTATTTTTTGTATTTCAGTAACAAATTAAAAGACATGTTCAATCTCTAAGACGTCACTTTTTTAAATTTTTTTTATCTCTAATTTATTCGAGGATGTGTTTTTGCTTTTATAATAAATACATAGCAAGAATTAGATGCAATATCATAAACTCAATTACTACTACAGGTGCCTATACAATTACACTTAAAACAGAGACGAAAATATATTTTATATATTATCATTTAATATATAATTAAATTAGTGTTTTTCACTAATGTTACCACCTCGTTGATGGGATTAATGATATGACGCACAGTGGGAATGGGTATGGTTCCAAAGAACCAAGTGAGTGCAGAGCAGATTGAGAGCTATGAGGCTCAACAACGTGCCAAGCGACGACTCCTGCTTTCCAAGTTCCTCCAATTATGCTCTTCTTCGCAGGTTCTTGCTTGTTTTTTTTTTCCAAGTAATTAATTAATTTCAAAGAGAGATTTTAATTAATTTGTTGATCTAATTAATTAATTAACAGGTCAAGGTGGACACCATTTTAATTGAGAGTGACACGGTGGCCAAGGCAATCCTGGAGCTCGTCCCCATTCTTCACATACAAAAGCTTGTCATTGGAACCAACAAATCCAATCTAAGGTATGCATGTACTAGTACAAGTTTAAGAGACTTTCCTACCCTGGATGAGCTTTCCTTTTAAACTTTTGCTCCTAACAATACCTTAAATCATGCTACTTTTTACTTGCAAGGGCATAGTTGAGCTAGTAAGGGGATTGTGCTAGTTTAACCAAAAGTCTTGTTTTGAGTCACAGCTGCTTTAAATGCTCATTGGGAGATCTTCGGATTTCAAATGACGTGCTTCTAAAAAATTTTTTTACCTGTTTTCATGGCTTAAGTTGAAAGATTTTGGTGTTGATTATATTCTTGGATGAGCAGAAAATCGAGATCAAAGAGAGGGAATAATGGGATAGCAGATCAGATTCTGCAGAATGCACCAGAAAGTTGCAGGGTCAGAATTATAAGTGAAGGCAAAGAAGTCAACCAACAAATGTTGACCATGATGTCTCCTTCTCCTCATGCTCCTTCCCCTCGTGCAGCCATGGCCGAGAGTAATAATAGTAATGATAATCACATTCAGACGTCCATGCACATGAAAGAAGAGGATCGTCACAATGGTCCAGTTTCTTGCATTTGTTTTAAACCCATGTTTAAATGACGATATTAATTATTCATGTAGTTAAGTTATTCTAGTTTAAGGTTTTTGAGAGTGTGTGTATATACATATGCTTTTAAGAGATTTATCTGGCCTCAAAACACGAGGATTTATATCATTATTGATCAACGTCCGTGTCGGATACTTGTAATAGACATGATGAATCACTTTGATTAAATTTATAAGTAAAATGTTCATATTTTGTTGTGTTCGTTCTGTCTCTGATTTTATGTGTTTGTGTTTTGGTTTCGATATTTTTGTTTTCAAACTTCAAACCATGTTTCTCTTCTATATGTACTACCTTGGGTGATTGATATAAAAACTAGTTAAGAGTTAAATTTAGTTCTAAATATAATATCTGAATCTACTTTGTCTTCTAAATTTATAATTTTTATTCAAAATATTTCTATTTGATTGTAAGAAGTTCTTATCAAAAATAGTTTTAGTGCATATAATTAAAGATTAAATGTTAAAGAAGTAACACATATCCGTTATAAATAATCAACTTAATTAATTTTTTTAATATCTTTAAATTAGTTATATATATTTGATATTAATGATAAGAAGTAGTAATTTATAGCTCTAAGATTTCATTCTTCATTTTCTCTCGTGTACCGTTTTATTATATTTCTAATAATTTTTTGGGCCATCCACATAATATCTAGTACTTTTTTGAAATCCTATCTAAGTAATCGATTAATCTGGATAGAGTATTATGTAACAATGGTAGGTGGCAGACTCTCCTCACACGTGCACTTGCATTTTTTTTGCCAACGTGTGCTGTGTTGTATTAGATATCTTAATTCGTAAAATGAAAAAGAAATGAATCAAAATAATCAAAGATGTTTTTCAAACAAATTAAAAGTCAGCTTCACATCTTATCAAACCCCCCCCAAAAAAAAAGAAATATGACACTAATGATCAAATAATAAATGCGCGTACAGTAGAAATAAAGGAAAACCAACCAAAGTTAATAAAGCCTTCTTTTGGGCCCAGAAGTTGAGTTCTAAGACACTAAGAGTATGTTTGGATTGCCATTTCTAATAGTAAAAGTGTCTTAGAAATGATAAAATTGATGTTGCAAATTGAGTCAAACAAAAAACGTTGTTTGGCTGAGTTAACTTTTTCAACTAACTTCTGGCCTTCAATTTTAGTTAAACTCAACGAAAAAAAAACTGCATTTTCAAACTGCAGTTTTAAACGGTAATCATTAAAAATGAACATCTCAGATTTATCCTCACATTTTTTCCTCTGCCTTATCTCCTTTGTTAGCATAATGAGCTTTTATTCAAACCAAAGGAATTTTAATTTATATTCATGTTTGTCCATTATATATATTTAATTAATTATCTATACGGTGTTTTCAAATTTATCTATAATATGTTTTCAAATTTTTCTCCGTAACAAATTTTTTATTTGATAATTTCACAAATAAACTATTTATATTTTATCTTAATAATTTTATGTATTTTCTTAAACTATTATCACATTAAAAACATAAAATTTCAAATACTACTATTTAATAAAGTCTATGTCTTTTTCAGTCATTTTACAACTAAACTAACTTTTCTATTAATCATCCAAATAACTTTTAACTTTTTCAACTGACTTTTTAAAAGCTCCTATCCAAATATATCCAAATTGACTTTTACTCTAATATCAGTTATAAAAGTTAATTGGGTTAAAAGTCAGTTTTGTCCAACGCTAATCCAACATACTCTAAGCCGATAATCAAGGTATACGAATAACAAAATTTCATCAAAGAATTGTCTCCACGTACCCAAATTTTTTTAAAAAAATTAAGAAATGCATACGATTTCCTTAAAATTTGCGTACGATCCTCTTCGTGGCCCAGATACCAATATTTTAATATATATATATATATATATATAATATACGTGATTTACCACTTAATTAACTTTCTGCCTTGATTTATATATCATTAGAAGAATGATTAAGACTGATTACACTTTAAAAGGTGTTTTGAGAAAAAATCAAACCATAATTTCAAAAGTTATTTTACAAAGTTTGAAATAAATATGTGAAAATTTTTTTATCTCTATTTGTATCCAAGCACTTGTTTAGTACATCCCAAACACCCCTTCAAAGTAATTCAGTTTAAGCACTGCCTCTAACATTATTTTGGTACAACCACCTAATGGTTGAAATTTCCCCCAAAAAAACAACACTTAATACGTTAATATTTATTTAATTCAAGTTTAAATTATGGCAGAAATCAATAATAATACACCGCTTATAATATAAGTTAAATATCTTAAATCATGATATTATTCATACGCCAACATATCAAATCAATCCCTATGCAATTTACGTACACCAAAAAGTCGGGCCAAAAAAAAAGGTCAGAAATGTGTGTTTGGGTGTGTGCAATTATATTATATACAAGCATCAATTATAATTTTTTCTAAGCACATTAAAAAACACTTATTTATTTATTTATTAATATATTTATATTTTATTTTTAGAAATTAGCAACTATTTTCAATAATATATGGACATTTCTGTTCTCTCAATGTTGAGGAATGCTAAAACGTAAACAAAACGGGAAAAATTGTGTATATAAAATGACGAAACTTGTGTGAAGTGCAAAGACAAGAAAAGCGAAAGCATCACAAAATTAAATTAGTTTATATTTAAGCGGTGATGTAATCAATTAAGCGTGACTTGACTTGGATTATTAATGATGATTAATTATCACAAGCCAAAAAGGCATATTCTGTTTTATATGCTTTTCAACAAGTCGACGCATTAATTTAATTCGCCCTTGGTATAGGCGTGTTTCAGCAAATCAAACGTCTCATTTATTTTCTTTTTTTATACGAAATACTTTAAAAAACGAATCACACTTCAAAGAGGCACCCAACAAAAAAATATTTACAACATGCTCTATATTAAAAATATTATTCTTTTTTTTTTTGCGTGAAAAATATGATTCTTTAATTATATAGCTGTGTGTGTGTGTAAAAGTTAGATTCAAAGAACTGGATCTGTTTAATTTAAGTTTACAAAATACTAAAATTTATTAAATAAAGATGACTTGATAGCTTGTTTTTTATGTAAAAAAATACTCCTCCGGTCCTTAATATAAAATCTAATTATTGAGTTGGTTTTGGTCCTAAATATAATGTCCATTTTTCATCTTTATTAATTTTCTCTAAATTATCCTTATGGATACTCCATCAACCATAATCAAGTAGAAGAGGGAAATGGGGTATTAAGAAAGATGATTATGGTATTTTAGAAAAAATTTGTCACTTTTCTTTATAATTAACTAACTTACCTAACTTCTTTAATCTAATCAAATTAGTTAAATGGGTCTTATATTAAGGATTGGAAAAGTATAATTTAATATTTAATATTTATAAAATTTACTCTTAATTTCTAGAAATACTAAAATGTTCTAGTGAATAAATCATGAAAATTTAATAAGTTATATAAGTATATTCTTACAATTAAATTAGTGGACAGGGCAAGGTGAAAACAACACTAATAAATGGTTACAATATTTTAGGGTTTTCAATTTAATCATTTATTAATTAGTGAAGTATTTGAAGATTTTGCTTTATTGCATATCATCATATTGTGTAACTAAAATTTTGTATGTTTGATTTAGACCATTATGTAAGGGAAAATTAAAAACTAAGCAGAATGATTTGAGTTTTTCAAGATTTACATTTGTTATAAAGAAAGTATTAAATAAAATGAAAACAAATGGAAATTCCAACTATTCAAATCGAGTACAACTACGAAAGTAAGTTAGATATATTAAATAATCATTTTTATCGATTATAACCATAGTTAATACTCTTCCGGTCCTTAATTAATATAAGACTCATTTAACTAATTTGATGAGATTAAAGAAGTTAGGTAAGTTAGTTAATTATAAAAAATATGACACGTTTTTCCTAGAATACCATAATCATCTTTTTTAATACCCCCTCTTCCTCTTCTACTTGATTATGGTTGAGGGAGTATCTATAAGGGTAATTTAGAGAAAATTGATAAATATGATAAATGGGTCTTATATTTAGGACCAAAACTAACTCAAGAGTTTGGTCCTATATTAAGGACCGGAGGAGTATAATTTATAAAATTGAAAACAATATGAATAAGTACAAAGGAAATTTACAGTAAAATATACTCCTCCGGTCCTTAATATAGGACCCAATTCTTGAGTTGGTTTTGGTCCTAAATATAAGATCCATTTATCATATTTATCAATTTTTCTCTACTCTCTCAACCATAATCAAGTAAAAGAGGGAGATGAGGTATTAAGAAAGATGATTGTGGTGTTTTAGGAAAAATGTGTCATATTTCTTATAATTAACTAACTTACCTAACTTCCTTAATCTAATCAAATTAGTTAAATGGGTCTCATATTAAGGACCGGAGGAGTATTTAAATTTATTGTAATACGTTGATTGATTTGCAAATTTATCTACAAATATCAAAAACGGGGAAAATTTCGGATCAAAATACATATGGTACCAACAACAAAATCGAATTATATTACTACGCCTAAAACAAAACAAAAAAAAAAACAAATCGAATTATTGCTTACAGCTTGCTTTTTTTCTTTTTTTGGACCAGATGTTACTTACAGCTTGCTTCTGCGTTATTCTTTCCATGATAAATACGAAGTTATGAACATATATGAGCTATCTTGCAATAATAGCCAAACAAATCACGCGTATGTATTTGGACACACTCGTATAAAACTCTACCATCAAGATAATTAATTACTAAATAAAAATAATTTTTTTTTAAAAAAATAGAAAAATAAATCATGTATTTTCAATTAAATTCTTTCTTTCTTTGTATTTTAGCCGAACATATATATACATATATATATATATATCACGCACTGATTGAATTGATAATAATCTATTACACAGCATATTATTTTAAACTAACCACCAAAAGCTAAGTACCATAATATATTAAAAATGGTATTCATCATTTCAAATTTCTTTTGGAAGAATTGAAGTGTCTGATAATGTCTTGAATATAATTAGAAAGATATTTGTACCTAATAAAAAAATACGGTTTACGTGATGTCATTATGAAAACAAAATTAAATAAAGAAAAGTCCAGATGTCATTGTACACCAAAGAAAACCCAGTCAAAATTATGAATTTGAAGTTCCTTCTAACTGTATTCCGTGAAAAACCCTTCAACATTCCTCACCGTCTGACTCGGTTCATTGATTTCAGAATCTCCCAAGCATGATCCATAAACATAAACCCCTATCAATCAAAAGCAAGCAAACCCAGCTTCTACCGGAAGCAAAAGCCTCAATCTTTAAAAGTCTCTGGGAATGATCGAACATGTCGTCAAAGGAAACATTATCCGATGATGAATCAGAAATCTCATCAAACTGCACCAGTTTTAGCAGTTTCAGAGGGTTCAAGAGAAACCAGCAGGTGTTCGATGATGATGATGTTAGCCTAGAAACCAACAACGAGAGGGCTACAAGGGAGGTAGAAGAAGAACAAGAAGAAGAAGGTTATTTGGAATTGGACTTGGACTCGGATTCCGATTCGGATTCTTTGTTTGGTACAGGGAAGAACCCGAAGGAGGAGGGTTTGGATACGATAAGAGAAGAAGATTGTGAGAGTAGTGTGTTCTCTCTGGATTTTCGGAGCTGGCGGGAGGATGTTGTGCATGTGTGTGTGGGCAAGCATGGTGATAAGTCGAGCTTGGAAGCACTTTCATGGACGTTAAAGCACTGGATCACACCTTTCACAACACTTCGTCTTCTTCATGTCTTCCCCCTGGTTAGACTTATTCCTAGTCCCAGTAAGTGTATCGTAACTCTTCTTTATCACTTCTATTTTGTCTTGGTTTTTTTTTTTGGCTTGTCTGTTTCTGTAATGGTTATTAGTTCACTTCGTTTTAGGGTTCCCCCCTTTTTTTCGTAATGATTTTCATCAGGAGTGGTTAGTTTTGATCGTTTTCTAAGGTCTATTTGGTACAAGGCATGGAAAGCAGGGCAGGACAAATTTTAATGAGTTTGGTTTAAAAATCTAAAAAATGAGTAGACTTAAAATTTTTAATTAATTTTTAATTTGGGGTAATACAAACTTTAGTTTTTTTAAATTTATCTTCATTTTGGTTTTGGTCTTTAAAATTTCAAACCATAGATTTTAGTCCCTCAAATTTTTTTCTTTCCATTTATAACATTTATCCCTATCATCTAATAAAAACTTTAACTATTTTGCCTTTTTAGGGACCAAAACCAAAATGAAGGCAAATTTGAAGAACCAAATGTTATACTAACCCTTTTAATTTCTTACTATTTTATTTTACATCTTAGTTTTATTGAAGTTTTATAATCCCAGTTCTCCAATTATTTAAATCCAACCCATTAAAATTTTTCCTGCCTTCTTCTTCCCTTCATTTCTTTCATATCAAACATAGGATGAAGATATGTTTGGAGTCTCACTGCAAAAATGATGTGTTTGGAGCTTGGGGAGGTCAATGTTATTTTCTTTCATAATTTGGGGGAACAGAATTCACAACCTTGACTTTTCAACCAAAAGAGTAGTAAGATTTCTAGTCAAGCAAGTAAGGCCTGAATGAATGAATTAATACTCCTCCAATCTTTAATATAAGACCCATTTAATTAATTTGATTAGATTAAGAAAATTAATTAGTTAGTTAATTATAAAAATGTGACACATTTTTCCTAAACACCATAATCATCTTTCTTAATATCTCATCTCCCTCTTTTACTTGATTATGGTTGAGAGAGTATCTATATGGGTAATTTAGAGAAATTGATAAATATGATAAATGGGTCTTATATTGAGGACCAAACCCACTTAACCCATTAACCCTAAACCCTAAATCCAACTTAACAATTGTGTTCTATATTAAAGACCGGAGGAGTAACAATTAGGTTTCTGACAACTTTTCCAAAAAATGAGTTGACATTGATTCATAAAATCTCAAATTCAAGAATCTTAATCGCAAATGAGACATTTAAATTTCAAATGTAACTCTCAGTTTACAATTGAGATTTCTTTTTGCAACTATTTGAATCAATGTCTACAATTCATTTTCAAAAAAAAAAAATCTTAAAAACATACCTATCATTGATTCATCCTTTGGGAACTTAAATGTCACTCTTCCTTTTTATTTCTGCTTAAAAAATACTCCCTTGAAGCTCCCGTCCATAATAATGTAAAACATGTCTTTAGAAATTATTGTCAGTCCAAAATGTAGGAATTTTGTAGTTTTAAGAATTATATGAGTGTTAGTTGTGGATAGGGCAAAACTAAAAGAATAAATTGAATTTTTATGAGGTTTAAAAAAAATTGAATTTTCTTAATATTTGCGATACAAAAGTGCCCTCAACTGTGAAGTAGAGGGAGTATCAAATAAGAGTTTGCCACCTGGGGCTGTGACGATGAAAAAGGGAATCTGGTAGGCAAGAAAAATATCTAATGTATATGGTTGACATTTAAATACAAAAATATATGCAAAACACTTTCATCAATAAATTTGTATAATTGTTTGATGATATCTCGAGTTCCAACCTAACGTTGACATGTTTATGCGCGTATACGCATTTAAATGTATTATATATAAAAACTTAGTTTGTAGAATTTATTATATATATTTAATTTAGTTAATTGTGGCAATTAATTGCAGTGGGAAAACTTCCAAGGAGCCACGTAAACAAGTCCCACATTAATCTCTACTTAGACCAACACAAATGCAACCGGAAACGTCTTCTTCAAAGGTTCATTGACTTGTGCCTTGCTTCCCAGGTAATGTCATCCCACATTCCTAGAAGCTTCATAATTAATTATGCTTGGTGTTCGAAGCAAGTTAATTACGTCATTTCTGATCTTTTTAAAAAAATAATTTAACTTTCTATATTTTATTGATATATTAAGGAAGTGTTCAAATAGAAACTAAATTATGATTTTATAAAGTAAATATATGAATAAATTTGTTTTGATTTACAAAAAAGTGTTTTTAGAAAGCACTTTCAGACAAATCCAAACACTTGATATGTTTAAGTACTTTCTCCATTAAAATATAAGTTTTTAATTAAATCAAATTATGGAAAATCATGCAAGTTCCTCAATAGCATAAATGAACTTCAAATATATATATATATATATAAATATATATATCCAATTGTTCCGAAACAGAAACAAATAAAAATTACTATGAAATTGCTTTTGTCGCGCGTGTGTGTGTATGGGTAAATAATACCCATTTAATTCCTTTTTAATGGGCCTAAAGCCCATATTGAGTAGGACGTGAAAAAGGCCAGGGCCTTTTCTTAGATTTCTTTGTTTGGAGGAGCCTACAGGATTGTCCCTTTCTTAGGAGTCAGGTCACATTTTTCTTAACCTTTTACATTAAAACTGAATTAAAAATATACATATATAATTCATTTAATTTATGATTCTAAATGCCAAAACTAATTTGCAAAACATACAGGTCAAGGTGGAGACAATGCTTACTGAAGGCGACAACGCGGCCGAAAGTATTGTGGATGTCATCAACAACATAGGAGTCCAAAAATTAGTCCTTGGAATTACCAAATCTAATCTCAGGTAAGGTGACTCTAATTTTTAATATAAAAGTCCTTAATATAAAATTCAATTAATTAATTTAGAAAAATAAAAAACATTATATGCTACATGAATACATGATCTTTCTAAAACAATCATATGTATTATTAGATTATATGCAAATTTATGAGTTAAAAAAACTAATTTGAAAAAGAATGATAAATATAATTATTTTAAAGCAATTTATTTAACTTCAATAACTCCTCCAAATTACTACCTTCAGTCCTTAATATAAGGTCTTATTTGGCTTTTATTTTAGTCCTAAATATAAAACCCCAGTCCACTTTGTCTCTCATATTTATGTATTTTTTTCTTCAAAATAATCCTTCTAACAATAATAGTTTTAGCCAATACACTTGATTAGTAAGGATATTTTAAGAAAGACAATGCCTGTTTGTTACAAATAACAAACTTAACTTCTTTCCTTAATCTCTTCAAATTAGTCAACTAGCTTTTATAATTAGGACCGAAGGTAGTAGTTCATAAGATCTTATACTACCTCCGGTCCTTAATATAAGACCCTGTTTGACTTTTATTTTAGTCCTAAATATAAGACTCCAATCCACTTTGTCTCTCATATTTATATATATTTTTCCAAAGCAGTCCTTCTAACAATGATAGTTCTAGCAATACACTTGATTAACAAGGATATTTTAGGAAAAACGACACCTATTTAGGACAAATAACTAACTCAACTTACTTTCTTAATCTTCTCAAATTAGTCAACTGGCTCTTATAATTAGGACAGGAGGTAGTATTTAGGAGTGGAGATAGTATTTAATTAATTTGAATATATTAAGAAAGTCAAATAAATTAGTTAATGAATTACAACGAATCTAACATAGTCTCCCTAAGCTACCTCTAATTACCAAATCCAAATCCGATATGATCGGAAGGAGCATTTTGTAATTTCCAACGTTTCAGTTATTGGATTGATGATAGGAAAAGTGGGTCTCGCAGAAGAAAAGCAATGGCAGTTGAGGTAGTGAAGAAAGCACCTGAGAACTGTGACGTGAAGATCATATGCGAAGGAAAGGACGTGATTTATGACCTGGTTGGGGCTGCCTCGCCACGTTCCAGCGAATGTGACACTCCGCTATCTGGATCTTCACGGGAAGAAGATGAATCTCGTGGTGGTGTTCCCTTCAAGAAGATGCCCGGGCCCAGAATTTCTTCTGCATCCGGATGAATCCCACTTTAAGACCGAAAAGAAATCGTCGGTGGATCCGGGCTTTAGATTGTGGAATTAGATGCGCTAGGGATTGTCAAAAAGAAAAGTGGATGTAATTATGAACATGTAGATAAGAACGTCAAAGATGAATCTTGTGGAAAAGCGTATCAATTTTGATAGGTTGAACGGAGACACTCAAATCATTCACGGAGGATCCGTGATATACTTTGTTTGCAACGCCGGAACATCTGTGAAAGCTAAGATCCGTTTGGTAGCTTCGAAAGTAAGCCCATGACAGAGAGAAAGGAAGATGAAATCTCGCCTTTCTAGAGGCGAAGTTTCAGAGATTGCTTCGACCATCTTTCAGCGCAAAACTACTACAGAACGAAATTAATATATATATATATATATATATAGAACAACATTTTTATTCTAAAAACTGCTTACGATGTCATTTTATCATTAATCCTAGTATGGATAAAATAATAGTTTATCTGTGAGTACTATGGAGAGTAGGAGTCACCGAACGTTCTGATTCCAACTCACAGTGTTCTGCGATCAATGAATGTCTACCAATAGATTACAACTCAGAACTGTACCCAGTTGAGTTTGATGGCATATAAAAATGCTTCATCTTTTTGGGACATAGATACGGAGCTTTGAGATGACAATGGCAGTTCAAAAGGGGCATTTTCCTTTATGCTTTCACCGATGACAGAGAAGCCATGCATTAATTATATGCCATACAACTTGTGAAACAAGAAACAGCCAACAAAAACAAAACATACAATTCCTCATCATCTGTTCTTTAAACATTGAAAAACAGTTCCTCCCCCCTTTCTTTCAACAGAAACCATTTTGCAATCATCAATATCTGTCTCTAACACTAGAAGAAATCAAACTCAAGATAATTACCAGAGCCTTTCTGATCGGCAATTGACATATGGTTGCTGGCCTTTTCGGCCGCTGATGAGGCTGGGGAAGGTATCTTCTCATACTCTACAGGCTTTGGGATCTCTGGTGGGGTGGCGCAGCGAATAAGTGCCCAATTCACACCTTCAAAAAAGGGATGTTGCTTTATCTCAGTGGCGCCTCGTTTATATGCCAACCTGTGCTGGGGTTCCTTCACAAGCAGCCCCCTTATGAGATCCCTTGCTGCAAAACTTACAACAGGTGCTTCTGGAAATCGGAGAGGCTGGCCTACAACATTAAACAACGTAGCTCGGTTCCCAGAACCCTTGAAAGGAGTCTTACCAAACAAAAGCTCATATAGAAAGATTCCAAAAGTCCACCAATCAACCGCACTCCCATGACCTTCTCCCTTGATGATCTCAGGTGCCAAATATTCATGGGTTCCAACAAATGACATGGATCGTGCATCGGTAGGCTCAGCAATGAGCTCAGGCAATGGAGTCACTTGGTTTCCAATTTCAGTTTTGGGTTTCCTATCCTTCTTTGATTTGCTAGAAAAGAGCCGAGGTGAGAAGCATGTTGTAGGAGCAACGCAGGATGGCTGGATGCAGGAAGGCGGTTCAATACACGCAGGTTGCACACAATATACAGGATTCTTCCTTAAAGGATCAGATTCCATGACTGAACTTTTAACAAGAGTGGGACTAACGGCACAACGGAGGGAAAGGTCAAAGTCTGAGAGCATAATGTGCCCATCATCCCTAACAAGGACATTTTCTGGCTTGAGATCACGGTAGACAATGCCAAGCATGTGGAGGTACTCCAACGCCAGCAGCACCTCTGCCACGTAAAATCTGCAATTCAACAATAACATAGAAGCTGTTACCATCAAATCAAATCCAAACCATGATCTCACTAGGCAATATTATATCTAGACTAGGAGCATGAGTGCTTGCATCTCTAGCAAGCAGACATCATCAGACTTCAGAAAGGTGAAGAAGTTTGGGCATGCTCAAATGCCAAAAGCCAAGTCAAAACCAAATACAGAATAAGGTCCATGATGGCTTTTCCTGGGGAAAAAGCAGAGCATGAGACCCATCTGTGATCCCTTAATTCTGGTTTGCTTGACCTATAGACAAGTATATTTAAAATCCACATTCCACAGGTATTCTGAGATAGATGAACCACAAATGCATGACCAGACTACTTTCCTAATCACATAATGTAATACAAATAACATGCAGCAGCAATTGTCATGGTTGAAAACTTTTACAATGTTTGACTTTCAAAACCAAATATGTATAACATCCTCTGACGATCAATGAATTACGGATACCCACCAAGATATACAGCATAATTATATTATAAAGTTGATACAACATCTGGGACTTGTTGCATTTACTTTTTCTTATTTCAAAAAATATAAAATCTTCAAGTCTAAGAACTTTGCATACCTCAATGAAAGAGAAGAAGTGAACTAAGAGCTTTACAAACATAGAGTAGAATAAAGCACTTTCATAAGGCGGGAATTAACCACAGGTGTTAGATTGTTAGAAGTAAACCAAGGGAACAATTTAGAAAATTCAGGTCATCAATTTATACGTAATAATCAAATGAATTATCACTTGAATTAATGAAAAAAGAAAAGGGAGTTCTGACTTAAACATACTTTACTGCTTGCTCAGGAAAATGCTTCCCTGGCTGCCTCTGCCTGAGAGTGTGCAGGTCTCCACCTGGGCAGAATTCCATTACCAAGCATGAGAACTTCTCTGTCTCAAAATGGGTATACAATGTCGGGAGAAAAGGATGATCAAGTGATTGCAGTATTTCTCTTTCTGTCTGAGCACGAAGCAGCTTTTTACGACTAGCTAAAGACCCTTTATCCATTACCTTCATTGCGAAATAACATTTAGTTCCACTCAGTTCTGAGAGATAAACGCTCCCAATATCCCCACAACCCAACCTCTTCAGTAGTCTAAAGTGAGCTAAGCCCAAAACTCCATCTTTAGCTCGGACGGCTTGAATAGCTTCCCATCTCAAGTCATTTGCCTTGTGAGGCTTGTTGACACTGCTACTAAAGCTGCTGCAAGTGCTCTCATCACTCACATCACTGCTTGTACTTCCTCTGCAAATGCTACTCTTGCCACTCTCAACAAGATCAACTCGATCACTAATCTTGGCACTTCCACTGGTCTTTGCCAGGCTGCTGGCCCCATCACTAACTTTAGCAGAAACAGAACTACTCTTCACACTTCCATATTCTAATGTTTTCTTTTCTTGGTCAATAGAGCTTTCCTGCAAACCTCTATTCCCATTAACAACATGGTCAACTCCTCCAGATAGTTGTTCATTAACAGATAAGGAAACAGAAGAACCAAATTTACTAATCAAGGAATCAGCAGACTCCTTTGGGTTTGAACTCCCTAGCTTCTTCTTTTCAGAAGCGTCTCCAGTGTACTGCTTCAACGAGTCCTGAACATATTTTGATAAATCTTCTGGCGCAGCCAGTTCAGATTTCCCAGTCTTTGAAGATTTGATGTCTTTTGCCTCTATTGTTTGAATCCCAGCCGTCTTATGATGATGTTTCTGGGCAGCTCTAGCACTAGTTTTTGAGTCCATCAGATATGATAAACAGTCTTAAATCAGATCAAACCAACCAAATCTGTGACCGGCCATCCGTCTCCATTAGCATTGTATCTTCCATCAGTAATCCCGATCACCTGCAATTTCTTCAATGATAAGAAACAATATATAAAAGGAATCAGGAAAAAATTGTCAGTCGTTGACTGCAGTTTGATGCAATAGGCTTAGCATTAACATCAGAGCAGAGGGTGATCTACCAATCTATTAATGAAGAGACAAAACCTATGCCACAATGGACTTGTCACATAACAACTCACACTTAAGATGGGATAGCAACAGATCCAGTAAGCAGTGATAGAATATCGCCCACTTCGTGAATCACGTAGATATCATATAATAGCTAAACCACAAGAAGATAATCAAACAAATTCAACGTCAGATTTACCAAGAGAAAATCCAAAAGCAAAATATTATAGCAGCTAACCCCAATAGGTAAATCAAGTGACTTTCATTTCCAGAAAGAAGGGGAGAAGAAAATAAAGCTGCGAAGCTGCATGTACTCCATGCCCAGATTAGTAAAGCTCAGAAGTGAGAAGCAACTAACAAAGACACCTCGGTTCTCATCTTCCCAACACCATCCCCCGAAAAGATAAAGTAGTGAAATTGAAAGGAAAAAGAAAAATTACAGAAAACGAATGAAAAGGGGAGGACTAGGAGGACCAACAAAAAGCAAGATAGGTGTCAATCAAATTAGGGCCCCAACACGAAAAATGCAGATTTTGGACAGATTTTAACCTATTCAGACAGATAAAATAATCGTGACAAGCCAAACGAAAATGATCAAGACTAATTAAACGAAACCTGGATCTTGATCATAGAACCTTGATTTCGAGTGAAATTTGCGGTAGATTCAAGGGAAGATGGAGACCCCGGTGCAAAAAGCAAAAATTGAAGGGAAAGGGATGCAACCCACATGAAGAGAAATGAGAGCCACCAAAAGGAAAGTAGGATAAGCCCAAAAGAGTACCTTATTTCGAGGATCAGAACTCCCTCAGCGTCGTTGCTTTAGCAGTGATGAAAAGGGGCGAAAATAATGTAGAAAAGAGAACTCCGGGAAGCTTAGAGAGAGAGAAACATAGAGGAATGGAAGCTATGGAGAGTCATGAAACTAGACTGGGCCTTCGCCTGTGGTGTACTATTACTCCATTAGGCGGGGCGAGGGGGAGAGAGAAAGAGATAGAGAGAGAGTATGAGGTCAAAGGTAAAGCAAAGCTTTTTCTTGGTTCAATTATTTCATTGGGTTTTTGTCCTGAAACAAGCGGGGTCCAAATCACAAAACAGTTCTCTGTTCTTCTGAGGTCTTGCCCCTGTCTGTCATGCCTGTGCCCAAATAATTCTTCATCTCTCTACTTTTTTTTTATTTTTTAATGTTTTCTTTTGGTTTGTGTTCTCCAATTTTTTTAATCAGTAACATGACAATTATGCCCTTTCTATTTTAATAATAGTTAATAGATTTTGTGGGTTATTTTTTCAAATTTCGAAATAACTTTTTTTTTTGGGGCTACTCATCTTGAATTAAGTTTCATGATAAATAGATAATATTATGCTCAGTTTGGCTTCTAAAAATGTTGAGCTGTCATATTATTGAATTCTAGATTCTAGATTTTAGGATCGGATTTTGAGGAAATTTTTTTATTCAATGAAACGATCCTTGTTGCCAATTGAAAATAAAATGAATATTATAGAAAATACTTTGATTCTATTTAAATTTAATGTCAAATACACATGCTACATTTCTATTGTTTTTTTTTTTTTAAGTTAAGTGTACATAGATGATAGAGCAAAGAGCTGAATTTATGGAAGCATGATAAGCAATGCCTAACTGCATAATGATTGAATGATATATTATTTTTTATAAAAAAAAAGTGTAAATGGATAGCTATAATATGAGAACCGCAGATCCCTAACATAATGTTTCAATTAATGTTTCAAGAACTCACTTCCTGAAACTATATATATTTCAGTCCATAATATATATTTTCTTAATATTTCAACCTAGAAAAAAGAGGGGGAAAACTGTAAAAAGAAGGTCTTCCAAGATGTGGAATTTTTTTTCCTATAGATAATAATTGTTATTATGATTATGTTTGCATGAAACATCAGAGAGAAAATACAAATTCCTATACTTAAGCCGACATAAAGATTTTTTGTTGCCTAAAACGGGAGCCTATTTTCTCTAATAGTCAATAAGATCACTAAGAAATGGACCAATGAAGAATGAGAATGTTTTGGTGTACCAATGAAGATTAGAAGTGTAATACATACTGAATATATGCCGCAGCTATAATAATAACATTCTCTTGGTGGTCCATCTGCTATTTGTAAAAGTAATGGCCATTACTGCTCCTTTTGATTATCTACCAAAAAGCAGAGGCTTTAATTTCATTGTATGCAATCAAAATATGAATTATGCACTCATTTGGTTGGTAACTTCTTCACAATTCCAATTCCTATGGTCATATTTCATTATTAAAGATGTACTCTGTTTTTTGTCATCCTATTATAAGGTATTTCTAAAATGTTTTGTCAGGATTAAAAAAATTAGAACTTATTAAGTCTATCTTAAAATTTTATAACTTTACAATTTTACCTCTATTTTAATATTTATAGTTTTTAAGGAAATAATAACTTACAGAATAATAAATTAAAAATAAAATTGTACCTTCATATAATAAATTTAATAACATGATTTATATTTGATGTCTCAAGCAAGGGTTATATCATGTTTTATATTCAAAAATTATCTTAATATTATAAGAGATGTCTTAAATTAGATCCTCTCTTATGACAAAAGGGGTTCGGTTAATAAGTAATAAAAAGAAAATTAAAGAAAGTCCACATGAAATCAATTGTGCTACCCTACTTTTTTTTTCTTCTAATTTTCTATTATTTATTCTCTTCTAAAGGGTCCAACTAAAGATCCCAGGTTATCAAGTATCTCCACTGAAGAAATCAAAAGATATTTAATTCTAAATTTAGATGATACCATAAATTATCTTGGCCAAAGTGTATATATGCTCATCCTGTACAAATAAACATTTGACTTTTAAATAATTATTAATCGCTATAACTTTTGTAAATTTATGAACATTTGGTAGTATATTATTTTATCGATGAAGAAAGAGTAACATGTTAGTGTGCTATATTTGACATTTAAAATAATTATATGAGCATAATATAAACTTTAAGGGAGGAAACTATCTAAAATTCAAGATTCAAAAACTTTTATCCAATTTAATAAAAAGTAAAATATGTTAGAATTAAAACTAGGAAGGACCACCCTTCTAAATGCTTGAATTGTGTTGATGGGACAAGGGATAACATAAGGATCATAAAACCCTAAAATAAGAGAAACTGGGAAAGGGAGAGATAAAGGATTGCACTAATAAATGAGCTTTTCACACTGATAAGGTTAGGTCTAATGAAAAGAACTAGTTTATCACAACATGATAAACTAAAGTTTGAATCTCTGCTGACAGTGTCTTAAATAGGATTACTTCTAATAAAAAGATACATACGCATAGCAAAAAAAAAAACGAAAGGCTTTTCACACTCTCCCAAAGAACTTGGCTGAAATTGTTTCCTTGAATTTGTTTCAAGAGATAATTAGTGATTTAATTTCTCATATTTAATATCAGGAATAACGCTTGTGGGTAAACTAATTTTTTTCAAAATACAAAAGACAAATATAGATAAGTAGAGATTTAATTTTTCATATTTGATATACCACTCACGCCAACCTACAATGAAGCTATTGATATACTATAAAATATGTAATCACAATCACACACACGTATACACAACTGTATAAGGCCCCAAATGAGAACGAAATCTCATAAATAAGTTAACAATCAAAGTGGTTGGAATTTATTTTTCTAATGAGGCCCCCTCCCTCTCCAAGTTGACATGCTTTTGTTTATGGGAGCAATGCAATTAAGATAATCCAAACACACTTATCTATCCTGGAAAGCATCCATGTCTCTCACTCACATATCCACAAACACCTTTCCTACATTTTGACAACACAAACATGTATGGAGGCAAGAGGGCCTATGTGATGTAATTAAATTGACTTGTAACAAGAAACATGCCCACAATTCACCCTGCTTTAAATCTCAACCACAAGACTAATATCAATCAACAACACAAGAGACATGTTCCCACATAGATATTAGTATATATATGTTCTTATGGCCAAATTAACCAGTCCTGTTCAAAACATGAAGAAGGTAAGACTGGCATAAGGTGGTTTGGGTATGAGATGAGAAAATTAAAATCTGGCAGTGGGAAATTTGGAATTGATCAGTGTGGTCTAAAAGTAAAAGAGAATGAGAGTATTGCGGGGATTTGGTTGGTCTTACCATTCCAAGTGTGTTTGGTTTGATTGAAGTCGCTTTCTGAATCCAGCTTGAGTTAGTAATGGCCACACATGAAGGAAGATGAGTATTCTATTGAAACATTCAACTTTGAAGGGTAGGATTAGGATCAGGGGCTTTTGAATTGAATCCATCGTCTTAGAACTTGGGTCCCACATCTAAAAGCACACCCCTTCAACACCCCCACCACTCTCCCCATCAGTATATATCTATATCTATGTACGTACATATATATATATACTTCTTTTGTTTTTAATATAAGATCTATTTAACTAATTTGATTACATTAAGGAAGTTAGGTAAATTAGCTAATTATAAAAAAAAGTATGATATGTTTTTCCCAAAACACCATAATCATCTTCCTTAAGATCTTTTCTCCCTCTTCTATTTGATTATGGTTGAGGGAGTATCTATAAGGTAATTTAAAAAAAATTGATATATATATATATATGAGAAGTAGGTCTTATATTTAAGATCAAAATCAACTCAACAGTATATTAAGAAACGGAGGAGTATTACATAAAACACAATCGATTTAGCCAATAACCTTATGGTCTAATGTTAGGAGAGCTTATTAAGTAAGAAGTTATGAGTTGAATTCTAATTGTGACGCAAAACAGTTAGTGTCTATCCTTCGAATTAGAAGAAGAAGAAGAAGACAAAAAACACTTGGTTTATTTCCTGAGGATTTTTTTTTTTTTTTTGGGGTCCAGAGCTTGCTCCTTCAAAGGTAAATACGGAGAGAGATTACTAGTTACTAGTTTAAGTGATAAAAGTAGGATGAGATGTAAGTAGAGCTTCGGTCTCTATTTATTTTCTTTAAACTGAGTTTTTTTAACAATTGGATTAATCTCATGGCAAATGGATACAAGACATCTGCATAAGTAAATAGAGCTATAAAAACTCAATTTTACCGTGAGCTAGTTTTCTTTAAATATTTAAGAATTGACTCTTCTTTATTACGATCTTGATCCAATAGTAAGAAATTTATAAGAATTAAATGAAGACAATAACCCATGATAGAGAATTGAGATTTCAGCTCTCTTATGTTTGCAATAATGTAATTAATTAAAGAAAATAGAAATATTGCATCTCAGTACAAAATGGGTTGACACCTATAAGAAAAGTTGAGCACATATGTATTCAATAATGCACCCATATATACCAACAACAGTAATAATCAAATAGCAAAATTTAAGAAAAAAGGAAGGGGAGAATCTATATGCCAAACATTTTTAGTTAATTAAAACAAAAGTAGTACCATTATGTTACAGAACCTTTTGACCCTTCCTTAATACACATATACTATGGTTGGCCTCCCACCAAAACCTATGGAACCATTAAGTAAAAGACATCATTCTTTGCTACATTATGTCATGTACCATTAATTAAGCAAATACAAAAAGAAAAACACAAAGAAGAAAATTGCATTCATTATTCTATATGAACTCTGATCTATACTCTTATTAAGCCTTCTGCATGTGATGCTGCCAGTTAATTACCCCACTAATTTAATATGCCAGGCTCCATGCAGCGAAATAATTTTCAAAGATTCATATCTGCAACAAAGGCATTGATTATATATAGAGAGAGAGAGAGAGGATTCACAGAGGTCCATGCATAGAGTTTTGAGCTACCTTAGCATAGCCACATGCCACTATTTCTCTTTATGATTCAAAACTACTATCAATTTTATGCAGTGGTCCTCCCCCTCCCTCTTTCTCCCTCTCACATCATGTTATTGCTCATTATTATTGTTATTATTATAGTTACTGGGATTAAATATTCTGATGGCATTACAGACTGATATGAGCAGCATCCAGATGTAGCAGTTCTTCAATGGCATTTTTGCATGTGCCTTTCATCTGACTCTTGGGACCCTCAGTCTATACCCACAATAAACAAGTCTGACTTTCTCAACACAAAAAAAAAAAAAGAACAACAAAGAAAAAAAGAAAAAGAGAAAATGTAAAATTATTATAAAAACATATAAATGCTGAGAAATATTAATTATTTGAGACACACATGCATGAGACTTTCTTTTTTCCTGTTTTTGATGATGCTTCAGAGTTTGATAGCCTTACCTAGCAGAAGGCTTTTGAGAAAGCTTTGGAAATGTGGGATTTTGGGTGCAAGCTTCACTTTATAGCTCCTTTTGATGTTAAAATCTCTTGCCCACAAAACAAAAGTTGAAAAACAAGAGCAAAAACTACAAAAGGAAAAAGGAAAAAAAGGAAAAAATAAAGAAAAAGTGGCTTTGGATAAAATTATTGACCCATGAGTCTATCTTGTACTGGCTAGCAACTAGCAAGGCCCAATTCATACATTATAATATATCCCTTCCCTCTTTTCCTTTTCTTTCTTGAGCTTATCTCTCCCATTTGACCTGTAATCCTCACTTTTCTCTCTGGAAAGATGAAGAAAAACTTGTGGACCACATATGATATTGAAACGTCATTGTGTGCTTCTGGGTTTGGAGTTCCACTGATCTTTTCTGAACTGACTCTTTTATTATTTATAGGATAAAGGGTCATGTATCGTTTTGCAGACACAAATACTTAAAAAAGAAAAAAGAAAAAAAGCCAAATAAATAAAACCAAGAAACTACAAGTGATTGTTAAAGAGGGTAGGTGGGTCTCCATTATCGATGTGGATTATTTTATGCATGACTGAAAATTCTTCCTAGCTTTAAAAATTTAAATATATAATATTTATTATATTACTATAATTATTTAATATTGATTATCTATATACATTCATCATGTTATTTTTCAAGCTCTTATATGATTTTGTGGAAATCAAAGTTATTGGAAGATGCAAATATTGGCCTACGATATTGATAAACAGGCTATTACCACCAAATACTGCAGTATTATATTACTTATTCATCCAAGCCATCTCTTTTCTTCTTAACCTTATTTCTTCTATATATATATATATATATCTCTCTCTCTAGTCCATTCTCCTATTACTGATAGGCAAGAAAATTTCAAAATAATGACAACAGTAATAATATTAATAATAAGAATGGGGAAACAATCAGATATCTCAAAGAAATAGTTTGTGTATGGATCAATTGCTCTCAGTTAGAGCATGTAGCTTTTTTATGGACTACCTGCAACTGTAAAAAAATTTCCCAAGAATTGAAAGGGATGTCCAAATTGGAAGGTATTAAACTAAGCTCCCGAAAATTTCAGCATATCAGATAGTTGGCCCGTATAGTAGTCTGGTTGAATGTTATTTGAAGGGTCTTTCAGCTCAGGTTCTGACGTGACACCTGTTCCCCCAAAGTAATCAAACCAAGTTGTCAATAATTTTCATAGTCAGGACAACTCGAAAGACAAGTCCTTTTTTCTTAAATCACAATTGAAGATCCTATAAGGACATTAATGTACAGTGAGGACCGCGTATCACTTGAAACTTCTGAATTTACAAATCAAACTCCCATATTCACAACTTGAAGGTCTTTTATTTTATATAAATTTTCTTATAGGGTCTTTAATTCAATTGTCACCCCCCACCTCCGAAGAGAAAGCTGAATCCATTACCTGAAAATACAAGAAGAGTTTTGCAGCCGGCATTCTGTCCAAACAAAATATCAGTGTCTAGCCTGTCCCCCACCATACACATCTTGGATGGACTTATGTTGAATCTGATTCAAAGGATGAATTATACAATGATGAGAAGAATATCAAGCGAGTGGCAAGTCCCTGCGGGAAAGGAAAAATGGGGAAAAAGAACCAACAAACTTATGTCATTTGGCTTTCTTACTTCTGTAATAAAAAGTCCATCATAAAGGTGGATGGCTTCCCAACTACAACAGGCTCCTTTTGGGTTGATCCACAAATGGCAGCAACCATACAACCGGCACCTGAAGTTCATTTTTGATCCATTATACGACCATATAATTAATCAAGTTGCATACTAATTCTAGTCTACGAGAATAGAATGGAACTGAGAACCAGACCAGGCCATTCTTGCAAGGCAGTCATATGTCCAATTGCATCTCCATTGGTGGCAATGAAAAGGCATCCAGGATTCTCCCGTATGCAAAGAGTTCCATACCTGTGAAGTCAGACATTGAAGTATAATCATATGAAGCAAAGAACAGCGAGTAATAAACTGATGATTTGATGCTAGCATTCAAAAGGTTTTCTTGTTTCACAATAATTTCAGAGGATGTAAAAAGATATTAAAACTGTGATTTTTAGCTGTTTCATATAGTCATATTCATGGCTCGCCTAGGGCAAATGAGAAATAATACTGAAACTTCAACGTCCATTCTTCTGTCAGGTCGCTCTCTAAGGCACGTGATTTATTTTGACTTACTTTAACTGTTTTTTTTTTCCTTTTGGTTATGTGACTTACTTTAACTGTTGTAATTGTTAGTTTGATGCATCAGTCTTCTTGAAAAAGAGTAATGTGTTCAATATGTCATTCATTCTGTATCATATACTTGTTACAAAAACCTTGTACTCTATCCTTACAGATGTTTGGCATAAATAAACGTCAAAAGAAGCAGTTTAGAAAACTCGGCAGAGCAGATTAATCCACAAGGCCGAACTAAGACTGCCAGAAACTTGTGCTCTCTCTCCATAATTCATGTCGTGGCAGGTGCAAAAATACAGTTGTGATAGCATCTCTTAATATTTTTTATGAACTACATATGCAGACAAGTCATTAAGGATCCTAAGTTTGATCACTGGAGACACAAGTCAACAAGAAAATATACTGAAATTTTAGTCAGGAACAAAGGGGACAGATTTTCTCACTGAAGCTTGTAGTAGTTAATGTATGGATCTATTCCCACCACAACAGCTCCAACCTGCAAGAATGAGTTCAGCAGTTAACTGCATGCACTGAAGTCAGTGAAAATGCATGTAGAAAAATTGAGCAAGATGTTACATTACACTCTTATCATGGTCAAAGTAGCGGTTCTGATTCAGCTGTACTGTTTTATTCCCGTCTGCCTGCAACAATTGAACTCTTCTATGAGGGCTATGTCAGTGGCGGTCATCCCTGTCTCTGTCTTGTATCAGTGAATATTTACAGTAGGCTAAGATTTGAATTTGATCGCTTGAATCAATTTGTTAAGGGAAGGTTTCATATCTAGCGAGACTCCCTCCCACTACCTACCTCATAGAAGTGAAGGACCATCTAACCAACTAAATTTGAAGCTAAAGATCACTCGAACTGAAAGAAATTAATTTGGGAGCACAATACATTTCTCACAGATAGCTCTCTAAAATATAAAGAATGTGACCTTAAAATTTAATTCGAATCTAAGAAAAGAAGGGGAAAAGTGAATTAGCTGAACTTACTGGACCACCAAGACCGGTAAATCCTGCAAGCTGCAACTCATCCAGTATACCTTCTCCGCCAATTACATAAATCTGCAGAATGAAACGTGAAAAGCAAACCAAAAAAAAAAAAGAACAGTGGATTAAACTGACATCTTCGGATTGGCAAAAATAACAAATCTCAACCTAGATTTTATAACTGCAACAGTGAAATACTTAATGACTGTTCTAATAATTTATGAACAAGGTACTATCTAAAAAATAGGGAGTCTCCTACATGAAGCCAAGAAGTTAAAGTGGAATAAAATATTGAGACTCGAATCACTCAACATAGATGATGAGAATATTAGGACGAAACAAGCTAATGAAATCAGAATGATGCACTAACGAAAACTTGCGTACTGAGCTTCAAAAACTTCAAATGACACGAGAATGTAACTCCAAAATATTTTAGTGTCTGGCTTTCAGATTTCATTATGCAGACACAGAAACAAGCACGTGAAAGATTAACGCTGGTGAAGATGAAGTTTAACTAAGATCGTCGCAGGGTACGCCACTCAACTATCGTCTTTCACATATTGATATGTAAGCAACATAAGATATGAAACTGGGCATACTTGAAATAGAAGTAAGAATTTCAAAAGCTTTCTTTTGCGGTATTAGTTCAGCTCACCAACCTTCTTTTCCGAGGGAAAATTGTTGACCTTCAAGTACATGGCAGCAGCAAAGGACGAGGAGAAAATTTCCTCCTGCAAAATGAAAAAGGTAGCAATGAGTGAATTACTCCAAATCTAACAACATGAAAGTTCATTCCCGATTTAGTTCAAGAAAAACGAAACCTCGGAAACCGAAATTCCTAAAGACTGGAACTTTTTAGCATACTGTTTCCTCGATTTTAAGGAATTGTTGGTCACAAACACCAGCTTCTTTCCCTAAAGCACAACACAAAATTAAATTACTGATGAGTTCAATCCGATAAAAGAAATGAACAAAGTAAATCACATTACACACACCTTGGACCGGAGCATATCCAAAGTCTCGGGAACACCATCAATAAGCTTATCACCCTTCCAAATGACACCTAACAGTAACGATCATATCAAACAACTAGAATGAAGAAAGGAAGGAAAACAGGAGGAAAAATCGACAGGACATTCATATACCATCGCAATCAAAGAGGAAAGCTTCGATGGAATCCAAGAGATCTTGGAAGTTGAAAGAAGCTAGAGGATGGGAAGGCATTGTCCCAGAAGGCAAACCCAAATCAAAATTGAAGCTTTGGCCAGCAGAAGCAGGGGGCAGAGAAAACTGGAGCGAATCTGAGCGCGCGTACTATTGCTGACCAATAATGATTCCTTTTTCATTTTCCTGGTGGGCTGCTATTGTATTTAGGTTATCGGATACACAACGGTCGTTCCATCATCGCCAACCGAATTGTGGGTAAGAAAAATACTGCTGGCATGGTAAAAAAAAAGAAAAGAAAAGGCAGGAAAAAGTATAAAAAATTATACGAACAACATGAGATAGTCAAAAAGTAGAATTATTAATCTATAAATATTGATTAATGAAGGAGGCAAAATCTGAATTGATTTTTATTACGGAATCCTAATTCAAATACCGTGTAGATTGTTGGCTAATCCGTGAGATGACCAATTTTGGTCATTAGAAAATTACATATTAGTAGTTTTATTTGACGACATTACATTCCTCGTGTGTTGCTCCATTTAACACGTTAGTTCATGTCCAAGCCAGTTTCATTATGCTTGATCGATTAAATAATGAAAAGGACTATTTTTTTATAATGTGATGAATTAAGATTTAAATTTTTATTAAGAGATGCAAGACGGTTTGAATTTGTGAGGGGATAATTATCCCGATGTATCTTCATTAGCCCTAGCAGTCATAAGTCTTTTTATTTACTCTTGGTTTTCTTCTGTTTCGCTAGGTGGCACTACACAATATATTCTGAGGCATTGTGATCCTCTTCTTCTACCTCAAATTAACATTTTTATTTCCCGAATTTAGTTGTAATTTTGAGGGCTGTAATGTTTTTTTTTTTTTTTGGTTCTCATGCGTATGTAATTTGGTTTTGTATTGTTGGTTTTTTTATTATTTAATACATTGTTTTCTAGGATTGATTAGAGAAGGGACTTTAAAGAGACTTTTTTCTTTTTTATCAGCGACTTTAAAAAGACTAATTGTAATGTATACTATCTGGTCCTTAATATAAGACTTTGTTTGACTTTTATTTTAATCCTAAATATAAGACCCCAATCTACTTCGTCTCTAATATTTATGTATATTTTTTCAAGATAGTCCTTCTAATAATAATAGTTCTAGCCAATACACTTGATTAGCAAGGATATTTTAGGAAAAATAACACATATTTATTACAAATAACTAATTTAACTTCTTTCTTTAATCTTTTCAAATTAGTCAACTAGCTCTTATAATTTAGATGAGATAGTATTTCAATTTATTTCAAGATGCATGTTGTAACAACTTTTATAGATGTCTGTCTTTTCACTCGCATTGAAACGGGCCTATGTTATGTCATTAGGGACATGGTTTTAGTTGTTCAAATTTTAAGGGTCGTTAGGGCCTATGTTAATGAATCTTTTCAAAGTTGACTAGCACAGACACATGGAGAAAAATATTACCTTGTGATGTCATAGTGTAATCATTCAAATTTGAGTCCTAGAATCCTCTAAAAAAGAAAAAAGAAAAAAAGAAGAGCACATAGAATATCTGTTTTGAATGAGCGGTAGAAAAAGTAGCTTATTTTTAATTTAATTTTTTTAAAAGTTAAATTAGATAACATGATTTATATTTGGATTGGCTTTTATAAATAAGTTCTTTAATAACACTAGAAATTGTTTGGATCATGATTGAATAAATTTAGTTTACAAAATTACTAAAATGGGTATAATTTTTATTAAATCATGAAAAATGATTTAAAAAAATTATCAATTTACATAATATAATAATTCTAAATTATTTTAAAAGGAAGCTTAACGAATAAAATATGTTTTAAAAAGTTAGAAATATTATTAAAAATGATTTAGATAAATATAAAGTGATAAATAATTTTAAAAAATTAAAAATTTTATTATGGAAGCTACATTAAGCACGATAAAATAAGTAACCCAAAACAATGGTCACCAACCCACAAGAGAGAGAGAAATTATTCTGCCTCCACTAGTCCACCAACCCAGAATAAACACGATAAAAAAAAGCCTAAAGCAGCTCCCATTAGCTTAACCCAATTGTACTATCTAATTTAACTTTTGGGCCATAAGCAAGGTGGACCAAAAACGAAACCAAACGTGAGAAAAATTCCAACCGTTCAGAATGTGGCTCCAAACAGAGCAAGAATCTATATTTGCATTATTTAGCATTTTATTTTCATTATAGGAATCACCCTAGAAAATATCATTAAGAGAATGCGATTATAATTTTTATAATTTTCTTAATGCAATGCTTCAAATTGAAGAATAAACCTAACATTTTATGTTCAACATGAAGACATGAAGATAAAATGCTTCATTTTTATAATATCAACCGATCATTATATAGTTTCTATATGTGAGGGAAAGAAAATTCATAAATGTGACAACTAATGTAGTGCACACTAAGGCCTCTTCTTCTGGGCATGAGGCCTCTTCTTTTACCAAAAAAAAAACAAGAAAGAAATCTAAACACTACAATTAGACCAAAATAGCCACTATCTATATGTAATGAATAACAATGATCCTACTATTAATTGATTTAATTCAGATAACTTTTTTACTTTTGACATCTATATCACCAAAAAAAAAAAAAGAGCATGCGTATTAGAATTTTCCCACCGTGTAATGCAAGCCTCTTATTGGAGAGAGTTGATCTAGGCAAATTTTTGTACGACAAATAAATTTGACACTTTGTTCCGCGTTTTAACATCTTCATGCCAGACATCCACTTCTTCAACGAGTCATCTGCATCGTATCGAGTGGATTAGTTATGGTGGATTTATGAGGTATTCCTGAATGCCCGGGGATGAATTGGTGTTGTGTTGCTCTAGAGTTTGCTTGGAAGAGTAGGATATACAAAATGGACCATTTGAGATTTCAAATTTGGATGAGGCTACCAACATTTTGGTGCCATAGACGCCTGAGAAGCTCAAGAAACAAATGCTATTTTTGTTTCAGGCCTACCAGAGGCATGCCTCTTTGGTTCCTTACTGATTTCATTGAGGTATGTTTCTATATTTTCTGCTCTAAAATGTGGATCTGTTTCTGTGTTATATTTCTTTTTGAGTAAACTTTTGTGTTGAAATTTCAAATTCACTAAAAGTATAAACTATAAAGAACAAAGTCCTAATTAATGTACTTTAGTTATTTTTGGTATCATAATGACTAAACCATCCTAAAAAATAAGGTGATAAGGAGATATATCATCACTATTATCATGTCACTGCTTATAACATCTAAATTAGCTACCATTTTCACCATGTTTAATTTGTCAATGCACTAATTATTAGAATCTTGAGATAAAATGCATATCTTACTAGTGAACTAGTTTTTCTCAAACCGTTATTCTTAAGCTAGCTAGTTAGTCGTTATTCCAGTTAGGATACTTAAAGCTGGCCATTAGAATTTCCTCATATTATGTTTCTCTCTCCCTCATCTGTCTCCTATGTTCTTTCATTCTTGTGTGCTATTTCTATTCTCTCTCCCCCCTCATCTCCCCCTTGTTCTTTCATTCTTGTGTGCCATTCCCATTTCTCTCTCCCTCCTTGTCTCTCTCACCTGTTCTTTCATTCTTGTGTGCTACTCTGTTTCTCTCTCCCTTGTCTCCCTGTTTACCTCCTCTGATTAAGGCATCAATGATTATGGAATTTGGAAAACTATATATTCCACAAGACATCGTAAATGAAATCTTTATCAGAATGCAAATAAGGTACCTTCTACGGTACGTTTCATCCTACGAAGATTAGTGGCAAGTTATCGACACTTGATATTGTCTTAGCCATTATTTCAACCACCATAACCAACATAGTACATGTCTTCTCGTAGAGCAGAAGCAAATTCTTCCCAATACGCATCTTCTTGATGACCAAAAACAAATCAAAGTTGATTTATTCCTTTTTGACAGCAACAATGAAGTGCATGAACTTCAAAACCTCCTAGAATCATATGGACGTGTAATTGGTTCATCTAACGAGTGGCTTCTCATCATGGGACCTCGTCTTTTAATGCCTATATGGAACCTCGCCCACGTCCATGCTATGCCAGTTCGCGAAGAATTTCTCAATTTTGGGGTAAGTGTTGTTGTGGGGTTTGGATTTTGCCCCAGGTCTCAAAATTATCACATATTAGTATTGTATAGGTCAAAAGATGGTGAGGGTATGACTCAACCAGAACTTTACTCATCCTCCACACAAACACACTGTTACAAAATTTAGAAAATGTATACTTCTATGATGAAATGGTATCCGTTGGGTCTTTTATATTGGAGAGGTTATTGATTCCTCTTGGTAGAGGAGTGGGAGGACTATTTTGAGTTGCTGATTGCCTTTGACCAAAAATCCTAACTTTTTCTTCATTGATGTTGCCCGATCTAGACTCCCACAAGAGGGATAGATTGATCCTTTATGAGAATTAGGTTGGAATATTAACATTCAGGAGAAAATCAGACATTTATACTGTTGAATTATGGGTTCTTGATAACGAAAGTTGGGGATGGATAAAAAAGTATTATGTCAGAATAGCAGACATTTGGTGGCTAAGTCCCTTGACAGTATCAATATGGGGGGAAGAGAGAGTTTGCAACCTGACTGGATATTCGCATTACACAAAAGCTCTGTGCTTTCTAAACATTCGTACGTACAAGATAAAGCATGTCATGTGCAATCAAGAAGGTAACATCTTAGTTATCCACAGTTACAAAGAAAGCCTCTCTAGGAGCTTGGAGTGAGAGGGGCTTTTCATATTACTTAGCTTCTTTAGTTCTCTGAAAAGAGGGGTAGCTCTGTGCCTTTTGAACATTCGCACATACCAGATAAAGCATATCATGTCCAGTCAAGAAGGCAACATCTAGATCATCTACAATAACAAAGAAGCCTCTCTAGGAGCTATAAACCTAAGAACAAAAAACCAAACCGGACACTAAACCAATTGAGGTAGTGGTTCAACGGTTAGTTAGTCGAATTGGGATCAACTCAGGGTCAAACTGGTCATATCAAAATAATACAATTTAATTAAAAATAACATAATATAATAACATTAATAATCACTAATAACAAAATACAAGGAAATATAATAATAGTTTGATTGTAATAATAACAAAGTATAACAACATTAAGAATTTTGATCTTTACAATTCATCAATAATTAAAATAATAATCATTGATATCAAAATCATCATTAAACTTTATTCAAATGTATAGTGATTGAGATATTAGGAGCTGAATGAAAAAAAATATAACCAATAGCAATATAATCATCTAAACCTGTTCATTACCGATTCATCCCAATTTGACTGGTTTAATACTATTTCAGCACCCAGACCAAACAGGACCATTGGCTGATTTTTCAGTTAAATCGGCTAGTTTTGTTTGTTTTTTACCTTGCTATAAACTCGATATAATGCATGTCTCATCACTTTTATTTGTGAGAAGCATAGCCTCTATTGAGAAAGATTATTAAATTGTGAGGTTTTTCTAATAACATTAAATTAAACTCTTATCTTCTAAACCTATAAGATATATTTATCTTATTTTATTTCCTATAGTTTTAACTTATTTGTAACCTAGTCCTTTGACTTTAACTTGGTATGGTTTTACTACAAAAAATAATTGGAAATTTGGAGGAAGTTGGATGGAAAGAACAAGTATGGGCCTTGGGCCTATGTCATATCCACGGCCCACACGGTCCTAGCCAGCATGATTTCGTTTTCATGAAAGATTTCTTTTTGGGGTCCGAGGACCCTATTGATGGGACATTATGAAACTTTGATGGTTTAAATTTAATTTTAGGGAAAATTGCAAATAAATACTCCTAAATATGTAAAATTACAATTTGATATTCTTAATTTGAAAAATAGCAAATAAGGATCTGATCTCACTTTTGTAAATATAAAATCATAGTAAAATATCTGAAATACCCCTCAGTCAAATGACAAGTTGACTATAAGAAATAATAAGTTCACTTTTGTAAATATGAAATGTGAATGAAATATCTGAAATGCCCCTCAATCAAATTGTAATTTGATCTACTGAAATTCAGAATCCCAAATCGTAATTTTACATATTATGGGGTCTTTATTTATAATTTTTTCTTAATTTTAATGATTCATATTATTTTTTTCTTCTTTATTGTTTACTACTCCTTAATATAAGACCTATTTAACTAATTTAATTAGATTAAGGAAGTTAGGTAAGTTAGTTAATTATAAGAAATGTGACACATTTTTCCTAAAACACCATAATCATCTTTTTTAATACCTTATGTCCCTCTTTTACCTAATTATAATTGAGGAAGTATCTATAAGGGTAATTTAGAGAAAATTGATAAATATGAGAAATAGATCAAAACCAACTTAACAATTGGATCCTATATTAAGGACCGGAGGAGTATCATTTTTTAATTATTCGCAGTAACTAAATAATATTGATGTTTATGGAAAGCTTATGCAATTTTAAAAATCGTTTGAATTACAACCGTGCCTCGTAATTAGACATTTTATGTGAACCAAAACTGGAGATTTCAAAATGAGGCATATTATTAGCTTGTTATAAACATCACATATCGATGACACGATGATATTAATTATATTTAATAATTTTCAAAACTTATAGTTTGAACCATGTTGAATTATGTGAGTGTAAAGTTTTCCCCAACATGCGTCAATAAAAGTTTATTTAATTAGCAAGAAAGCCGCATATGACGCAGGTTTGAATCTAACTAGTTGTTGGACCCCAAAAAAAAATCTCACTATCCGTGAATAATTTATAAGTATTTATGTAAGGAATTTTTAAACTTTGGGGCATGTTATAGTTTTAGAGAGTTTTTGAAACCAACTCATCTAAAATTTATTATTATCCCAAAAAAATGTTTTCCATAATTTCTTTTATTCATAATACTAAAATATGAAATTTTGTTTAAAAGAAGTATATTATTGATGTTGATTTTTTTTTATTTATTTATGATGTAAAATCGCTTTTTCCATGCATTAGGCTTTGCCCCCATAAAAAGTACGGGCTTTAGAAAGATAAGTTATATTAGGTTAATTTTAGAGAAGGTAATAATAATACTAACAATAATATAAATTAAATTATTTTTAACCTATAAAATACTGACAAACAACCGTATTAATTGCGATTTTCCTTTCTAACTAAAGTCTTGTCCATTGATTTTTGGAAGTGGTCCTAGTTCCTATTCCTAATTTATGACTAAATTCAAAGTAAATTAATTAAAGTACATGTAAGTTGATCAACCATCACCTAATATAATTATAACAAATTTCTGACTAATTTCAAAGCAAATTAATTAGAGCACCTATAAGTTAATTTAAGATCACCAAATAACTATAACAACTTGATATCTACATTTTTAGCCAGTTTCCTTCCCCCTCTAACCAAGTGGGATTATTGTCAATTTGACCTATGAATAATGTTTTGAGAATGAGATTAATTTTTCAAATATTGGTTCAGAACTCTAAAGAAATGGTTAAAAAAATAACTGGTTAATATATGGGGAAAAAACCGATTAGATTATTGATTCAATCACTTTTAACTTTTATTTTTATTACTCCTCCGGTCCTTAATTTAGCACCTAATTATTGAGTTGATTTTGGTCTTAAATATAAAACTTATTTCTCATATTTATCAATTTTTTCTAAATTATCCCTATAGATATTCCCTCAATCATAATTAAATAGAAGAGAGAATGAGAATATTAAGGAAGATGGCTATGATATTTTAGAAAAAAAACATATCATATTTCTTATAATTAATTAATTTACCTAACTTTCTTAATATAATCAAATTAGTTAAATAGATCTTATATTAAAGGTCAGAGGAGTATTATTTTTTGTTGTTGATATGAAATAGCAGTGTCATTTTAAGGATGATTCTGATAAAATTTAGAACGCTTATATATAATTGTTCTTTGAAAAATAATGGAAATAATATGAAAAGAAATAAATTAAACAAAATTTAGGGCTTGTTTGGTTTCTTGTTTTGAAAACAATTTTTTATTTTTTAAAAACAGGAAAACAAAAAAAAAACTTGTTTAAAATAATTTGTTTTTAGTTGATTGTTTTAAAAAGCAAAAAACAGTAAAATGTTTTTAAAAACTAAAACACTAAAACAACTTTTACATGTCTTCTTGTTTTGTTTTTGTTTTTCTGTTTTGAAAAATTTTAAGAAATCTTTTTCTTTTCTCACTTATGCTCTACTACCTATCACTATTAGCGACAACTATTACTTATCAAATTTGATTTTTTATATTTTTTCAAACATGATTTTTTAAAATTATTATCCAAACAAATTCTTTTTTTTGTTTTCAAAACTTGTTCTAAAAAATAATTTTATAAAATTGTTTTGAAAAAAAAAACAAAGAACAAAAACAAAACAGGCTATTAGATATTATATTTTCGTTTTTTTTTTTAATTTGGCACCAATGCGAGACTCGGAGCATGAGGAAGACAGAATCTCTTACAAGTCATACGAATGGATATTCTCCATAAAATATATGCCGCACGGATCTCATGAATCTTAAAACAATAAAAGTCGTTAGATGCACTATGAGCTTCGCTCCATTTTTAATTTATGTTTTTGGTTTATTTAATAACCTTTAGAAGTTATTTTTTAAGTATTTTTATAAAATTTTGTTATTATTATTTATACAGATATTTTTCAAAATTTATATAGGAACTAAGAGAGTGCTTTTAATGAATTGAGATTATGCATGACGGGAAAGAATATTTAATGAAATGTATTTGTAAGAAAAGGAGATAATTTTAAAGACATTAATTACAAGTCATTTTTAAAAATAATTTATAATTAAAAACATAAAATTAATCATGTCATTAAAATTATACTAATTTCAATTCATGGATTATAAAAAATTATGCTAATCTAACAAGATAAACTAAGAATATGAAATTGTGTAGAGAACTTTAAGGTCTTAATTGATAAAATCATATTTCAAGAACGAAACTGACAATTGAGGCAAATTTGATTAGATTGAAAGTTTCAATAATAATAAAAAAAAAAAGGAATAAAATAATCAATACTCAACGAGTTCCTATAATATAATTTAGAGAAAAATAATTATTTAATTCCTTTAATTTTGACTTGGTTATAATTTAGTTTTTAAAAATTAACACAGTGAAATTTAATAATCCTTTGAGTTTTAGCCATTTATTTTGTTGAAATTGTTAATAGATTAGACTTCAATTTTTTTTTTTTTCCCGCTTGAGACAGCAGATAAAGAAAAGAACATGAGTACAAATTTTAGAAAGTGCATTTATTAGGAAAGTTTTAACCTTAACATTTGTAGCCTAATAAAAATCTGTTTTAAGTTCAAACATTTGACGATATTCTAAGTTATTAAAAAAAAGGAGTCAAGGTGCTACTTTTTTTTTGAAAGTTTTTGTTGTTGGATATCTAGAAGTTTTTAAATTGTAACAATGTTGCTCCGGCCATCATATATGTACAAGTTTGATCATGAATTAACCAAGTAAGTTGAGCTCGTAAGTCCACACATCATTCACTCTTTTTTTTTTTTTCAAAGTAAGGATTTAACACTAATTTTAAAAAAAAATCGTGGCTACTATACTTTTCAATTATGTGGCTCGACCGCATCATTTACATCTTTTAAGAATTCTTGTGAGTTTCTCCTCTATATATATTATTTATACTCTTCTAGTCCTTAATATAGGAGTTAATTAGAGAGTTAATATTGGTAATATATATAAAACCTATTTTACATGTTTATCATTTTTTTTTTCAAATTAACCCTATGGATATTCTCCCAGCAATAATCAAGTTAAGGAGGGAAGGAATTGAGGAAGATACTTAGGGTGTTTTGAAAAAACAATATCATATTAATTAATTTAACTAATATTTTTAATCTATTTAAATTAGTTAATTAAGTCTTATATTAAGAATTGAAAGAAATTATTTTCTTGCTTTACGTTTGTTCTTATAGAAAGTATCAAACTAAGAGCCAATGATAAAATAACAAATATATGAAAAGAATTGTTTCTGTGTAGGAGAAATGGGGCTAGGTTTCTGAACTAGGAATGAAATGGATAACTTTAAAAAAATAAAAATAAAGTGGATCACACATGAACTTATTAGTTAAGTATATTTGGTCAGCTAATAGTCAAACTTAACATGGATAGCAGGTTAGGCAACATTACTACAATTTGAAAACTTCTAAATACCCAGCGCTCTTTAATAAAAACTTTTCAGGACAAACTTGCATTTTAACCCAGAAAAAAAAAAGATGTGAATAATATCTGGACTTGTCAATTCAACATACTTGGTCAATTAGTAGTCAAACTTAATCTAGATAATGGTTAAGGTGATATTGCTACAATTTGAAAATTTTCAGAATGATATTGAGAAAAAAAAAATCCCAAATACCTGGCACTTCTTAATGAAAATATAAACCTTAAAGGAAAAAGAGTCGTCTGCGGTGTATGCCCTACTTATCAGCCGTGACACACGACCCCTTTTTATATGCGATCCAACGACATTGACTGTTCAGTTATTATCGGACTTCTGTTACTCCTGAAATCGACGGCCATGGAGGAGAAGCTTCACCGGAATACGGCATGCAAGACACACTTGATTAATGATAACAATCAGCGTCTTGCCGTTGCGACATCCGATGCTTCTCCCGTCCAATTAGGCCAGAGCAACGGGCGGGTTGGGCAGCCCGGCCCCAAACCCGCAGCCCGCCCGTTTATGCAATAACGGGTACGGGGTGGCCCGTACCCGTACATAACCCGTTTAAGCCCGTCCCTAAACGGGCTGGGTTAAGTGGGCGGGCTTAAACGGGTTATGGGGAACCCGTTTAACAATCAGGTGCTGCTCAGGGGCTGTTCGCATGCAATTCGCATTCAAAAATCAAAATAGATGAAAATTATAATACCATTAATCAAAATCTAAACTCCATAGTCCATACAATCAGAAACCATCATAAATTTCTAATGTTCAAGGGTTCAAGCTTCAAAAGAGGACAATCACAAATATAAAATTGTAAAGGATTAATCATCATCAAATCATCATCAATCACTCATCATCATCATCACCACCATAATCCTTTGCCAGAGTAGTCCGCATGCATGTCAGTATAGTGAATATGGTAATACCCAGGTCAGGGAATTGTGCAGATGAGGCCAGATGAATATCTACGTTTACATATAATATACAAAATCCAATAAAGCACGATGACTTGCTATAATGCTATGTAAAGTTTCGACATTTTTTAGTTGTGTATTTTCATCAAACAGCTTACGGGCGTGAACCAGGCTGAAACAACAATGCAAAACCCAACATGAAAAGTAGAAAACTCGATATAGGAAGAGGAAGTTGAAACCTGCCAGCTTTGTGAGTATACCTATAGATCGGTGACACCGTGACTGCGATCCTTCGTGAGAGATAGAGACTACTCAGGGAGATCGAGCTGGCCAGCTGGGAGCCTGGAGTTGGAGACAGACACCGACCGAGTGAGTGACGGTCTGACCGAGGCGAGGACGAGGCGACTGGTGAGGACTCGAGGGGATCACCGGATCAGGGGAGACAGAGACCGAGTGACGGTGAGTGGTGACCGACTGAAGCAGAGACCGAGCTGAGGCGAGGAGGCGAGGATTCGAGGTCGACTCGAGGGGATCAGCCGATCAGGATTGAGGATTCAGTGATTCACTCAGACTCAGCTCAGCGGGAGTCCGGGACCGGGAGTGCGGAAGCCGTGAGACGGGACACCGACGAAGACGAGATTAGAGAGGAGAGAGTGAGAGATCAGAGTCTGAGAGAGCGAAGGCGACAAGGCGTGAAGCGGTTCAGAGTTCAGACCAGACATTCAGATTTCACAATTTCAGACCACAGAGGCACAGACATTCAGTCTTTCTTTCGGTTTCGGAGACGGGAACGGGAGGGGAGACGACGTAGAGAGCCAGAGATGGACACGGTACACGCCTACACGGACACTCACTCGGACTGGGCTTTCAATTATTGGACTGCAGAACTGGGCTTGGGGTTATCAATGTGTTATTTTCTTCAATTTAAAAAAAAAAATAAATGGGCGGGTACGGGCAGCCCGTGCCTGTGCCCGTAGCCCGCCCATTTAATTTGTAAACCCGCCCATTTAAGCCCGCCCGTTTATTTTCTTTTTTGGGCGGGCCCAAACGGGCCCAATTTCGCCGGGTTGCGGGCGGGTGGCCGGGTTTCGGGTTACATGCTCAGCCCTACGTCCAATCGTGTCCCAGCGTGAAAAACGAGGACATCGTGGGATCCAATGAAAAGAGAGAGAAGAATTAGTTATTGTCAATAGGAAGATGCCACGTGCCATGACCACGAGCTCCGGCCTCTCCCTTCCAAAGGATTTTACGCCTTCTAAAATTGTTATATGATGAAAATAACAAAAACGTGTTAATATAATAAAAAAGATAATAAAGGGCACCAAAAAATAAAAAATATTATAATAAAAAATTATTTTTTTAAAACAATTGTCTTTGTTTTTTTTTTTTGAGCTGAAAAAACAATTGTCTTTGTTGAAGGTCGTTAAATGTATCTTTTAACCCGTGTCCTTATATATATATCTTTAGAAGATGGAAATTAATTAAGAAGTTAGATAGTGATTGAATTTAGTTTTAAATATAATTTTTTATTAATTTTATTTCTCATTTTATTATTTTTAATTAAAATAATTTATATAACCTAGAAACTGATATATATAATCAAATATTATCTCTAGTCCTTAATATATAAGTAAAATAATTAATTTATGAATATTAAAAAAAATCCCTCTAGTTTTTGTTGTAAGACATTCTCAATTAATTCTCACATGTAAAAAAATAACAATTAAAGTATTAAATATGTCTTAAATTAATAATTTTTTTCAAATTTACGTAAATAGAGAATCACAGAATTCTACTAGTGTTTGGGTTAGTTATTTACTTATATTTACGATAAAAAGTTACTTCTAAAAGATGCCTTATAATAGGATTATATATTAAGTTAAGTTAATTATTCATAATGAATATGTGTCTTTTTAAAAATATTCTAATTAATCATGTGTAATGGAATTTGGGAGTACTCTTTGATGAAACATGAGACCTTTAAAATGTGTAATTAACATAGAGACTATTTTAAAAAAATAAATAAATATATTAAACAAGGTATATTAAAATTTTATATTTAGGACGGAATTGAATCTTCGACTAATTTTTATATTAAAAACAGGAAGTAGTGTTATACAAAATTATTTGAAGGAGATAAACTGTCTTCAATATTTAATATAAGAGCCAATTAAGATTTGAATTTGGTCATAAATATAAGAACTAAATTTATTTTGTCTCCCAAATCTATAATTCATTATCCATAATATCTTTATTGATTACACATTTTGACCTATTTACATCCAAGAGTAGTTACAATTACAAAAAGATACTTCAAAAAAATTAACTTATAATTGTAAATTGTTGTCAATAGCTAATTTAATTAATTTTTTTAATTTATTTAAATTAATTGTTATATTAAGAAGAAGTAGGTAGCATGTTATAGTAATTAACTAATTTATTTCCCTTCATCAATGACAAATTAATTCTTACATTAGGCGTGAGACGGAGTCTGTTATTTACATGTACAATATTCAAATCCTATTTCCGCACTTGTCATTTGTTTCTCTCCCTGTCGCGTTCATAAATACTGTACATTTCTATGAAAAAAGGCCATAAATAAATTAATGCCCTCATCTGTTTTGCAATTTATCATATTAATTTATTTATTAAATAATTAACCAAGTAAACAGTTATTATCTAGCCATTATTTTTTGCTATAATTTTTAAACAAATTTTCATACGGAATAAAAAAATAATGTAAATTTGCTGGTTTTATTTTCTTACATTCTAATTTTCCTAAAACATGACCTTCAAAGTTAATACTTTTTTCAAAAAAAATAAAAAATAATATTTTTCATTAATATTTTCTAAAAATTCATTTTTTTGAATAAATTTATCTTTATAATTTCGATAAAATATCAGTTATTTGTTTAATTATTTTGACTTCACGAACAAACCCAGTAGGCATTTTAGTCATTACAAAACAAAGAATTTTTATTTTTCGTTAATTTCACGCTCTTCACATGAAAAAGCCTTGACCGTGGCTCTGCGCAACAATGGGAATCTCTCTCCTCGTTTCCCTCGATGGTAATATAAAAAGCGTTTTAGGCAGCTTCCCATTTCCATAGCCTTTCCTCTGTCCTCTTCTCTTCTCTTCACTGTGTTAGTATTCTTCGGAGCTTGTGCTAATGTCAGATCTAAAGTCCAAATTCTTGCAAGTATACTCAGTTCTGAAATCGGAACTACTCAACGATCCTGCATTCGAGTTCTCCGATGAGGCTACCAATTGGGTCGATCGGGTACGTTACTTTCTTGCTATAATCACGTAGTTCACTAGCATCTTGTTTCATGGCCTTTATTTGCTCTGTCGGGCGCTTCCCGCCTCCGCCTTGAGACTCGGGCGCTTGTCTTGCTTGGTATGGTTCTCCAGCTTGCTGATGACGAGATCTTTCCTTTTGTTTTTTTTCCCCCTTTCTTAAGTTGGGATAAGATAAGATAAAATGGTTTTGAAGCAGTTTCTGTGTTGGCGAGGAGTTCAAATTTTCAGTGCAAGAAGATGCGTTCTCGTAGTTTTAGAATGGGGCTATGAGATTAGTTTAAGGTTGACGGGATATTGCAATTCTGCAAAGCTTGTTCAAGTAAAGAGACCTCATGTCCAAATGGTTGCAACTATTATATAATATTATCTGCACTTTAAAGTGGGAAAAATTGCGTAACAGAGAATTGCGGGGTAGATATTTATATGGCTCTATTGGTAATCAAGATGAGGACAGTGGGTTTCATTATGATGTCAAGACGACTTTCGGAAGTTTGAGTGGGTTCTTTTTTTGTGCTTCACGCTATTAAACACTGTAAAATTTATAACAATAATTAGCTGTGCTACTAAGCCACCTAACCTTCTATGGAAGTGAAATGACTTGAATCACTGTACACGTAAGCTGCGGTAATTTGAAAATTCTAGTCTATTCATTTCAAGTGAGATTTGTGATATATATTTTATTGTGCGTGGATTTCATCTAGCGTGTTTTGTTAGCACTTGAATCATACTGTGTCGGGGCTAGAGTGAGGAATTATTATAACAATTGAATTCTTTAGTGATAGCTTTCATCCTTTGTTTGATCTACACCTTCTGCTGTTACTGGCAAAGTGCTCTAGACAACAGTTTTGTTTCATGTAGAAACTTCTTCGTGGTTCTGCTTTTTAGTGCTATCTTGTATATTTAACGTTTGCCGATCATTTTCCCTACCTCCCCTCTGTATGTGTGAAACATTTGCAAATTTATGCACAAATGAATTGCCAAAAGTAGTTACAATTTTATTGAATATGCTTATATATCTTTGGTCCTGCCCTTACCGTGCTATGTACTCTAACTTATTACAGATGCTGGACTACAATGTGCCTGGAGGTGAGACTCGAGAATTTCTTTTAAATTTGTGATGAAGAACTTATCAGTTTATTATAATTATAAAGAACTAGGAGAAGAACGGGGTGTATCCACGAATTATTTTGGAAAGAGAAATCTTATTCATCTAAACGTGATTATAACTTACATTACAGGTAAGCTGAACCGTGGACTATCCGTTATTGACAGCTACAGACTGTTAAAAGGTGAAGAGTTAGGTGAAGAGGAATTTTTCCTCGCTAGCGCTCTTGGCTGGTGTATTGAATGGGTATGGCAATTGAAAAATTTATAATTTCTTGTTTTTTTTCCCTTGTTTATAATTCTTGTTCCTATTCTTCAATGCACAGAAAAACTAGGTATCTATGATAAAATTTAAAATTTAGGGCAAATTTTTATGAATCTTGATATCACAAGGTATTAATATTCTAATAGTTTAAACCTTTTGCCACTTGAATGCTAGCTTCTGAACCACAAGATACCAGAATGCATTTTATCTTGTTCTTCTTCTTTGTTTTTTGTTCTAACCACTAAAGAATATATTGAGATCATGTGATGTTGTGGAGGAATTTCATCACATGCTGTTGATGACTTTTGCAGCTCCAGGCATATTTTCTTGTTCTTGACGATATCATGGATAACTCTCATACACGGCGTGGTCATCCATGCTGGTTTAGGGTACCCAAGGTTTGTAGCAACAGTAAGCATAGGTCGTGAAGTTAGTTTTGTTATTTTCATAGCTGTTAAAGCACCTGACTCCTCCTTACTATATGACACAGGTTGGCTTGATTGCAGCAAACGATGGGGTTCTACTACGAAATCATATTTCAAGAATCCTTAAAAAGCACTTCAAGGGAAAGCCGTACTATGTGGATCTTCTTGATTTGTTCAATGAGGTTATCCACACTTCTAAGTTAAATGATTTTTTTTCATAATATATTATTAATAAGCTAAAACTTGATACGTGTTCTTTCTATAGGTTGAATTTCAGACTGCTTCCGGACAGATGATTGATTTAATCACTACCCTTGAAGGAGAAAAGGACCTGTCAAAGTACACATTATCACTGTGAGTACCACTAGAAAACTGAAAAAAAAATAATTGGAAAGGCCAGCTCATATGCAGCTACAGTGAGAGAAAGTTCTGATTAAATAGGAGAACTATGCCATTTCCTTTCTAGATTGAAATCAATTGCTGTAAAAGAAAGGTGGAAGGAATGACTCCACAAAATGGATATCTGCCTCTAAGTTAAATATCTATGCTATTCTATGAAGTGATTGGATGTTCCAGTGACATGACAGAGATATGCTTAATCCTGCCATCCCTGAGCTTACTTGTGTATTAGTACTGCTCAAGATAATTATGAGTTTTCCTGTTGAAAATCCTTGTTCCCTGGCAATGGTTAATTTCTAGTGCTATTTTCTGCTACCCTTAACCCAGATCACACGTTATTAGTATTGGCACTGCTTGGGAAAATGCTATGGATCCATTTTTGCGTGTTACTAGTATTTATCCTCTGACACTGCTCTACCTTTTGATGCAATATTATATTTTCTGCTTTCGTTCCTTTTCAATCACCTGGTTCAGTGTTTGAGTAATTAACGAATAGAAGTTTTGTGCAGTCACCGCCGCATTGTTCAGTACAAGACTGCATATTACTCATTTTACCTTCCAGTAAGTATAAGCCCTTCCCACAACTGTGTTAATCTAGGTTTGTTTGTTGCTGTATTTCATATGAGATGCCAATCGTAATCAGTTGCTCTATTTTGTGCTGTATCAGACTATTAGAATGTTGTCTTCCCTGATCTAACAAGAAAATATGCTGACAATTAGAAAACGTTGATTCTGTATGGGATTGTCAACTTATTTTGTTCAATGTGATGCATTTTTGAGATAAATGTTTTCGTATTGTCCCCTCTTTTTATCGACTATGGTATATCTGATCTTGTGTTGATCAATCATATATCTTCTCAGGTCGGATGTGCACTGCTCATGGCTGGTGAGAATCTGGATAACCACATTGATGTAAAGAACATCCTTGTTGATATGGGAATCTACTTCCAAGTGCAGGTAATATTTAGTAGAAAATTGGAAACCCCCCATCTCTGGAATTAACACAATCACGATTAAGACGGGTCACAAAAGCATTATTTGTCAATGAGCAAGTGGCATGTTCACTTTTTACATCTCTCTTGATGTGTTGTACAACTATTATCACGACCCCCATGTCAAAAGCTGTAAGCTTCCAGTTTTTACCCCTCTCCCCTTCTTTTTCTTTTTCAGGATGATTATTTGGATTGCTTTGGTGATCCAGAAACAATTGGAAAGGTGGGTATCATAGTTACTGAGAATGATCAATCTGTTCTTAATCTTCAAATTGGATTTCTCATTCAAGTCATCAATGGCGCCAGATAGGCACAGATATTGAAGATTTCAAATGCTCTTGGTTGGTTGTGAAAGCATTGGAACTTAGCAATGAAGAACAAAAGAAAGTGTTATATGTAAGAAGCCATATTATTGTGAATTATAGTTTCCTTCTTTCTCATGATAAACTGGGGGGGGGGGGGGGGCGAGAGGGGGCATGGGACAAATCTGACTATTACTGTTTGTGATTCTCAGGAGAACTATGGGAAGCCTGATCCTGCAAACGTTGCTAAAGTGAAGGCCCTATACAAAGAGCTTGATCTCCAGGTTTAAGCTTCATCCATTATGCACGGTCATTATAATTTAGTAGAAAACGGAATCCTTGATAAAATATATTTTTGCGTACCAAGACATAAAAGATGACCTTCATGGCAAAAGTAGACAGAAAAATCATGACGGTCAATTAAAATGGAAGATAAACACAAGAAAGCCATGCTTCCATCGTCATCAAAGGGCACACTAAAACTATTTACGGGCATTTGACATAGTAGTGTCAAAGTTTTCAAGTGGTCTAAGATGCTGGAGTTCAATCTTAAGTTTTATTACAAGCTACTACCTCTGGTCCTAAATATAAGATTGCATTGCAAACTAGATTTTATATTTAAGACTGAAGGCTGTATTTATTATGGTTCATTCACTGAATTCCAAACCAACAGGGTGTATTTGCGGAGTATGAGAGCAAGAGCTATGAGAAGCTTGTATCTTCCATTGAAGCTCGTCCCAATAAAGCTGTTCAAGCAGTGTTGAAGTCCTTCTTGGCTAAGATATACAAGAGGCAGAAATAAAAGACACTGGAATGCAAAGCTAAGGCTGAGGAAAAAGGTGCAGGCTGCAAAATGGATTGCGAAGCTTTTTATCATGTTTTCAAGCTGGAATTTTTCTAGTTCATTAAAGATTGATCTTCTTGTATTTTGTTCTGTACACTTTCCAATAGCACCTATCTAGCTATCAATGAATTTCTCTGATTTTTTTTCAGATTTGTTTTTGGGGCGGTGTCTTGCTTATCTTCCAGGCCAATGTTTTCTATTAGGGTGCGCGGTGAGGTACTGTTAAAAAGCTGCCTCACCACCAAAGTAATATAAAAATAAAAAAGTAAATGTCTGTTAAATATTGTTTAAAACTTTAGAGGAATCCGCTCACCTTCTTGTTTTTTTTTTTTTTGCTTTTCTTTCCTGTCATGTAATTCAAATTAGATATAGTTCTATTTGAAAAAAGAAAAAAAAAGGCGCAGTGGATCAATCCAATTTGTCAAGGGATTTAAACAATTCATTCAGAAAAGATGAATTAGTAAGAACAATATAATATGATGAGTGCAATGAATCATATTAACTACAATATGTTTTCGACTTTTTTGTCATTAAAAAATTTGATGTAACTGTGATTTAATATTTGCATATATAATTTTTAAAAGAAAATAATGGGTCAGATTTCAGATCCCATGTCACCAATTTATGTTTAAAATTTAGACTTCAGAGTTAATTTTTTTGTTAATTGAATCACTAGAACATTAAAACAGACAAAAGTTACAAATGAAAAAGCAATCTAACAGATACAAATAAAGTAGTACCTCCATATCTAAAAGAAGCAGTAAATAAACACGTAGACCGCAGAATCCTCGGATAACAATTTAAAATTTTTAAGTTAAACTTTTTTCATGTTTAGGTAAATTACTTATAACCATTTCGGCGTAAATATTTTTGTCTGCGCCTCAATTCAATTCAAAGACAGCATATAATGTACAATTTGCCACTTGCCTGTCCCTCAAATTCAATTCTATTTGGACTTGGTCAAAATAATCAATTCCATAAAAAAAATTATTTGTATTTATTTGTTTCAAGTCTTACTTTCATTTTACGCATTTAAATAACTGTTTCCAAATTGAGGACAAAATATTTTTTTCATTATTTAAAAATTTAAAGGTATCAAAATAAAAAAAGAATAATACATCCACAAATCAACATGAGCATTCTTCACACATGAGTAAGAACTTTATTACCTTAAAAAAATCTTTTGATTTTTCTGCGGTCCTTTATTCCTTAAAACTGAATTTTTATCTTGGCGAAGCTTCTATGATGCTGCAATTGACCGTATGAACTATGAAGGAACTAATACCCATGTCCCTACTTAACAATTTCTTGACCTAACATTAATCAGCATCTGAGCATTACTTAAATTTTAATTTTCATATTTCAGTACTCATACTTTTCATATTCAAAACTGAAAATTTTTTTATTCTAATATTTATTTTATTTATTTATTGGATCCCTAATTATTATTCTCCTTTCCTAACTTTTTTTAACTTAAATATGCTTCTTCAAATACAAAAACAAATTAGAGGAAGCTTTAGCTTTCCAGAATGTGGTCACCTACAACCACAAGTTAAGGACATTCTTATTTCCTCCACGTTTTCAAGTCATGCTTATAAATTGAATCTTTGTTTCGTGAGAGATGATGAGTCATTTCCATTTGATCAACTTACATAATTTAAATTTTGGTTTTTTTATTTATTTTAATTAATATTAATGATAAAAACTTGTGAATGAATCATATGCATAACTTTAAATTGCTCATTTGAATAATTAATTATGTTTTTACTTAAAAAGACTGGTTCTTTTCTTCGTAGATAATCCAAGTTCTTGTTAGCGAGTATTGTATTTATTTTTTTGGTTCAAATTTTAAAACTATGATTTAGTTTTCACTCAAAACATCCCAACTATTAGACTGGGGATCAATCTTAGAAATTAAAAAAATGGGGTTCATGTTAAATGAAAGCTTCAAATTAATTAGTTTTTAATTGCATATATATATTTTATATGCTATGAGGCTGATTTAAAAAAATTGCTTCTAGCATGAATAATTTTACATTACAAATTTCACTGCAATCAATTGATTAAAACAGATGGCAGGAATTTCATGCTACCATCAAAATATGTATTGATTTCCTTAAACAACTCCTAATTATTTACATTGAAATTACTCCTATTAATTGCAGTTCTTTTAATATATGATATTATAGACCTAGGTTTATATTTAATTAATTTACCTGTTAAAGAATGAATGACTAATTTTTAAGGATAAACAAAAGGATAACCTTTTCTTTTGGCCAGAACAAAAGTATAACTGCAAAACACATGAAAAAGGGCTCAAAAAATATTTATATAAGCAATGATCATGATTGCATTTGCCCCAAAAAGAGGGTGACATCTTTATTGTGGGGTCCATTTAAATAAAGATCAAAGATGGCTCTTTCATTATTCTTGCATTCCAATCTCAAAATTGAAAATTCATTGCCCAGTTCTCTTGCCTTTGAATCAGTCCACCGATGCCATTCATACTACATTTAATGTTTGGCTTTCTTTATGAGCATTTTTCTTTTTTTAATAATTGATTATTTCAAACTTAGTAGAGTAATTACAATTAACCTTCTTCCACTTTGACATTTCTAGCAAATACACCCATCTGATTTTTACTTTGGCAATTGATTGATTTGGTCTCTCACGTAGTTAATTAAGTTATTACCATTTTAATTAATTATTTTTTAAAATAATAAAGCTTGTATCCCCTTCAAAGTTTTTAAACATATCGGGAAAAAGGTAACTTTAACTCGCTTATTTTGTCATTAGTAAATTAATTTTACAAATTTAATATTATATAACCAAAGTTCTAAAGATTTTAATTATTTAAATTTATTTATTATCCATTCTACAACTAAGTTATTGTTGATATTAAAAAAAAGAATTAAGAAAAATAATAATATGGCTCCGTGGTTGCGTCAGAACCGTGAGACGATTAAAAATGGGTCAAATAGTCAAACATTGAACACGCGGTGGCTAGTGGCTGCTTCTTTCACTGCGAAAGGAAAAAAAAGTCCATGAACTTTTGAAGTTGAAATCTGCGTTCCCTCTTCTTCTCTTCCCGTTTCGGACATCAAAGTTTTCCATTTACAGTCTTTATGTTTGTTTTCCATTAAATACGTCTCTGTGTAAGGTTCCTGGGTTCAATCATTGATTTTCTTTGCAATTTCTCGCTTTCAAATTCCCATCGTTTCCCTTACTGATGAATTTTCTTCGTGTTCCTCAGTTTTTTTTTTATCACCACTGTTCAGTCCGAAATGAATAGTTCTTTCTTGAATTGATTACAACACAGATCAGCAGTTTCTGCTGCATTTTCTGGTATATTCAAGGTCAAGATTTTACGCTTGAGTTCTGTAATTTTTTCTGATTTTGGGATCACTTTCTGGGCGTTGTGCTTCCAATTCTTTCATTCATTTGCTGTACGCTAGTCCTAATCATATTCTTCTGCATACGCTGTTCTTTTTTTCTTGGGGAGGTCTTTCTGGACTAGCTTTGATCTCTTAGGGTGATTGAAGTTCGTATTTTGCTTTGGGATTCTGGTTTATTTGCCATTCTTGGAAAAATGAAGCTTGTAGTTCGGGTAATTGAGGCCAAGAATTTGCCGCCAACTGATCCCAATGGGTTAAGTGATCCGTACGTGAGGATACAGTTGGGAAGGCAGAAGTTCAAGACCAAAGTGGTCAAGAAGAGCTTGAATCCGAAGTGGGATGAAGAATTTAGTTTCCGGGTTGATGATCTCAATGAGGAGCTGCAGTTCTCTGTAATGGATGAAGATAGGTATTTCAATGATGACTTCGTGGGACAGCTCAAAGTGCCAGTTTCACTTGTATTTGAAGAGGAGATTAAATCTCTTGGCACTGCTTGGTATTCTTTGCAGCCCAAAAGCAAGAAGTCCAAGAACAAGGAGTGTGGTATGCTATATGGCAAGACTTATACCTTGTTTGCTATGGTGCTGATTTTATATTGGGAGGGAATTTAGTTATTCTAATATTTTTGCATTAGTTTCTCCTGTGGAAATATCAATGATTTTGCTTAGGCTTAGCGTTTCATAATTGGGTCTTGCAATGAATTTTATATACGTCTCGTATTTTTATTGAAGAATCAGATAACAAATCTACAGAGAACTAGACACAGTTCTTTCTATTTCTCCTTTCTAATTTTACTTGCTTGCCTAATTGCTAAGTTAAAGTCGTGGATTTGTTATATTGATTTCATGTAATTTAAGCAGCCAAGACCTGTGAGAATATAATTTGCTCACTAAGTGTAGAAACAAATTTGATAAATTATAAATTATAGCTTTCATTTATGTTGTGGGCAATTTGCTGCACAGATTGTGACAGTTGTTTGCTGGACAGGGGAGATTCGTTTAAGCATATATTTTTCTCAGAATAATTCATCCTCCGACTCAAATAGTAGTGGTGATCAACCATCGAATGCATCTAATGAATCACCTTCAATATCTCTCACCAGCAGTTCATGCTCATCTCCAAAGAGAATTCAAGAAACCACAACATCTAAGGATGAAAAATCCTTTACCCAAAAATCATTAGCTGGTCGAATTGCTCAAATGTTCAATAAAAGTTCTGATATCACTTCAACAGTACCTGAGAGAAGCGTGGACACAGATTCATCCGAAAATAGTAAAGATGAGGTTGATGAGATCAAGACTGAGGATCAGTCCTCTAATGAAACTTTTGAAGATGTTATGGGAAAAATTCAGTCCGTAGATCAAGGCTCTGAAATTCCAAGCAATTTACCTGGAGGAGTGCTGATAGATCAACTGTATGTCATTGCACCAGAAGACTTGAATACGTTAATTTTTTCACCTGATTCAGATTTCCTCAAGACATTGGCAGATTTCCAAGGCACTACAGAACTCCAAGTAGGACCTTGGAAATTTGAGAATGAAGGCAAGAGCTTGAAAAGATCACTTACATACATCAAGGCTCCCACTAGATTAATCAAGGCTGTCAAAGCGTTTGAGGACCAAACATATATTAAAGCTGATGGAAAGAATTTTGCCGTCCTAGCAAGTGTCAGCACTCCAGATGTTACATATGGGAGCACCTTTAGGGTAGAATTGCTCTTTGTAATTACACCTGGGCATGAATTGCCATCAGGAGAACAGTGTTCACATCTGGTGATATCATGGCGAATGAATTTCTTACAGAGTACCATGATGAAATCAATGATAGAAAATGGGGCTCGTCAAGGTGTGAAGGACAACTATGATCAGTTTGCAGATTTGTTATCTCAGACTGTTAAACCTGTTGATTCAAAGGATCTTGGCTCCAATAAGGAACAAGTTTTGGCATCACTACAGGCAGAGCCCCCGTCAGATTGGAAGCTGGCAGTCCAGTTTTTTGCCAATTTCACTGTTGTCTTAACATTTTTCATGGTATTGTATGTTCTTGTCCACATTTGGATGGCTGCACCCAGTAAAGTTCAAGGGCTTGAGTTTGATGGGCTTGACTTGCCAGACTCAATTGGTGAATTTGTTGTTTGTGCTGTCATAGTTCTTCAAGGCGAACGATTGTTGGGTTTAATTTCACGCTTTATGCAGGCCAGAGCACAAAATGGTAACTCCACAATTGCCTTCCTTTCTTTTTTCGTGATGTTTAATTTGAGAATTGTATTGGCTATATTTAATTATCTGACAGTATTGGAAGAAATGTAATATCTTGTGAAAATTCTTTTGGTTCTTAAAACAAGTCAACGAGAGAGAGAGAGAGAGAGAGAGAGAGGAGTGAAAAGTCCAATGACATCAGGTCCTGTTAGGTTAAAAAGAAACAAACAAGGGAAGAGAAACTGAAACAAAGTGAGAATACTTTGGCTAAATGGCCCCTGCGGTTCCATCAAAGAAGGCCCTGTATAAATTACTCAAAACTAAATTTCTAAATTAGCCTATACCTGTTATATTTAAGTTGCAGGACAATTAGTCATTGGTGGAAAATGGTGTTTTACTCCAGGCAGGTGCTAATAATATACTAATAGAGCTTACTTCTATAAAGATTTGCACTTCTTAATGAGAAAGACCTTGAAGTACACATTCAAAGTTACTGATCGTCAAAATAATTGTAAAACATCCATTTGAAATTGGCAAGTTACATTACATAGGATAGAACAACTAGTTTTGGAACTTCAGAAACACAGAGAACAGGTGTTGGGGGATATTTTGTTATGTGGACAAGGTGCTTGAAAGCATAGAATATGTGTAAATTAACATTAGAAATGAACCGTTACTTTTGAAAGGGGGGAAAACTGGTAAAAATCACTTTTTTATTGGCACGAATTGGAACCAGGAATTTGTTTTTGCTGAGTACAGGAACCAGATGTGTGAGCAAATGGAATGCCTTTTATGATTGTTAAATTCTTTTAGTTGCATGATAACAAGTTCCATTACCTGTATAAATGATAATGTATGCTGGACCATAGTTATCAAATTGCAATCCAAGTTATGAATTGGAAAGTTAGATTTTGGATTATAAATCATTAGGTATATCAAAAAATTGGCTTGAATCATGCAATTCGTGGACAAAATGAAAATTAGCCTGAAATATATCATATAAATGATATATATGTCTAATATATGTCTTTAGTTATGGCAAAAGAAAAACAAAAAGATATAGATTTTGCGAATAGAAAACTTCTCACCAGAAGACACAGATAGTATGCTTCTCTTACAACCAAATAACAGATGCTAGCTGGAAGGGAAATTTGAGACTTCTCTTGCAGCCAAAGAACAGAACAGAAATATCCACGTGCAGTTGCAAGGTCTCCAGACTCCACTATTGTACCTGATTAGCCAAATGCACAGGTCTATTTCATTTAAAAAAAAAAAAATTAGTTGTTAGTTATGAGGTTGCATTAGGTCACTTAGACTTGATGGAAACAAATGCCTTTGACTTGCCAGAATGGCAGGACTTGGCATTTCTTGCTTGAATTGCCTGATTCAGATGATTTGTTAGCCTTCAGACACTATTTTGATCAATTTGTCTTTTCATTATCTCTCTGAACAAATGTTGGTTTTTTAATCAGAGTGACCATGATTTTGTTTTTCTCTTGTCGAATATTTGTTTGGGACTTGTGTACTTATTGTCAGTGTCTTTTATGTTTTCTCTTATTTTGATTATTCTTGGAACTCTATTATAGGTAGTGATCATGGAATTAAAGCACAAGGAGATGGGTGGTTGCTGACTGTTGCCCTGATTGAAGGAAGCAATTTAGCGGCTGTTGATTCAAGTGGATTCTCTGATCCTTATATAGTGTTTACTTGCAATGGGAAAACACGAACCAGTTCTATCAAGTTTCAGAAATCTGATCCTCTATGGAATGGTGAATATTATGTTATCATTTATCATGATCTGTGCTGGTAACTCATATTCTGAATACCTGGATGAAGGATGAATATAGTGATTATTCTGGATTACTGTGCAAAATATAGCTTTATTTTTGTTAAGAACATTATCTGTGTCTGCAGAAATATTTGAATTTGATGCAATGGATGACCCTCCTTCTGTGCTGGAGGTGGAAGTTTATGATTTTGATGGACCTTTTGATCAAGCTGCATCTCTTGGACGTGCTGAAATCAATTTTCTAAAGAGAAATATTTCAGATCTCGCTGATATATGGGTTCCTCTTGAAGGGAAATTGGCTCTGGCATACCAGTCCAAGCTGCATTTGAGAATTTTCTTGGAGAACACTAGAGGTTGCAATGTTGTAAGAGATTATTTGAGTAAAATGGAGAAAGAGGTTGGGAAGAAGGTATGCTTCTTGCCATGTTGTCCGGGCATTCTGTTTATTAGTGATATATTCATACACTCACGCACACGCATTCTGCTGTTTCGGCAACCTTTTTTCTGGCTTATTCTTGATATTTTATAACCAATTGCAGATTAATTTGCGGTCGCCTCAAACAAATTCAGCCTTTCAGAAAGTCTTTGGGCTTCCACCAGAGGAATTTCTCATCAATGATTTCACCTGCCATTTGAAAAGAAAAATGCCCATGCAGGTGGGGTTATCAAGCACATTATGTTGGCTGAAATGGCGAGTTCTTTTGATTATGCTTTAATTGCTACGTGCTTTTATAGTATCATCATGACAAGTGGCCTTTGTTTCTGTGTAGGGGCGCCTATTTCTATCACCAAGAATAATTGGATTTCATGCAAATTTGTTTGGAAAAAAGACAAAATTCTTTTTTCTTTGGGAGGACATTGAAGACATCAAGGTCATTGACCCTAATTTTTCTTCAATGGGGAGTCCAATAGTTGTTATAACTCTTCGGCCAGGAAAAGGGATGGATGCAAGGCATGGGGCAAAAACACAAGATGATGAAGGCAGGCTGAAGTTTCATTTTCAGTCCTTTGTGTCTTTTAACGTAGCACACAGGTAGGTGGGAAACTTCATGATTTTTTATGAACTTGTTTCCTTTGCATTATTCTTTTCGTCTTCCATTTAACTATTTGATTATCCTTTCATGTCAACTTGGGTTATATTTCTCAACAACCCTTTTTATGTTTATAATTTGGTGTAAATGTTAATGGCCGCCCAGCACGTTAAATCTTGGCCATCCAAATTCTGACAATTGTGTATCCATAAGTGCTGGTATTTTATGAAATAGTAAGTAATAATGACACGGTGTAAGTGGTGAAATAGAAAAGTATGAGATATCCTATGTTATTAAGAAACCTTGATGGTGCTGATATAGGACAATCATGGCTCTCTGGAAGGCCAGATCTTTGAGTCCTGAACAGAAAGTCCAGATGGTTGAAGAAGAGTCTGAGAACAAAAGCCTCGCTAGTGAAGAGAACGGGACATTCCTTGGCCTTGATGATGTCAGCATGTCTGAAGTTTATTCTTGTACCCTTCCAGTTCCTGTAATCTCTCCTCCCTCCCTCCCTCCCTCTCACACACACACACAGTCACGCACGCACCCATCACACACACGTGAACATATATTCAGTAATCTGTCTGTATGGTTTATACTTGCTCTACTCTTTAAATTATCTATAGTTTGCTAGTTAATTTTCTTTTTCAGATGTTTGTCTCATCACAGTAATCCTTTTCATTTGGTTAATTAAGGCCACTTTCTGCATGGAGCTGTTCAATGGAGGAGAGTTAGATCGTAAGGTCATGGAGAACTGTGGCTGTCTTAATTATTCCTACACCCCTTGGGTATCAGAGAACAGAGATGTCTATGAGAGGGCCATATATTACAGATTTGATAAGCATGTTTCACAGTTTGGTGGTGCAGTGACAAGCACACAACAAAGATCTCCCCTTTTGGATGGAAAGGGCTGGCTTCTGGAAGAGGTTATGAACCTTCATGGAATTCCTCTTGGTGACCATTTTAATGTGGGTGAATCCAGATTAACCTTGTTTCCTGCTTTCGGTTCCTTATTACAAAAAACTTCATACTGCCTTTGTTTTCTAGCATTCTATGTATATGTTTGTTGTCTACCCAGATTATTTTTCTTATCCTGCACCATTGAGTGATGTGTTGAAATGTATTGCAGCTACACCTCCGTTATCAAATAGAGGATTTACCCCCGAAAGCAAAGGGATGCAGAGTTCAGGTATTCTTTGGAATTGAATGGCTAAAAAGCACAAAGCGTCCAAAAAGGATCACAAAGAACATCATAACAAAACTGCAAGAACGTCTGAGGGTGATGTTCAGTCTAGCTGAGAAGGAGTTCTTGGCGAAATAGTGAATGAACCATCCTTTGGTTGGTCGACTGACCCTGAACAATGGTGAGAGCAAGCTGATATTCCTGCATTTTCACTCCATACTTGCTGTCAGGCACAAAGTTTTCTCCTTTCATCAGCTTGGACTTGATTAATGATGCTGCAGCAGACAGATTTAGCGGTCTGTTTGATTGCGCTCCATCAGCTGGACTTGATTTATCTGCTGGGATTGTTATGCAGGGGAATTTTTCTGATCTCGACCATGCAATTCTTTTGTTCTTCAACCCAGAATTCTATTTGAGAGATTACCCATCTCTCTTGCAACTAACTAGTTATACATCAATTTTGTTCTTCGGGATTGCAGGAGCAGCATCGATCTCGTTTTTGGTATTCTGTACATTAAGTGTCACTCTTCAGATAAAAGTTGACAGCTTGCTGGCCAGAGTTGTGTCTAGTAAATATTCTGGCCTCTGTAATTATTACTGAATAAGTAACACTAATTGTACTTTGTTATACACTAATGATTGTTGTAAATGATTCATTTAGGCCTTCGGACGCCATCAAGCAAAATTCTTTTCTTCATTTCTTTTAGGAGCTCCTCAATCACACATTTGCAGTTTCATCTCAGGGTTAAAATGTTTTTCCCGTTTCTCTGTAACCATCTATGTAAAAACTCAAATTTATAAGATGCGGCATTATTGGGAGAGCAAATTATTCCTCAAGTATCAAAGTTTAAATACCTAGGATCCATTATACAGGAGGATGGGAAAATTGATGGAGACATTTCTCATAGAATACAAGCTGGCTGGTTAAAGTGGAGGAAAGTTACCGGAGTTATTTGCGATAAGAAGGTACCTGAGAAACTTAAAGGAAAATTTTATCGGACTGCTATAAGACCAGCTATGATGTATGGTAGTGAATGTTGGGCAATAAAGGGAAAACAAGAGACAAAGTCGGAGTAGCAGAAATGAGGATGTTGAGATGGATGTGTGGTCATATAAGAAAAGATAGGATTCGAAATGAAAAGATCAGGACAAGAGTCGATGTGGCACCTATCTAAGAGAAAATGGTTGAAAATCGCTTAAGATGGTTTGGACATGTGCAGAGAAGGCCTTTGGAGGCCCCGATAAGGAGGGTGGATCAAACAAGATGGAGTCCCATAAAAAGAGGCAGGGGAAGACCGAGAAGAATGTTGAATGAGGTCATTGAACGAGACCTCTTAATCAACAACATATCTAAGGATTGGGTTGTTGACAGAGCACGATGGCGTCGTGTGATTCATGTAGCCGACCCCACCTAATGGGATAAGGCTTGTTGTTTGTTTGTTTATAAGATGCGGCATTATTCATCGATTATGAATGGTGTAATTTCTTTCTTCTGCCTTGCAAATCGCAATCTTCTTTTATTCTTTTTGAATTTTTTTCCTTGTTTTGTTGGATTCTATGCAATTTTAATTCTGCTGCTTTAGCATTTTTCTTATGTTTTAACAGATTTGGTTTGCCTGATATAATTTTATGATTTGAAAATTAAGAAAATATGTATACACCACTATTTTTGGAAAATAAAAAAATATATATGGGATTTAAAATTTTGTTAAAATAATTTTTTTGCTGAAAATAGTTATTTTTTGTTTTGGCTAAAAAAAAAAAAAAGCTGCCTGTTTTACTTGGAAAAGAAATGAAATCGTAAGACTAAAGACGAAGGCAACGCGTAAGTAGAATCTCAGATGTGACGTGTCGAGAGGCAAGTGCCGTTTAAAGAAGGACACAACGCATGTCTAGATGCGACGTGGCAATATAAGCACTGTTCGATGAGACGAGATCAATATCCAACGGTCCGAAAAATTAAAGCCTCGGAAGCCACTCCATATCAGAGCCAGGTTACGATCCTGGGACCTGTGGGTTATGGGCCCACCACGCTTCCGCTGCGCCACTCTGATTTGTTGACCTGTTCACACATAAACTTATATTTATTCAATAATTCATGGCATAGGAATTTTTCCCCCGCTTGTGGTGCAGGAATATTCGCTTGCAAGTTTCGACCCTTGGCTCTTTAACGTTTTCTCCGACAAAGAATCGTCCAGTCTGAGAGTCGCTGTCGCTTATGGAAACGAAACCAAAGAAAGAGAGGAAGGCGAAGCCAATAAAGGAGCAGAGAAGGAAGAAGAAGGGGTTGATTTCTCAGAGACCAAACAAGGAAAAACCAAAGAAAATAATTGCGTAGAATCCAACTGTTCTGCAACTCGCTTCACCCATAGATATGAAGAGCTAGACTAGGAATATGAATATTGGGCTTAACCCAAAACGTAAAAGCATATTGGGCTTCTGATTGGGCTTGACCCAACCCAACACATAATCAGGCGTGTAAATTTCTCATTTTTGGATTTTGCGAGTGCATATGTTCCAACCAAATCATGATTTAATGTAAATTAAAAAAATAACAAGTATTCTTTAAATAAAAGAGATATCTATAATTTCATTTTTTTTTTTTTGGGTGAGTCATGGTTCTTCACAAATACATGCCCACCTCTTCCTCAGCAGCCACCTGCAAGATAAAGCAATTTTTTTGGGTTGAAAATATTATCTCAGGAAAAAACATCCATCTCAGTTTCAAGCTTTACGTAATAAATTTTGAAACATTGAAAATTTCTAGGCAGATATGGTTCTGTTAATTAATGTAATTAAGTACCTGGTTAGTGACATAGAAATCAGATGTGGAAAATGCTCTTCTTAATCCACTTAAGCTACCAGCCGGTTTGGAATTTGGCAAAATCTACACAATTGCAGTTATATTAGTTGAATGGTTACTACATATATATGTCTTGTGTCAAAAGAAAAATTGTAAGATCAACAAAACTTTCTAATATGGTATCCGAATTTAGCTAATTAGTACTACCTCCGGTATTTAACATAAGATCTTGTTTGACTTTTATTTTGGTTCTAAATATAAGAACCCAATCCATTTTGTTTCTCATATTTATAAATTTTTTTCCAAGGTAATTCTTCTAACAATGAAAATTCTAACCAATATATTTAATTAGTAAGGATATTTTAAGAAAGACAATACTTATTTATTACAAATAACTAACTTAATTTCTTTTCTTAATCTCCTCAAATTAGTCAACTAGCTCTTATAATTAGGATTGGAGGTAGTATTTGATAAAAAAAAAAAAAAGGTTACTTTTTTCCTCTACAATAATAATAGTTACCTCCATAACTCTTCTCCTAAATTCATTTTCTGCCCGCAGCCTTTGAATTTTCCCCTCAAGTTCTCTCATATAAGCCTGTATCATAATAATTAGGACCATCACTAAATATTAATAAACTCAAATCTCATCAAATAAAAACAAAAACCCATTTAATATAATTGATCCAACTAATTAATTAATTAATTAATCAATCAATCAATCACCTCCTTCTTTTCTATTGATCTTCTTGCTGAGACCCTGTTCTTAAGCTTCATCTCTTGCTTCCAAAGAGCATACTCCACAGTTCCTTTCTCGAACTTTCTTCTTTTGACCCATCCTACTTCTTTTCCATTGTTCTGGTGATGATTACTAGAAACTCCTCTTTGATCATCAACACTAATAATAAGATCATCAAGCTCTGAAATGTCAAAATAATTTGAATCAACAATTTGGTTGTCCTCTTGTGTTTCACTGTTCAAGATTTCGTTTAAAAAACCATAGTCAATATCAAAATCATAATACTCTAAGTTATCTATCAACTGATCATTCATGCTTTGGTTCTCCATTATTAGTGGGATCCAAGCTCAATATTAACTCAGACCCTCTTCAGAGAACCTCTATATATATATATAGATATAGATACAGCAGGATTGATTATTATGAGAAAATGTTATTGTTGTGAGTCTAAGAGGAATATATTCTCTCTGTTTTTTTTCAAAAAAAAAAATTGGGTTAATGGGCACAATGTGTCATGATGGTGTTAATGCGTTTCTTGTTTTTGGTACAAACATTACGAAAACACGTTTCCCGCTATGGTTGCATGTTCCAAACTAAAGGCATATTGATCGCAACGCATGAGTCTCTTTTTCTTTTGTTTTTTTAAAGGTACAATGCATACTTAATTTTTTTGATTTCATAAAATGTTTTAATTCAGTCCTTTACTCTTATAAAATATAATTTTTTTTCCTTACCTCTATTATCGTTAATTTTAAATGATAATTTTTTTGTTGATATTTAAAATTTCAATTTCGGTATTTAATTTTTGGTTAATAAAACTAATAGTGTTTAGATTAGAGGATTGAAAAAATATGTTTAATTTTTGTTAATAAAACTAATAATGTTTAGATTAGAGGATTGAAAAAAATATTTTATAAAGTTAATGGATAAAAATGAAACTATATGTAAAGTTGATGAACCAAAAATACACTTTTACCCTTTTTTTATTTTTGTTGGGAAATATAATTATATTTAATTAGCTATTTTTAAATACTAATCAATTTCCATGACTTATATATTGGGTTTGACTAATCAAATCTACAGTTAGATCACATATCTACAAAAGCTATAATTCGAGTTTTTTTTTTTAATAATTCAGAGTACCTCAAGTCATTTTGGATTTAAAACTAGTTTCTGTTAGGCCAAAAATATTAAGGTTAAAGCTCTTTCAACAAATAGATTTTTTAATATTTGAATTTGTATTTTCCTTCTTACAGGGTGAGGTCGCTTACCATTCCAACCAACAGCCTGTTGGTTAAAATTCGAGATTTTATTTAAGTGAAATAAGAGCCAAATCACTTGAATCAATTGTTGTTGGTAATTAGTTTTTTAAAAAATTAAAACTATTGAAATGTTTTTAGAGTTCTACGTTAATGTGACTGTGAGATTTTTTTTTTTTGGACCAAACATGTTACTGAGAATTGAAATATGGTAATAATAAAGAAATGGATGAGTAAAGACGTAAGTATTAAAATAAGATTGATTCCTGATTTATGGAAAATAGCCTTCTGAATTAAATTATTTACTCAGGTAATATTTGGTAAGACAGTCCATTCAAACGAATAAAAGCATATTTACCAAAAAAAAAAAAAACTAAGTCTGAGAATGGCAAATTATTATTCTTATGGTATTTATTACACGTAGAGCACATAAAAACATAATGTACAGTGCTTTAATAGTAGAATTAAAAATGCTTCCAAACTTGTAACATTATATTGGTTATAAAGAAGGGAGAAGGGTTAAGTTGCATCTTAAAATATTCTTCTACTTATTACCCTAAAATATAGGATGCTCATTGACAACATTGCATTAAAAATTACTTTAGTTACTGAGCATTATTTGGGGGGGGGGGACTTCAGGTGTTGTAAATAAATTAACCATTGAAAAGAAAGAGTTTTTTTTTTTTTGACCAGCAAAAAAGAAAGAGTTTAATTCACAGAAGTTTTACCGCACTAATTATTTTTGTCGGGGCTAGTTTTAGGCCTTATGATTGGGTTTTGCTTTATATTGGTTTTTCCATATGTCTACGTAGACCTCTTAAGCTAGTTAATTATCAATGCTTGTATAAAAAAGGATGTGTTTTACTTTCTTGACTGCCCAAATTTGGAAAAGATAATCATTAAGGTAGATTAATGGCATGTCTGGTATCAATAACGAAAGAGGAGTCCCCCCCCCCCCAAAATAAAGTGCAAAAATGAAAATTATATGACCATTCTTGTATCATTCAGAAATAAATAAAAGACAAGAAATTATTGTGAACTTGGGCCAAAAGGGGGAAAAAACCTTGATGAGGGAGAAATGAAAAATACTTCTTTTTATAAGGCATATAAAAATGGCCAATTATAAGGACTACTTAGCAAAGTAGCCATCACTTTATTAGATAAACCATCTCATCTATGCCTTCTCCTTTGTTGTACGAGTAACATTTTTTGGAAAGTGATGTCTTGTTCTCACTGCCATCTCTCTTTCTTTATCTCACCAATAAATTATATATGATTTCTTTTCATCCTAACATGATAAATTATTGAAGCAGATCAATTTTATTATAACTGTATCCTCCCAAATTTTTTTTTTCCAAATTGAAATGACCTTGATTTGTAAAAAAGAAAAAAAGTTATTTTGACTTGAAAAAAGGGAGAAAAGAAAAGGTTTGATTCATATTTGTTCTCTTTGTTTTTCATTATTTTCCTTGTATTTCATAAACAATGGAAGGCAAAATAATTAATTATCTTTTGCATAGTTGAGGAAATGCCCATCTAGCAATATAATTACATAAATTTAATTCACTAAAGCTTATCATTAAAGTAAATAAAATTTAAAAAATAGGGAATTTTCTATATAATTTGAATAAAACCTTTATTTTAAAAAAGTTGAATAAGTTGTTGGATAATCAAGTTATTGTTTGGTCATTTTCTTGTCGATGTTGATAATGCACTTTTATATTGAAGCTGAAATTTTAACCACAAGTTGCAAAAACACTACTACTCCTCCGGTCCTAATTATAAGACCCAATTGACTTATTTGAGGAAATTAAGGAAGTAAGTTAAGTTGGTTATTTATAATAAATAAGTGTTGTTATTCCTAAAATATCCTTGCTAATTAAGTATATTGGCTAAAACTATCATTATTAGAAGGATTATCTTGGAAAAAAATGCATAAATATAAGAGACAAAATGGATTGGGTCTTATAATTAGGACCAAATAAAAAGTCAAATTGGGTCTTATAATAAAGACCGGAGGAGTACTATAATAAATAGACTCGAGAATGTGTTGTAGCTTTTATACGAAGTAGGTTAGAGGCAGCGACTAACCATCTCTTTCTAACTTAGTCAAAAAAAGAAAAGAAAAGAAAAAAATTGGACCAAAAAAGAAGAAAGAAGAATGGTAGTGAGTCACATTTTCTACCCCACATAGTTATTAACTTATATTTATATCTATATATGTGAGTGCATATACATTGAATCACTTATTTTGGCTTTTAATTTGAAATGAGAGAGAATTGAAAAAAGTGAAAGCCATGCACATGATCTTTGTTTTCTCTCATATGTCCTCCACGGAGACTTTATTTTTTTCCTCTCCTTTTCTTTCACATTTTTAATCTAAAACATTCAAATAAAATATCTAGAATATGTAGATTTTTTAAAATAAGAAAAAATTAAATGCATAGATTTTACATATGAAGGCCGGGTATTATTTGTCCTTATATATAGAAAATCAAGATACATTTTAAACAAATAACTAATTTAACTGATTTAAATTAAACAATTAGTTTTAATATTAAGAATCGGAAGTAGTCCCATCATTGAAAGATATCCAGAGTGTGCGCAAAGGCATAAATATAAAATCAAACAACACTGTCTGAAACAAAACAAAAACTAGAAACAATAAAAACACAAAACATTTCCGACAATCAAATTAAATATCAGCCAGTATAAATTGAAATTCCGGCACAATCAAGAAGATGCTTCAACTATGAGGGAGGTCTCCATCCCCACTTCGGTGTATGTTTGGCAATTTGAGTCTCTAAAAGTAGTTTTTCAATTATGATTAATAAAATACAATGTAAGTATGTAAGATAAGTTTGATTTCGATTTATGCATTACGTGAAAGTATCTACATTAAGCAGCTCCAAACAAGTACTCAGAAGATATAACCTCATTAGAGAAACTTCAGCAGGTGAGTTAATTATAAATTCACTTCCCTGTAAGAGGACATCAATTATTCCAAAAATGTTCCTAAAATATAAAGCAAATTACTTACTTAACCTTATGTAATTTAATATTTTGATTCATTTTTCAAATAAAGAGTCAACTGTAGTTAGTAAAAAAAATATTTGCATCAAATTTCTGTATATCTATTATTATGCTACAGTGATGAAAAAAAAAAGGTCCAATCACACATCACTATGTGTGATTAAAAAAAAAACTGATATAAGGTATATGTTTAAGGATAGCGTGTGAAGTCATTAAAGATAACTTATAATTAGTGATAGAGGGAATATCAGTATAAAATATGAAATATAATACACACACATCTAATTATTCTTGAAGCATAAATGATACATCCTTATTGACGATGATGCCATCTTTGGGAATTAATTAATTATATATATGTGTGTGTGTATTGAAAGCATGCATTCTCATCATACCGACATTTAATTATGAAGTGATGAGGGAGGGAAAACGAAATATAATCTAATTAAATAAGGTAAAGATCCATCAATCAAATTAAAGCTCTGCAAAGCATAAAAATAGAATTTAAAAAAAAACACAATATAAGCAAGTTGGTGTTTGATGAGTCTGAAGAATAAGAAAGACCACCTTAATGAAAAGGCACAAAATCTTATCACCTTTCTTGAGGAAGATATGAGTAAGTAAGGACGATGCCCTAAGATTACAATAATAAAAAACAAGATCTCATGATGGACACTGCTGGTGATGAAAAGAAATTTAAGATAATGATCTTTCTCTTCCTATGGTCGGTCGAGATCGCATGATCATGTCTCATTGGTGTTCACGATGGTCATCAGATTACGATCATCAGAGAGACCAAAATGTTCTTTTAATCGTTAAGCTTTCTAAATTTGAAAATCAAAAGTAGCTGTTTCTTTCGTTTAGGATAAGAAGATTACTAAAATTTGAGTGTCGCCTTCTTAACAGCATTAATTCAATAGGAAGGAACGCACGAAGCTTCATTAATCATATTCACTTGTTTGGTCATATACATATACTATCTCTGGTTCTTAATATAAGACCCTATTTTACTTTTATTTTGGTCCTAAATATAAGACCACAATCCATTTTGTCTCTCATATTTATACATTTTTTTCAAGATAGTCCTTCTAATAATTGTAGTCCTAACCAATATAATTGATTAGTAAGGATATTTTAAGAAAGACAATACCTATTTATTACAAATAACTAATTTAACTTCTTTTCTTAATCTCCTCAATTAGTCAACTGGGTCTTATAATTAGGACTGGAGGTAGTATATACATGTGTGTGTGTGTGGATGTAGGCTCCAACGAAGGGCATTAGAAAGGGAGAAACTTTGCATTAAAGGCATCATATGCATGTATGCATATGCATACATATAAAGGACTTCATGTATGCTAGCTTATTCAATTTTGGGTTTCTTTGAAAAATGGATTCGACCTTGAAAGCCTTTAAATTAAAAACAGTTTTGTAATTATGATTTATGGTATACAAAATAAATGTGTGAGAAAAATTTTATTTTGTTTTATGTAAAATGTGTTTATAATAAGTAGCTCCAAACAAGCACAAAGACCAATGAAATAATATAGTACATTTAAATTTAGTGCAAATGTAAGTTGTGATGACTAGTTTTTTTGAACTAGTTTTATCGGATCAAAATTACAACCACTCCATGTATCTTTCATATTAAGTCATTTCAAATTTCATCGAACACTAATTCAGAAAGTAAAATAGACTTTTATTTTATTTTATTTACTATGATATAATATAGGGTTAAGGTGCATTCAAAATTTTAAATTTATTTTTTTTATGTACATCTAATACTTCGAAGTATCTTGTAGTGCATCTAATACCTTGAAGTTTTTTTTTTGTTTCCTTAGTACTAAATGCACCAAAAAATATATTTGAGTGTTGGATGCATCTAAAAAAGTACTTTGAGGGACTTGATATATCAAAAAATACTTCACAGTATTAGACGTATCAAAAAAAATATTTTAGAGTACTAGATGTACCACAAAATATATTAAGATACTGGTGCACATGAGAAAATAGTTGGAGATACTAAATGTAACTTAACTTTATACTACATCTGGTTCTTAATATAAACACTTGTTTAGCTTTTATTTTAGTTTTAAATATAAGACTCTAATTCACTTTGTCTCTCATATTTATTTATTTTTTTAATATAGTTCTCGTAATAATTGTAGTGCTAGCCAATATACTTAATTAGCAATAATATTTTAAAAAATAATATTTATTTATTATAAATAATTAATTTAATTATTTTTTAATTTATTTAAATTAGTTGCCTAACTTTCCACGAATTAATAGATGATAGAAGTTAGAACATCTTGTATGAAGTGAAGGAATTGAGTGGTGGGTGGGTCTCCCCTTCTCTGACACAAAATCATGTGGGTCCCCTGTTTGCGACAAAAACAATTGACGCACGAGGGAATCCAAATCATCACTAGGCTCTAGTCAGTCTTCTATCCCCCACTCCGCGCGATTTTTTGCCCTTTTCCCCCCAATATCATCGTACATTTTATAATATTTTTTTAAATATTGATTAAAAAAACTCCCAGTTAAAAAGTTAATTGGATAAAAGTGCTTGGAAAATATAGATTGCACACAGTTAAAAAAAATTGCACTTGAGCCATTACAAAATTTCAAATATTTTGCACAAATACTTTTCTATTTAAGAATTTTTTTATCAATTTTTCATTTCTTTGTTTTTTTTTGCTGCTAAAAATCCCTATAAAAAATAGTTTGTGTGGCATGTGTTGTAAAGAATTTAAAAAGTTTAGATTATAAATAAATATTAAATACATCAATGTTGGGACCCATACATTATACTGAATCTTATATATAAAATCATATTGGTAATAATAAGCATGGTTTTATATAAATTTATTACTAGAGCATACACATACACACACATATACACAGTAATAAAAAGGAGAGAAGAATTGTTTTAATTTTTTTAATATGATATGAGTGTTATATATTTTCAACCATTTTAAATTTTGTGCAAACTTTATATTAAGTATGTTTTAAAATATGGCTCTCCTCATATATCTGAATATCATGCATGCACTTACTGGTATGTATGTACATATGGATATAATAAGTTTGTATGGTGGCCAATATGTGTGTGTGTCTATATATATATATATATATATATAGGGATAATTAATCCGCAAATCCTTATAGTTTCAATGAATTTTGAATTAGGCCCTTATAGTTTTTTTTCTTTTTATCAGGTCCTTATACTTTCACCTGTTTTTAATTAGGTCCTTGTATTTATTTTTCTTTTTATCAAGTCCTTATAAGTTCACCTTATTTTTAATTAAGTTCTTGAATTTTTTATTCTTTATTTTATAAATTCTAATAGTACTATTATATAAACATAAAATAGTATATATTATTTAATATTAGTTTATAAACAATAATATTCTAAAGATAATGAATTATTATAATGATTTTAATTTTTTCAGCAAAAAAATTAATTGTTCTAAAAAATTTTCCTGAATTAATTACTTTTATTACTTTTTTATTACATAATTATTAATTTAATTTAATTATTAATATTTTATATTTCAGTATTAATCTATTTAATTAAGCTTATATTTAATTAATAAATAAAAATTAAAACTACATGGACCTGATTAAAAATTTAGTGAAATTATAAGGACTTAATTAAAAGAAAAATAAATACAAGAACCTAATTAAAAAAAGGTAAAAGTATAAGGACCTAATAAAAAGAAAAAAAACTATAGGGACCTGATTCAAAATTCGTTGAAACTATAAGGACTTGCGGATTAATTAACCCATATATATATATATATATATGATTCGAGCAATTAAGGACAAATGCAAAATGTTAGCGAAGGAAGGCGGGGAAGGAAATAATGCATGAATTGAAAATTACAATATTTTCCACAAAATGGAAAGATGAGAAATTGGCTGTGGAGAGAGAGAGGGATATGGTAGGGTGAGATGGGGCTCAAAAGCAAGTGAGAGATCGCATCATGGTGATGTAACCAACGGCAAAGGACATGACACGTGGCCGACAAAGGGGGACCGAGGGCCTACCGAAGGCTCTTTAGTGGGGGGAAACATAATGAGGGGCGCACACAGGATCCTTCCACCTGATAGGTCCCGCACAACACTATAAAAAGCCTTTAATTTCATTCAATTAGGAAGCCAACTTGCATTGCATGCCTTCTTTATTTTGTTTTCAAATTCAATCATAGGCCACCAATTTTCAAGCTCTAATGGGAAAGCAAACACGTTTATTCTTTTCATTCTATTTTTAAGATTTATTAATTCCTTCTAATTTCACCTATGTTCTAGATGCATTTATTTCTTGCAGCCTCAATACTTTTAAATGGTTTTAGAAGATATTTTTTTGGTATTGATCATTGTTTTCAAGGACTTTTATCATGAATAATGAATTACAATATTTATAAATTTATTATACATAGAAAGTTTGAACTCTTATCTGAAAGAATTGAATCCCTCCCTAACCACTATTAGTATATATATAGACAATACTCTCTCTTACTCTTAATATAAGGGTTAATTGAATGGTTAGATTCGATCATAAATATAAGACTTTATTGTACTTTACGTATCATATTTATCATTTTTTCGTGAACTATTTTTTTGTTTGATACAATTAACCACACACACGTACACAAACATGTCAACATTAGACTTGAATTGGGACCTCATTAGGGTATGGCAAGTGACATTGCTGGCAAAACAACTAGGCATTGACCAAACTGTTTTACTTAATTAATAAATTGATATATAATATAATGTTATGGGTGTTTTATGAATTTTATATTACATTTGTTGTTGAATTGCGTTATCAACTTAAATTACTCAAACAGCTCTTATATATTAAAGAGTAAAGAAGATAAAGGGTATTAATTATTATTTGCAATTATTTAAAATATTGTTGCTTTGGTTTATGTGTCCATATTTGGACCTCTGCTTGATTAAGGGACAAGATATCGCGTTTGACAATGTATGAGATTTACGCCAGCTTAACCCTTGTATGACACTGAAGAAACGCAATAATACACTTTAATCAAAGCTTGCTTTTTTTTAGTTCCTCTCTTTTCTTTTCCATTCTATCTCATCATCTATTCAATGCGTTTATCATAGATTGCTTTACTACGTTGACTAATCCCATAGAACCACTGCTTCTCTCTCTGCCTTCCTCCTTCCCTCCCTCTCTCTCCTCGTCCTTCCCTTCTCTTCTGTGTCCCCTTGCACTCTTGCGTAGGAGACATTGTCATTTTTTCCTGTAGTTTGTGGTTTGTGTCTCACTTGCTGTTTCCAACACAAACCCATGCACAACATACCTAGGTAGCCACTCTAGGCAGACCCCATTCCTCTCTCTCTCTCTCTAATCTCTCTAATTCTCTGAGGATTTCTTGCATGAATCTGCTAAAGTACTTGTTTTCCAGCTTCTCATGAGCACAAACATCTATCCAAATATATGCTCGATTCGCTTCACTCCGCAAATTGGTGCGTCTGCTTTATCCACTTTCTTCAATTGTTGTGCAGTTATTTAATCCTTCATAGTTATGCAGCTTTTTCAACTGTGAATGCTTCCCTACTTTCCCAAGATTCAAGCAGCATCAGCTCCGTGTTAACAGGTAAGTTATCCTCTCTTCCTCTCTAGCTCTTTTGATCATAGGTTTTCAGTCGTCACCCTTGCGTGTTTGATGAAAAGCCTAATCCAGTCGTTACTAGCTTGTTTAAAGCATCCTGATTGACTTTCCATTCCAAACTAAAGCATAAGCTGCTTTTTACATCCTGTTATTATATAAAAATGGGGGCACTAGTGTCAGAGGATTAAAAAATAAATAAATGCGTGAAAAAGGAACACATACAATGTAGGTTCTGTTTAAAAAATTCCAAAAGTATAGGGACAAAAAGAAAATGATGGCACCTTCTTGCGGGGATGGGTAACAGATGAACTTTATCAATTTCAGAAGAGAATACCCACATAACTGGCTAAATAGTGTTAATAACTGATACACACTGTTGATTCTGTGTAGAGCAAAGCAATATGTATGCTGACTTTAACGGTTCACTTTCTGAGTTTTCATGATGATCATAAAATTGGGATCTATGAGAGTTGCCTCAGAAAAAAAGTTGGCTTGCGATGAGCATCCCTGATACAGTCTTATTATGAAGAAAAATAAAAGGAAAAGAGAAACGAAGAGCTTTTCTTATCTTCCTTCTGATGGAAAAAAATGGATGAATTTCACTTTACCAACATGTGTCTATGAAAGCACAGACCACACTCTAATGTCAGATCTCAACAAATGAATGGAGGCAAAAGCCTATATTTTTGCTGCTTATCATATCCTCAAAGAAGGATTCTGGATTGATTTCTATGCTTCTTTTTATCAATTTGTTTCAAAATCCGAAGCAAATCTTAGATAAAACGTGCCTAACAGCTAAAAGAATGCTTTTTGTGGAATTAATGCTGAGTTCTTTCAGCAATCTGAGGATAAAAACTGGGAAAGGAAAAAAAAGGGAGAAAGAGAGAAAAAGAAGAAAAAGTTGGCTTCCACCTTTCTGGATTGCCCTATAGTTGATGGAGTGCAGCATAATTGAGAAGACAGTACTTCTGCAATATTGGACCCCTTAGGGTCAATAATTAATTTCAATTAGAAATGTAACATTAGTTTATACATTGACGTTCTTGGAGACACAATGAAAGTGACTTCACCGAAAAAAGACTCATAATGTTTTCTTTCATATATAGGAAGCTTTTGGGTGCAAAAACTAGTTATTTTACTTGCTGCATCACTTTCTCTTGGATTCCTCGTATCGTTTTCTAAAGAAAGCCACATATTTTCTCTTACATGGAATTGTAAGCATCTCCTCAGAAGATTGCGGTGTGTATTAGACTATTGGCATGCATATGCTTTGGATTTATACACCCATTTTGATTCAAGAGTGAGCCACTATAAAAGTTGTAGTTATTTTTCTTTGTCTCATATGTTAGTTCATTCTTTACTAGCCATTCCTTTCCCATGAACCATCAGGTAGTATGGATAATACAATATGGACATTATCGTACGACAAAATATGAAGTATTTGGGTAGTGTCACGTCATATTTGATACAAGCATCAAAAACAAAGGTGGTCGGTTTTTTAAGAGTTGGTGTTTCCTATACTGTAATGTAAATCATTTCTATCGGTGATCCTTTGCTCTGGAGCTTCTTCACAGTCTTCTCTGTTTTTTGGGGAGGAGGAAACGGGGATGAGTATTTCTCTACCCAAAATATTAAAAGAGAAAAATTGCAGCATACCCCAAAAAAAAAAAAAAAAACCATAGTGAAGATTAATTAAAAAAAACTGTCGGCACAGCTGTGAATGCAGGGTTAGATTTATGTTAGAAGCCTAATTAATTGTGGGCACCCATCAAAATCAAAATATGTAACCGAAGTAGAATATGCAATAATTAAGAGTGGATCATCTTAACTTTTGCCTTTCTCCATTATTAGTTTCTTTATTTTATATTTTTTATATTTTCCTTGTCTCTTCGAATTTAAGGAACAACAATATTAGATAAGTTGAATTGTGGCGATGTAAGTTCATTTTCTTCAGTTCTAGAATTCTTCTGTTCTTCTTCAGTTTCTTGTTTCACATGTCAGGAATTTGCACAGGAGGCAAAAAGATCTGAAGCCCAATGTAAGGCAGTGAGTTTATGCCGCACTTACTTAATTTTAACTATTAAGCCTTGAATTTTGAAGTAACTTTCAAAGATACGGTTCAGAATAATTTGCTTCATGGTTTCTAGTCAAAGTCTCTAACGCAGTTTGTTGTTCTCCACCATCACAGATTTGATTTTTGTTTTCACCCTTGCTCTTCAATTTGCAGGCTAGGACATTATTTATGTAAATTCAATGGATTACAGGGTTCTGTGCAGAGAAAAAAGAAGATGAAAGGGCCATTTAAGTAAGGCCTTACAGATAGTTCGTTGTTTCTCCATTCTCTTTCCCTCTTCCACTTCGGAAGTCTGCTCTATTCTTCCTGCTCTTCAGATGAACAGTTCTGCTTTCAATTTCTTTACTTTTTCTTGAGAAACTTGTTCGGGGTTTCTACTTCAGACACTTCTTCTGTAGTTTCCTTCCATGCCGGTACTTGATCAACGAACAAGATGTACGAAATTCTGATTTGCTCTCATGCTTTGAAGTAGAGGCCTTTATTTGACCATTGGTTTATATAGATCAGACCAAAGAACGATGAAGTTTATGAGACTTGGTACAAGGCCAGACACCTTCTACACTGAACAAGCCACCAGGTATATATATAATAAACCATCTTCTGAAAAACTGTCAAAAAAGCACATGCTTTTAACAGTGTTTTCACAATGCAGGACTCTGATTTCAGACGTACCTTCAGACCTTGCAGTACAAGTAAATGATATCACTTATTTTCTACACAAGGTACAAATATAGAGTTAGACTATTAGAATGAGGAAGGGAATGTGAAAAAGAAAGCAAGGTTTAGTTTTTAGTTCATCTTTAATTCTTCTTTTGTGAGCTGCAGTTTTCACTTCTTCCAAAATGTGGCCTCCTACAAAGGCTTTGCTGTAATAGTTCTAGTGATTCTGAGGGTGTGTCACTAGAGCTTCATGATATTCCTGGAGGGGAAGATGCTTTTGAGCTATGTGCTAAGTATTGCTATGGAATTTCAATCAATATCAGTGCTTTTAACTTCGTTCCTGCATTTTGTGCTGCTAAGTTCCTGCAAATGAGTGAGTCAGTTGAGAAGGGAAACTTGGGGGGAAAACTCGAGGCTTTCTTCGACTCCTGCATTCTTGAAGGCTGGAAGGACTCCATCGTGACACTTCAGGCCACTTCCAAGTTACCAGAATGGGCTGAGAATCTGGGTGTCGTCAGAAAATGCATAGATTCAATTATTGAGAAAGTTCTCACGCCCCCACCACAGGTAAACACAAAATTTCTCCGCCATTATTACTTCTCGGGACTAAATGAGAAAGTTCTCACGCCCCCACCACAGGTAGACACAAAATTTCTCCGCCATTATTACTTCTCGGGACTAATTGAGAAAGTTCTCTCACCTCCGTGAGAAGGTCTAGCTCAGTTGGTATAACAGATAAGAGATTCATGCTGGGTTCTTTTTTAGAAAAAGCCTTTCACTGATATCATATTGTCAAGGAGAATTATAGATTTTATGTTACATCATGCCTTCAAGAATAATAGAAAAACTTCTCAAACTTATTTTTCTCATAATTTTTTCTTGAAAAATGATGGTCTATTGCAGGTCAGATGGTCCTTCACTTACACAAGGCCTGGTTATGCCAAGAAACAGCACCATTCTGTCCCAAAAGATTGGTGGACTGAGGATGTTTCTGACCTCGACATAGACCTTTTCCGATGTATAATCATGGCTCTAAGGGCCACTTATCTTCTCCTACCACAGCTCATAGGAGAAGCTCTTCATGTCTACGCTTGCCGGTGGCTACCAGGAATCATGAAGCCCAGAACATCAAGCAGTTCAGGTTCTCAAACAGAAGAATCCAAGGCAAAAAACAGGAAAATTCTCGAAACTATTGTGACCATGATTCCTGCAGATAAAGGGGCAGTTTCAGTTGGTTTTTTGCTTAGACTTCTTCAGATTTCGGATCATTTTGGGGTCTCCCATGTCACTAAGACAGAACTGATTAGAAGAGCAAGCCTGCAATTTGATGAAGCAACTGTGAATGACTTGCCTTGTGCTTCAGCATCATCAATGGAGTTGGTTTTAGCAGTGTTGGAAAGTTACTTGAAGCTTTGGAAAAGAATGTCTCCTAATCCTGCAGATAACAGCCACTTCTTAAGATCAATTGTACATGTTGGGAAGCTCATTGATTCATATCTTCAAGTGGTTGCAAGGGATGATAATTTGCCAGTATCAAAATTTGTTGCTCTTGCTGAAGCTCTTCCAGATATCGCAAGGTTACAGCATGATGATCTCTACCAAGCAATAAACATCTATCTTAAGGTAAATTTTTTAGACTAATTTCATTTTAATCGTCTATAAAGAGGACTTGAATATCAAAAGAACCCCTTGAAAAATTAATTCAAGTGGAATTAAAAAACTATAAAGCTTTTGAGAACAAAAGTTGGACAGAATATCTTAATGTTGGAGTTACCTTTGTAGGATTATAATAGAACTTCAGTGGGCACTTTAAATTTAAACTTTCTGGACTTTTAAGAACCCCTTGCTTAGATTCAGGGCTAATGCTCATGAAACTGAAAGCATATCAGCACATTTTGGGGACCTTTGATTCCCTGTTTGGCCCCATTGCGATTTTTGAGTTGCTTTTATTTTTATTTACATACAGAAAAAAAGTACAAACACTTGGATAAGCTTTAATTTCTTTTCTTTGACCAAAAAGGGCAAGTTTTTACCCTCACTTAATTGAATCCATTCCTCTTACCAAAATGGTTTAAACAGGGGCTCGAATACAAAGAATCAAATTATGAATTGTGGAATGTATTTTCTGGTTCGCATAAATTTTATTAAAGTTATTTATTTAGGAATATCTATATAAATTATGAGATACATTCAACAGTTAGAGAGCTCAAACTTTCTATTTCCCTTCCAACAATTACTTCTCAGCACACTGAACAATACCAACAAATGATAGAGGCATAGAGCTACTAATGAAACCAAACAAACTGAATTCTCAGAACACATTGGTGATACTGTAGTAAATTTGGTTTGTTTAGATAACACTATTCTTTATCCCTTTTTTTTTTAATATTTACGTGTCATTCATCAAACAATAATGTTCAAAATTATTTTTATCTCGCGTCATAATTTTTTTGAAGATAAAAATACTAAATTATGTATATAATATTTAGGCTACTCAATTTAATTCTAGATGTTTGAGATATGTCATTTTTCTTTCCATTTCTCTTTTAAGTTAAGAGTGGGTTCGTATGGAGCAACTTTTCAGTAGAAGAAGACTATCATTTGCCCACTTTATTTTGAAAAAGAGATTAACTATTTGCTCTTGGCCGAGGAGTACGCTCTTTGTTCATGTTAACCACATTTTATGAACTGTGAATTGTACGGTTATCTGTAACTTGATATGTGGATTGGCGATGATTAGCTAAACATAGGACCTAGGAACGGAGCTTTTGACAATTTTCAAGGTTGCATTTATGAACACAGGCGCATGCTGAGCTGGGCAAGGCAGACAAGAAGCGGTTATGTCGGATTCTGGACTGTGAAAAGCTGTCAGCAGAAGCTCGGGCACACGCAGTGAAAAATGAGCTTCTTCCATTAAGAACTGTTGTTCAGCTTCTCTACTTTGAGCAAGAGAAAAAATCCTCTCCTAGCCATCAGCACCACCACCACCAACTTCATAATAATCATGCTGCCACTAGCAGTCACAGTAACAGTACTGCTACTTATAAGGTTTTGAAAAGTCCCCATGAGCTTTCTGGATCAGAAGCCAAGCACAGACCCAGAAGTTCCAATATTGTTGCTGAAGGTAATAAAGACAGATTGGCCTTGGAATTTGAAAGGAAGATGATTGTGAGAGGAGGGGAGGTTGAGGAGGTTGGATCTGATATGGGAAGAGGATTCTGCAGGTTGGGTTTGGATCCTAGGAAGATCATGAGAAGGGCAAGAAGTGACTCTGATTATGCCAATAAAAAAGGTAGATAGAGAGTTTAATTAATGGGGTTTACTTATAGTTGATGATGATAAGTAAGGTATTCAAGCAGGCTTTGTTTTTAAGATTATTAATTAGACCAACATGATGTCAAGAAAACAGGTCCAGATTTTTTCAAACTTCAGCATAAATAAATCTTCATCGGGTATCTAATCTAGATGGTTGATTTTTTAAAACGAAACATGTGTAAGGATTTTTTTGTTGTTGGAATTACTGTAAAATTTTTGCAGAGTTTAAATGTGAATGACATGAAACAGTTCTGCTGTCTTTTTTCTTGTTTCCATTCTGACTAGTTGAATTTTGTATCATGATGCTGTTATGAACAAAAAACACATATTTTTGGTAAAGAAATATATATATATATATATATATATCTAAATATATGATATATGTTTTTATGGGTTGCTAATGTGGTATCCAGTAACGATGATTTATCTGTAAGAATTATTATGAAATCCTAAAAAAGTAATGTGATTATAAAAAAGTTTCAATAACAAGTAGCATGAATTGTTGTCATTTTTACACTAAAATTTGTTATTATCTGTTATTCAATTATTATGAAACTTTTTAGTACTTATATTTTTTTGGGACATTAGAAATTCTCCCATTTATCCTCCCTCCATGCCAGCATTTTCCCCGTGTGAGCAGTTAGTTAACCCCATGATGTCATTTCACCAACCCAAAAATTGTTTTTCTTGGGTGATAACATATTAGAAACTATACTTCATTGACATATTAGATAATAAAAGATAAATTTTACCACCCCCAACATATTAGATTAGTCAGTGCTTCGTTTCCATATTGATTTTCGTTAAAATCCCGTTTTAACAATAATAATATAAGGGTTATTTTGTTTCTACAAAAATCATGTTGGCAGCTAATACCAAACATAAAATATATGAGGATGGCTTTGAAGCTTTAAAATCATAAAAACAAATTGAAAAATGATGCAAATTAGAAGGATTAATTGATTAATTTTCTCCTAATATTTTTAGGACATGGGAAAAAGATCAAATGATATGGTAGATAGGGCTCACTTTATCAGATTTTTCTTCTTTTAAAAAAAATTGATGATAAATTTAAAGGAATCATATGTAAGATCTTTTTTTCTAATTAGATTGGAATAGGTATATAAGTTCAAATATTTCAGTTCTCTCTCTGAAATAATAAGGTGGATGAACAGATAATAAAATAAAAATAATTGACTTTGTAGATAAGTAACTTAGATAATAATATATTCAATTAATAATAGAAATTTGGGGTGGGTTAATATTAATTGTTAGGATTGTGATATTTCTTTTATATCTATTTATAAGGATTATATTCATCCACTCACACAAAAATCAATAACAACAACTCAAAACTCATACTAAAAGAGTTTATTTTAAGGAAGAATTAGTGAGTAATGTGGCAATATAATATGTAGAAGAATACCAAAAATTCTTTTAGATCCATACCAATTAAATTAATTTAACATGATGGGTTTATTTGGTTATCAAATTTCTTGAGAGACTAAGAAGACACATCATCCACATTGATCTTACCTCTCCCTTGACTACTTTATAATTGGCTTAATGGCGATTAAAAAAAAAAGCCCTGCTTCTTTGAATAGTTGGAAGAAGCCAAGTTTTTATGAATTCACACCTTAAAAATGCTAACTGCCAACATGTCATAAATATAATTAGCCTGGAGTGAGGCTTGTATTATGTTAATAGCATCAAAATCAAATAAAAAGCCGATATTAAACCACATTATTTGATGTATTGTTTTATCTTTTGATTTGAGAAAAAAATCCAACAAAAAATATAGGGAAAGAATTTGAATAGGTTTGTATTTTTTGAAAATATTTTTTATTAGAAATGAACGTAGATTGGTAAATTTACTAAAGAAACATAATATATATAAATTTAATAAGATATATATATAAATACACACTCTTAAGTAAATAAAAAAGAAGTTGTGAATAAGAAATTTAAATTTTTTAATTAATTATTAAAAAATTATTTTTAATTCTTTAGGGTTAATTTGTGAAAAAAAATCACAAATAAAAGCTTGAAATTATTAAATTTTAAATAAAAAATTTCTACAAAAATGTGTTGTTATATTCTTCGTCAAAACCTATTAAATTATTGTCACCAAATCTAATTTGGGATTTATTAATTTCAAGTTTTTTTTGGGATTCTCCCTAATTTGATTTTTATTTTTTTAGAATTGGTTTACAAAATATTTTTAAAAATAATAATTAGGAACAAAAAGAGAAAACTTAGGACTTAGGTGCTGTTTTCCCATCAAAATTTGACTAATATTGTTTTATTCATACATCACCTCCCGTAATCAACTTTATACTCATATTGTTAAACCAAAATCAAGCAAGTCCATAGGATTCGTTTTCTAATCTACAAGGAAGTAATCTCTCTTTAAACTATTAGTTGTTGGGTTTATTCACTTGAAAGGACCTTCTTATGTGATGTGTTTTCTTTGAAGAGCTCCTAATTTTCATAATAGCTTGCCACTTATTCAATCAAAATAGTTAACTTTGGCTACCTTTATCCATCCCACGGTTAGACTCATTCCGCTTCTATGTGACTCTTCATCCATTTATTCAATCAAACTATGGGCGAACCTTTTTTTTTTTTTTTAATTCCAAACAAGGGCTCACTCTACTTCTTTGTAATTGTTCGTGTCCTTTATTCTGTTTTTAACACTAGTTGAGTCAAATTTGAGCATTATGGAACCTGATTAGAAGCAGTTTTTCAAAGACATTTTCTGCATTCACACATACTTAAACTCAAGATTTCGTGCTTAAATGGCCAAAATTCCTTCTATTAGAATTAACACCCATTGATATCGCTACTTCTATTTTGATGTGCCTTTTAGTTTTCTTAGGGTTGGACATTCTTCGATTAAGGAAACACCTAATCACGAGTAGCATGGCAAGATAACAATGACATAAAAATTTAAATATTTTGTTCCCAAATATATCAACAAATCAGAGTGGCGCAGCGGAAGCGTGGTGGGCCCATAACCCACAGGTCCCAGGATCGAAACCTGGCTCTGATAAAGAGTAGCTTCCAATGCATTATTTTTTCCCCCCCAAAAGATGCCTCTTAATGTCTTTCCTTTGTGTGGTTGGAAGCAGTATGTAGGGACAGTGACTGCCGGAGGGAATATCAGCTGGCCTTCACCGTGGGGTCAACTAAACCAAAGGATGGTTCATTTACAAAATTGCCACACATTCCTATCAACTAGACTGAACCATATGAAATTGTAACTGAGAATGCGGTTTAATGTTTGAAGTATGAACCATGTGAGGCATAAAAGCAAACTTGATGCGTGTACGGAAGCAATTTCTGGAGTATGAACCATATTAAAGGGAATTTTCTTAAGATGGATAGGTTTCAGTGAATGGAAATGGAAAATGGAAAAGAATATTTTAGAAAAATCAATGGATAGCTTTCAGTGAATGGAAAAGAATATTTTAGGAAAATAAATACATATTTTAATAAATAACTAACTAAATTAAATTTCTTAATTTTTGTAAATTAATTATAGAGCATATTTCCCTTTATGAAAGTTCTGTTTGGAAATTATGCACCAAAAATCTCAATTAGAAATCACATCAATTTATGAAACTCTTTTTTTTTATTGGCATATAAAATCGCTTGAATAATGAGAAACAATGTTAGAATTTATTGTTTTTGATCATATAAGTATGAAAACCAAAAATAAAACCTAGGTCAGTTAATCAGAATTTTCTTGTTTAGAGCATTATTATAATTCAAGTATTACATTCTCTTGTTGGCCAAAAAAAAAAAAGTATTACAATCTCTTACTATTAATATAAGATTTACTTAAAGTAGACTAAAAAAGTAATTAAATTAGTTATTTATCAAAAATATATGTTAATTTTTCTAAAATACCCTATTTAATATGATCAGTTTGGATAAGTAAAGGGACAAAATATATTGCGGTCTTATATTTAGATCAAATTTAACTTCTTATTAGTTCTTATATTAATTAGATAAAGTAATACTCCTCCGGTCCTTAATGTAGGACCCAATCATTGAGTTAGTTTTAGTCCTAAATATAAGACCCATTCCTCATATTTATCAATTTTATCTAAATTACCTCTATGGATACTCCTTCAACCATAATTAAGTATAAGAAAGAGGAGGGGTATTAAGAAAAATGGCTATGGTATTTTAGAAAAAATGTGTCACTTTTCTTATAATTAACTAACTTGCTTAACTTCCTTAATCTAATCAAATTAGTTAAATAGTTCTTATATTAAGGATTGGAGGAGTATTATTTTTGGTTCGCTTCGAAGATTTGTTGTCAGATGACCCAGTTCCAATTTTTAAAATTTTTTTTCTTGGATTTTGAATATATTTTCTACTCTCTTTAGTAGTCAATTTTGTTTAGTAAAAGTTTCCATGAAGTGCGAAGGGCTGAAATTTTCAAAGAGAATGACTTTTTACAAGAATGATGTGATCAACATCATTTGATAATCATGCACTTGGTTTCATTCGCACCAAACATAAGAACCATTCATTATTCCCACTCCAGCTAAATTCTCTTCCTTTTCCTAATTCATTTTCATTTTAATTCCTATTTTCTCTCTAACACATGTAATATTATTCCCATTCCTATTTATAGATTTCATATTTTCCACCAATAATCTTATTGATAACGAATCCAATAATTAATTGACACAAAGGTGCTACTTTCGATTTTAATACCTAAAGTAATTTGTGAATATTAAGAAAATTAGTTAAATTAATTATTTAAAATAAATAAATGAATATTTCTTAACATGTGTAACTATCGTAGAAATTAATTATGGGCAAAATTGATAAATGTTAGAGACAAAGTTGATTGAGGTTTTATATTTAGGATCAAATTGAATATTCAAATAACTTTTATATTGAGAACTGATTGTAGTATACATAAAAGATAGGTAACTAATTTAAAAATATTAAAAAAATTTGTTTAATAAGTTATCTGTAATAAGTATGTGTTGATTTTCTCAAAATATTCTTTTTAATCATATATATTAAAACCACTTTTTTATTGGAATCTCTTACAATCAATTCAAATGCTTTAAGAGAAAAATTATAAATTTAGAAGATACTATGAATTAAAATTTTATATTTAAAATCAAATATTATTTCCAATTAGCTCTTATAGTAAGACGGGGACACGGACATGTCAATTTAAATAGAGTTCCATACTCTACATTATACGTTATATCTAAATTTTTGACATTTTGCATTTGTTCGATTAGATAACAAATTCATGGATTGTAAGAGGTTAATTCATTGGTTAAATAAAAAACGTTAACCACTCCCATATAGTCATTCAAGGGCTTTATTATAATCAAGTTTTGGAACAGTTCCATACATTTTTATTTTAAAATATATTTGGACATGGCACTCTATCTAATATGTTACTCCTGCCGCTCTTAATGTAGGGCTTAATTATTAGATTGATTTTAGTCTTAAATATAATATTTATTTCTCATATTTATTAATTTTTTTTTAAATTATCCGTATTGATACTTCCTCAACCATAATCAAGTAAGAGAGGGAATAGAAATATTAAGAAAGATAATTATGCTGTTTTAGAAAAAACATGTCATATTCCTCCAGTCCTAAATGTAACACCCTTATAGACACTATAAAGGTCTTACATTTAGGACTGAAAGAATATTTCTTATAATTAACTAACTTATCTAATTTTTTTAATATAATAAACTTAGTTAAACAAATTGTACATTAAAAATCGGAGAAGTATTATTTTTCACTTGAAGAGGGTAGGTACTTATTTTGAGGTTACTGAAGAAAAAAAGAAAAAGAAAAAACAAGAATCCGTGCTAATCAAGTAATAAGGTTATTGACTCTAAATAACAGCTTAATAAGTAAAATAGCACCAGGCAAAGAAAGAAATAATTATACGATCTATCTGCTTCGATTTTTAATTATTTAAACAATAATTTCCACAAAGTCAACATTGTAATCTGTTAGTACTTGATCTAAATATAAGAGCTAGTAAATTAATTTGAATAAATTAAGAAAGTTTGTTAAGTTAGTTATTTGTAATAATTAGGCATTGTTTTTTGTAAACTATCTTTGCTAATCATGTATATTAGTTATAATTACTATCTGATAAAATCTTTAACATGTGCCATAAAGACTATTTTAAAAAAATACTACCTCCTGTCCTTAATATAAGACCTCGTTTGACTTTTATTTTGGTACTAAATATAAAACCCTAATCCACTTTGTTTCTCATATTTATCTATTTTTTTAATAAAATAATCCTTCTAATAATAGTATTTCTAACCAATAAACTTGATTAGTAAGGATATTTTAAGAAAAACAAAACTTATTTATTACAAATAATTAATTTAAGTTGTTTTCTTAATTTACTCAAATTAGTCAATTAGTTCTAATATTTAGAATTGAATGAAATAGATAAATATAAGAAATAAATTAAATTAAGATTTTATATTTAGAATTAAATTAAAAATTAAATTAGTTTTTATATTAAAAATCGAAAAAAATATTTATTGGTGGTTCCATCAACTATATATATGTATATGTGCGTTTCGAATATAGTTATCTATTGAACTAGAGAATTATAGACAGTAAAACATACACTTCCAAATTTGGGCGATTTTTCTTCTAAGAAATGCAGAAGCTCCACCGCATCAAAAATCTGAAAACTCCCATTGACAAGCCACATGTCAGTGAGATGAATCAGTAATTTCAGTATCATTCTGACTTTTTTTTTTAATCTTCCCAAATTTAGCTTCCTTCTCTTCTCAGACCAAAAATGGCGTCCTTTTATCAGCCTTCTTCTCTTCCGTCTTCCTGTCCAGAGCTTTGATTCACAAATTATGGCGTTTTCTTGTTTTAATTAGAAGCTTCATTTTGCAATCACTCATCTACTGATGTAGACATTGGACGATGCACCTTCTTTCGTTCTAGTATATAATATTATAATAATACCTGATCAAAGAGCTTCGTTCTTTTCGTTTCGTCCTTATTGAGAGAGACAGTGAGACAAATATGTCCGAGAGTCTTGACTCCTTTCTGCTTTCCATTCTCTGCTTTTTTTGAAAGGTGAAACTCACGCCTCCTTTTTGACCTACTCGTACTGCTTTTTTATCTGAATCTTTTGCGAGCTTTTTCTTGTCTTTTTCGATGATAATTAATTAATCTAATGTTTTATTACTGATTTGGATTGTGCGCTTTGTTTAATCGATAACCGATGAAGATGAATCTGTTTATTGGTGCCTGGTTTGGGTTTGATTTGGAAACTGGATTTTCGAAAACTTCTTCGTTTTGGGTTCGACATCTAGGATTAAGGTTGGATTCAGGGCCATGCCTAGTGTTGCAATATTGCTGTCTTTTTTCAGTTGACTATTGCATACCGAGGTAAGATCTTATCATTGATGAGGAAGTGTTCGCCACTATCTGAATAGGCTCTGCTAACTTGAATTGTGATTTTCAATTGTCTGGTTTTGCCGGCAATCACGTTGCCGCCATGTTCTTGCGTATTTTTATGTGATAACCGTTAACCGACTTTATAACCTAGTTCATTGATAGGTAGAATTTATGGGTGTTCTTTTAGATATATTTCTGGCTGAAGATGTAGATTATTTGTTTTTAATGGAAAAAGAGGTTTTGATCACTCATGACTGGTAACGTAATTTTAGATGAGTCATCCTAGCCTCTATGGGTCATCTTGATCAATCGTGTCGAGCTCTCTACTGTTTATGTTTCCCCTTCATGACCTTGTGCGTACGGAAGGATCAGCTCGTGACTCCCAATGAGATATTGATAATGTATTAGCGAGAATTATGGAAAGCTTTTATTTGATCTGAATGCTTGGATGATGTTAATGAAGACGCAAATGTATTTTCAATCAATTAATAAGATCAGGATTTTTTTCCCTTCAAAATTATACATTTAGTTAAACGGTATTTTCCCTCACTTTCAGGAATGGAGTGTTTTGACATCTGGAAACAAAAATGTTGCAGTTCTTAGAAGGATTAAAGCAGCTACTTGTTGCTGCAGTAAATTGTTGCGGTACTGATGTGTCTAAGCAAACTACGGGTTTAGAAGATCCAGAAGCTTTAGCAAGGGAGACAGTCTGTATGTTTCTTTATAGAAGTTTTGAGTTAACATTTTAAGGCGTTTTCCTTCGTTGTTGGCCTATACATGAATTCTATGCATAATCATTTCTTCCTTTAACCAAACTTTACTTCTATATCTATTTTTCCCTTGATCTGTACAACTTGTTGCTTATCATCCGTTTCATGGTGAAGCGAATGAGATAGGGCTTTTTATTTTCCATTTTTTGGGTCTCGATTGGGTTTAAATGTCGGAAGATGAAATTAATCAGAAGAAAAAAGAATAAGGGAAGAAAAGTTGCAAAACCAGAGAACTCCGTGGGACTTTGGTGGGGGGGAAAAAATTAGGGGCGGCAAGTTCTGCATTAGGAGAAAAAAATGGAAATAGAAGTGTTTAGAATACTTAAAAAGTTCAAAATTCCTCCTTGTTAGTTTGGACTAATTGTATGATTCAGGGTAGGCGGTACCTCACACCTCAATAGTACCCTTGTAGTTTGAAAAAAATTCTTCTGTGGTGCTTCATTGTATATCTGAACGGTGCCTCATAAAGCATCCTGTTCTCATCTGGTGTGGTGGTGCTACTTTGAGGCAAGTTTAGGGTATTATGTGAGACATCAGAGCGGTAGCAAATCCTTAATACCTCAGAGGCTCTAAAGAAAAGCTTTCTTTTGCAATTTTATAAGATGGGTTAAAATAATACTTGAAGTTTATCATTTGAAGGCACATGATTAGTTCATCTTTTATATTTTCCACTGATCTATTTGTCTATCTGATGAGATTTGTTATCGTAGTCTTTTGTACTTGGACCTGTGGGCTTCAAGGGAATAAAGAAATTTATGGAATTCTGACATATTCACCTCTTCTCTCAATTTTTTTATATGAATAGAAACAGTGATATTCATCTGGTTTTTGATGCAGTTAGTGTAAGTGAGATTGAGGCACTTTATGAACTGTTCAAGAAGATTAGCAGTGCGGTGATTGATGATGGGCTGATAAATAAAGTAAGTTACGTCATGTAATTTGATGTCCCATTTGTTTTGTGATAATTTTGATGTTTGAACTTTCTGACCGATTCCTTCATTTCTATCCACTTTTATAATCTCAAGTGTCCCTTTTTATAGGTATACATGGTAATACATATTGCGTTGCTAGGTTTTCATTCTGAACCTTGTTTTTTTTTTTTTTTTAATATTTATTTTGTTTGTGTATACATTTCATTTGCAGGAAGAATTTCAGTTGGCTTTATTCAAGACAAACAAGAAAGAGAGCTTATTTGCAGATAGAGTATGTCTAGCTTTAAGATCTTTAAATTTTATTTACAACTGCTTTTGACTTATCCTCACAGAAATAGATGTTGAAAGCTTTGATGCGCTTGTATGATAATTCAACTTTTACAATGAAATAGATTAGATTTTCAACTGTGGAAATAAAATTCATTTCCAACCCTTTTGTACCTTACGGATTATAGCATTTATGTTTCTGGATGTTCTATTAAATTTTGGTATATCCTGTCCTTTCTGCTAGCTTTTTTGGGGCCCCCCTCCCGGGGGGGGGGGGGTTGAGGGAAATTTATCATCTGGGCGGCTTTTTATTGAGTTATAATCATGATTCGTGGATTTAAAGTCCTTTCTTATTGCATATCTTATGCATATTTGAGCCCTTAGAAATTTATGTCATGCTCATGATTTCGTATTGTGAAAATTTTGTAGGTATTTGACTTGTTTGACACAAAGCATAACGGAATACTTGGTTTTGAAGAGTTTGCTCGTGCTTTATCTGTCTTCCATCCCAATGCACCTATTGACGATAAGATTGAGTGTAAGAGAGACTAAGTCCTTCTATATATTAGGGAGGGAGGTAGAGTACATATGGTCTATTGCTTCTATAGCTATCTGTTTATGGCTCATGTTGGGGATTCCCAAATCTCCTTTCTTGCAGTTTCATTCCAGCTGTATGATCTCAAACAGCAAGGCTTTATTGAAAGGCAGGAGGTAATTTCTCTCTTACAGTGTTGAATAAATAATGCAGGGAAAAACATTATGTAGACTAATAACACAATGAGTTGCCTTAATAGCGACAATAGGAATCTCCCAAATAATCCAAAATATTTATTACACCCCTCTCATCTCTCTTCACCCTTCTAAATTTCAATTACTCAGAACTCAGAACCTCCAAGACTGTCACCACTTAAGTGTGTTGCCAAAACTGACGGTTACTTGATTTCCCTTAACTTCCAAAAACCACCCTCATAGTGGTGTATCTGCCCCCATCTACCTAAAGTCTACTTATCTAGTTACATTATCACCTTCTACTGCTTAAGGACTACCCAAAACGGTTACATAATTTTGGATCCATTATATTCACCCCTCCAAAACATACATTGTTGTCAGGGTGTGATTAAGGAAATGGGAATGTCATTAGTACACAGGCCTCAAAACTTTACCTTTTCCCCAAGGTGAGAATTTGAAGTTATGACTTAGGACTGTGCTCTACTTTTCACAAAAAGCCCAGTCCGTAGCTTTTAGAATCTGCACCACTACCTTCCGCTCTCCAATTTTTCCTTTTAAATTTATCATATTTTGTGGCAGTTAATTGCACAATTGAGGTCTTGAGAATTTGAGTGGTGTGATTCAAATTTTCCTACCATGATAGATCAATATGAGCGAACGTAATTTTAATTTCTTCTCTCATTGTTTCTATCCCACCTGCTACAGAGAGATCCCCTGAAAATATACTCTTCAGTCTCCCTCTTGTGTTCAGCATCGCCCAAACCGTCATTAGTCTGATGCTAAAATGATGGAAACCAGAATATGGCGCCAGGAACTGGTCAAAGCGAATAGGGAGAACATTGACTTAACGGTTACATAACCACCCTTGTATACCTAAAATCAATCTGTGACAGCTCTGTAACCAACCTCTACTGCCTAGGGATTATGGGACACAACTACATAGCTGTGGATCCATCAGAGACCTTCTTGGAATATTATTCTGTATATGGGTTAAAATTATATATGGGAACCTAAATCCACAATACATGGGAATCAAAATCAAATAAACTAATTTGAGTTTGATTCCCAAGTTTTATGGGTTTAGATTATCTAGAATCAGTTTGAACTAATTTTGTTTTCTCGGAACTTGTCTCTTTCAATATGTTTTTTTGTACCAAAATTGCTGTGAGATGCATTTATGGACAATGCTTATACCTGTAATGCGATAGGTAAAACAAATGGTAGTTGCCACTCTAGCAGAATCTGGTATGAATCTCTCGGATGACGTGATTGAAAGTATCATTGACAAGGTGCATTCTTTTACCTGATGGGCTCAACTTGCTTATCAAACATTGTCTTCATTTGTTATTTGTATATTCGGAAACTTTCAATGACGCCTGTTCTTTCTTTATGTTGGGTTTCATATTATTTCCAGCTGAAAATTTTGATTTATTTTTAATGGAAGAAGAAATTATGTTAAGAGGAGAAGTAACAATTGTTGGGGGATGAGAAATCCTCAAACCAGAATAAAGTCATAAAAGGAAAGTAACGGTTGTAGAAAAGATGTTCATTAGTTATGTTTGCTAACTTAAGCTGAAAAAGGAAACTTTCTCCATGTGACTTTATCCTCATAATTTAACTGAGGTTTCTACTTTCTAATAAGAATTCTCTACTAAATAAAATGAACCTTGTTCAGCTTCCTTTTTTTTTTTTTTTCCTTTTTTGTTTTTGTGAATTTCATTAGTTATGTTTGTTAACTTAATGAGTGTTTTTTAAGTGACCATGCTTTAGAAAATCATTCGAGTCATTGTAATATTTTCTTATCACTAACAGTTTATAAGCTATTTAGACATTTGAGGAAGCTGATACAAAACATGATGGGAAAATTGACAAGGAAGAATGGCGAAATCTTGTCTTGCGGCATCCATCCCTTTTAAAGAATATGACTCTTCAGTATCTCAAGTGAGTTTCTTTTCGTTACAGTAATTTGAATTTTGAAGTTATTCCTCCAGTGGTGGAAATGTTGTGAAGTTGATTAGGATAATCTCATAAGGCATGATTGTAATGAGAGAATAGAGATAGAAACATAAGTTTTTCCCCTTATGGACACTCTTCACACAATCAACCAACGCCAAGAACAAAGATCGGATTGCCCCTCACTAAACTAAGCCCTTTGGTCACTAATCTGCAACACTCTTGTTAAATTTTTATTGGTTCTTTGCACATCCAGTTACTACATTATATATGCCTAAATTTGTATTTTGTCATCAAGTCCTAACTTCTAATGCATGACTTTTTTTTCCCCTTAAAAAAAAAACTTGGCAGAGACATCACCACCACATTTCCCAGTTTTGTTTTCCACTCGCAGGTTGATGATACTTAAACGAAATAAGTACATCATCCTTGTAAGTTTCAGCAGCCTTAGCTGGGAATGATGTTTCACAAATGAAGGAACGAGGTTGTGAGGTACTGGGCGATACGGTGGATGGATATGGCGTTTGTTTATATTTTCATTAAGTCGAACTTCATCTTCTCTTTTTGGATAGATGAGGTTTCTCCGTTGTACAAATGGGCTGGTTTATTTATTTATTTGCTTCATTGGAAATAAAAAAAGGGGAGCAAAATAGGATATTCAGGTGTCTCACCATTACGCCGTTAGATTTGGGGGGATTTGGATATGCCCAGATCTGGAAATGGCCGCTACTGCAAATAAGGGAGAGAAAAAAAGAGGAAGATGAAGATGATGATAAAGACCGTCCTTATTTCCCCTGAAAATAACATGTCTATCAATTTTTCCTTGTCTTTTAGATGTCGTTTTTTAAGTTTTTGGGTATGAAAATATCGTTTGTGTATGTTTTGTTGTAATTATATGTTGGAATTGTTGAACAGAGAAGGCTGAATTATTTTGTAATTAGCACAAACTTTTCTAGAGCTGTAAAAAGGTGTTCCTTGTTTGAGAAGCATGTTTTATAATTTTCTTTTTGCCAACATGCTGAACGTCAGTGCAATTGTTGAAATGCTGGAGATTCTTGCGATTAACATGAGAATATTCCTCATTAATCTCATCAAACTAATCAACGATGTCCTTCCTCTTCTATTGGGTTTTTTTTTTTAAATCCAATTTTTTCCGTCCTTTTCTTTCCCTGCAAACTTGAATCTTTTGCCTGTCTCTTGGGATGTGTGTTTTGGGGATGATCTAAATTTAAATTTAAGTTTTGGCGAAAAAGACTAAAAAATTTTCTTTATTTGAGGCCTTGAATATATCTATTTTCACGGGTTTGGATTTAATGAAGAATGCTAGTTTTTCACAACAAAACGAATTAAGACTTGAATTCTTAGTAAAAGAGGTGTTTACATTTAGTGTCTAACAGTACCTTAAATAAAATTGCTTTTAGTAAGAGAATATCCATACTTCACAAAAAAAGTATTTTTTTTTCTTCTGATTATTTAATTTTATATAAAATGATTAATGTTTTGATATATTTTAAAATGCTTTAGTTTTGAACTTTCACAATTTTTCAAAGAAGTTTTTAAAAAATATATGCAATTTTACTTTATTTTATTTTAATAATTCAAAGATTCAACATGTAGAATGCGAGTTTTGTTAACCGAGTTTTCTTTGAAATAAATTGATAATTAAAGGTTATTAAAATGATAAGTTTACTTATATTATGTTTAGTACGTTGGAATAAAGAATTGAAAAAATAGAAATAAAAATGTAAGCGATATGATTAAGCCTTTGTTTGGCATGATTGAAATAAGATTGCATTACTATGTCTGAAAGAATAGAAATGTGATAGGAATGAAAAATAACATTAACAATTTATTAAATTACCCTTAATATTAAAAAGTTATAAGAAAATAAAGGTAAATTAGTCTTTTTATTTGTTCTCCCGTGTTGAACAATACCATACCATTAAAAAAAGATTGATGGAATTATTTTGAGTCAAATTTGATGGAAAAGGAATGGGAGAAACATTTCAATCCCTTCACACCAAACATGGCAACGCTCCATTTTATCACCTTTTTCCGTCCCATTCTTTTAATTCACTCATATCAAACACAACAAATGGTTCAAAAACTTAGTGTATTGTCCATATATTATTTTACATGATATATAATATATATAGTTGAGAGTAATTCATAGTTCAATTGCATATAACTTTTTAGGAACCAGGGAATCATGATTTAATACTCCCCTAACCATTTTGAAGAATTTTTATGGTAATTAATGCTGAAGTTAAGATCACGTATCATAGCAGTTCAATGTTATAGAATCTTTTGAAAAATCAAGAAATTATATATTCCAAATACTTCTTGTTTTAAAGCATATATTATTACAGAAAATCAAGAAATCATGAGCTCAAGACTTTTTTGGGCGGAGCTAAAGAATTTCTATGCCTTGGTGGGGGATGATTTCTTTTTTTTATCCTTTCATGATAGTAGTACTTTAATGCCTCGTTTGGTATCATGGAAGAGTTTTAGAAAGAAGTGGAAGTGAAATTAATTGGGGTATTATTATAATTTAATATTTGTATTTACAATGTGAAAAGACATTTAAGCCGTAAAAGTTGACTTGGAGAAGACCTATGATAGATTGGAATGGTCTTTCATAGATAATACCCTTCAAGCAGTGGGACTGGACAATAAACTTCAAAATTTGATCATGATGCGTATCTCTAGTCCCTCCTTTCAAGTTCTTTGGAATGGGGAACCTTCAAAAGCAGTTTATACCTACCAGGGGTATCTGACAGGGGGATCCGATTTCCCCCTATGTGTTTACTTTATGCATGGAGAGACTCAACCATATTATTGAGGATGTAACTGATGAGGGGCTATGGGAACCAATTAGGTTTGGTCAATAAGGCCCCACTCTATCTCACTTATCTTTGTAGATGACCTAATCCTCTTTGGGGAAGCCTTGACTTGGCAAGTGGACGTGATGATGGATTGCACAAACAAATTCTGTGAAGTCTTATGTCAAAATGTGAATAGGGCAAAAACCAAGATCTGCTTCTCAAATAATGTTCACTTCTCTAGGGTAGCGGAGATGAGCCAACGACTGGGAGTAGATTTGACAGGTGTTTTGGGTACATATATGGGGGTGCTATTGATCTATAAAAGAGCATCTTATGTTATGTTTGCCCCCATTCTTGAACAAACCAATAGGAAACTTACTAGTTGGAAACGAAATTGCCTAAGCATGGCTAGAAGAGCTACATTGATCAAGGCAGTACTATCTGCTCTACCCTCTTATCAGATGCAGACCTCACTAATCCCGAAGCGCCTCATTAATGAGTTAGAGAAGATTAGCAGAAGCTTTCTATGGGGTGAAAATGAAGGGTCTAAAAAACTTCATTTACTCTCTTGGCAGACGATTACAACTGATAAAATGCGGGGAGGCTTGGGTATCAAGAACTTGGAAAAACAAAATGAAGCCTTTATGATGAAACTTTGTTGGAAATTGGTCTGTGACAAAGAAGCCTTGTGGGTCAAGTAATTAAAGCAAAATATGATACAAGGGATGCCCAAAGATTGCATATCAGTAAAAAGTCAAATGAATCCCTCACGTGGAAAGGTATTAGAGGGGTTTAGAAGAACTTCACAAAAGGGCTTGGGAGAAAGATTAGTAATGGTAAATCTACATATTTCTGGTTTGATATCTTATCAGATGTAAATCATCCCTTAATTGAGCTAATTCCGGGATTTGAACACTTGGCGAATCCTTCAGAAATGGTGCTTGATTATGTTGACAAATGGGGCTAATGGAGTGGGAATAAGTTAGCAGCAGTCCTTCCCCTGAAGTATGTTGATCGTATTGTGTGCACACACCCATCTTGTGAGGAGAGAGGAGAGGATTATTACTTTTGGGGACCGTCCACAGATAGTCGCTTTTTAGTTAATTCTGCTTATAAATTTCTTCATACAGGTACACAACAGCAAGCTTACAATATTTGGAGAAAGATTTGGCATTTGCAGGTACCAGAAAAGACTAAATCGTTCCTATGGATATTCACACATGGCAGAGCTCACACAACAAGCCTTCGACAACGGAGGGGGCTCGAGGTAACATCAAATTGCCCCTTTGACTGTGAAGAGATAGAGATTGATATGCACTTGATCGTTGACTGTGCAAATGCTATCCAGTACTAGCAATTAATGGCAGATCCCACTCTTTGGTTTCAGTTTACTTCCCTCCAAGGAGTAGACTGGATCAAATGGAACCTTGGCAAATAAGCAGGAAAAGACTTTACGAAGAAGCTTAGCTGGCCGACCCTATTCGGGTATATTTGCTGGGACACTTGGGTGGCAAGAAGTAACCAACTGTTCAATCATAGTGTTACGACTAAGGAGACTAATGCCCTACCAAGTTTCTTCAAAGCATACTGGGACCAAGACATGGTAACCAACTGTTCCTTCTACAATATAGAGAACAAGGCAAGACAGGTTTACCAAAGCATACAAGGAGAGTATGCTATCATGGAGGTAGACGATTCAATTATGCAGGAAGGACGCAGTGGCTGTGGAGGAGTTATACGAAGCAATGAAGGAGCTTGGATATATGGTTTTAGTTGTAAAATCAATTTCGCTCCCTCAACTATCACAGAAGTCTTAGTCATGTTTCAAGGCCTAAAGCTTTGTTGGTCAAGAGGATTTAGAAGCGTCATTCTCTACTCTGATTGTACTGAAGCTCTTAATCTCATTTTGAGAGGCTGTTCTTAGGATCACCCTTCCAAGACATTATTGAGGACACTAGGATACTCTTTAATTACAACTGGGGGGTCTTACCTACGTTTTCTCCTAGAGAAGAAATTCCTTTAGTTGATCTTTTAGCTAAATTGTCTCATACTCTAGACAATCTTTTTTGTATTTTTTATCACCCTCCACCTTTTTGAAAGGGGACGAAGGGGTTGAGCTACTTTGTTTCTAACTCCTTTTGTATTTTTTTTTAGTTTTAATTCAAAAAAATCCCTAACTACCCAAAAGACCTCAACCCACAGCCACCAACTAGTGACCATGGGAACACTGACATAGGGGAGAAGGAAATAAACAAAAGCACGATGAGATCATCATTGGCAAAATATGAAATTGAAGAGTTTGGTGAACAAAAAGCAAAATCAGCAAAACAGGATAACCTCTCTTACCCACAATCATTATCACTTGCCATCTTCCCTTCCATCATCGATCTAAAGAGGAAGAAGAAGAAGATACAAGATTCGTCGTCCTCCATCACAGATAAAGTCGAAGTGTCACTTGCCGTCCACCTTTACCATTACAGATCTGAAGAAAGAGAAAGAAAAGACAAAGAAGGTCTGATACCCTCTATTGCAGATTTGAAGTCAAAGCTCTGTCCGCCGTCCTTCGTCACCTTTATTGTCATCCTCTTTTATTGCACCACCGTCCTCTTTCTCTCACTACCATCCTTGGTTTTATCATAGAGGAGGGGTGATGGGTAAGTCTGAAGATGTGGTTCCATAGAACTGGAACTCGATTCCTTGAGGGAGCCTATGGAATCGAGTTCTATCATTTTTCATGGAACGAAGAGTTCAAGGAATTGTCTTCAAGCGCTCCAAACACACATATTTTGAGTTCTACTTCCACTTCCACTTCCTTCCTCCCCAATTCCATGCTACCAAACAGGGCATAATAGATATTATTGGTCCTTACATGTAAATAAGGTGTGGCCAGGGTACTTAAGTGACACTCCCTTTTTGTTATTTAATCATTTTTAATCAATCTAAAATATTAAATCAAAATCAAAGCCAAGCTGAGTTGTTTTCATCTTCATATTGGCTCTTCACTTAAAATACTGTGCTATGAACAATATCAGCTTATGAACAGTGCTAGCTGCTTGCATGTGGCTTCGTGCACTCATTTTGTTTTGTTATTTTTTTTAAGAAAAAAATTTTGTGCTCAGTGTTTCAAATTTCAAAATTCCCCCGCCCTCCAGCCTTCTTCATCTTTTCTTCACTTTTTTACTCCTTTTCTTAGACACTTGCTTCTCTCTCTACATTTTCCCCTCTCTTCTAAATACAGATGGAAGCTTCAGCCTCCCTCTTTCTCTTTCACTTAGATTAAAGAATCATTGCTGCTTCTCCTTCACTTACAAACACTCTATGTAAGCTTGGAGTTCACCATCTGCAATGTCCCTCTAGTCAGCAACCTTTAGGTGAGGGTTGTAAAACCCTTAACCTTAAAAACATCATAACTCATCATAAAATCACTACTATGGTAGAAAAGGAAATCTGTTAAATGGACTACCATAGTAGGAAGAAATTTGCATAATTTTGAATTCACATTTAAACCGTTGCATGCAACTGAAATCATTCATTCATTTACAACTACTGGGCCTCCGAGCCTCCGGCCCGGGTAACACATACATCAAAATCAGCCCATCTAAATAGTTTTCAACCATATATTCCAGAGTTCATCAAACACTAGCAATGGCCTCCGGCCAACCAAAATAAGGAGATACAATCTCTCCAGTTTACATCAAGACCGGGTAATCAATTATATAAAAAAAAGCAGTCCTAAATGTGGCAATATATACTAGTCATACATATACAAATGCTAGAGGTCTAAAGCTAACCAAGCTCAAGCCTCTGCGTCTCTTCCCGATGGCCCACGCCCGGAACCTTCACCTGAAAACATTGTAAACCACGAGGTGAGACAAAGTCTCAGTAACCAACCTTTCCAATACTAGGTACTACTAAATAGGTGCTCGTGAGGTGTCAAGTGGGGCAGTTCACAAGTAATATAATAACAAGATAGCCACAATAAATCATGCGAGTGAAATGATGCAAATCCCATTAACCAAATCCCTCACTTTGGGGGATTTTCAGGAGCCGAAGCCGGCCTATCCCTCACTATGGGGGACGTAAGGAGCCATAAAAGGCCTATCCCTCACTTTGGGGGACGTAGGGAGCCAAAAGGCCTATCCCTCACTATGGGGGACGTACTAAGCCAACCATCATGCATTAATGGAGGCCTTACCACGTGGTAGTAACTATCAAACTCTCACCAAATCCCAAATCATGCATCATGCTCAAATCATAATCAAAGAGTAATAATCATTTCACAATTAATCTCATTCAGTGGCATATCCTTCACAACTTCAAGATTTCATTCATCATCAATCAAAACCCCACAAGACGGTTTTCCTTTTTATACACAACATATAGTTTGAACACAATTACTACTTGGAGCACAAAACACAAATCTACTCACAATACCACAGAAGCAAGTACTAAGGATTAGAAAGTGGTTACCTCTCGCCTGAGCAAGGAACAACAAACCAACGATATGGCCCCGTGCACCACCAAGACTCACAACCGGTCTACACAAGCACACAAACACACAACCATCATATATTAGCTTTCAAACTAATAATGTGGCCAAAAACAACACTTGGGGACACAAAATTCCTATCTCCCATCAAAACTCTACCCAACTCAAAGGGTATAACTATCAAGGCAACACTCCAAGGTCATACCAATCCATTAAAACCTTAATTCCTTTTCAAACATCAATTAGAGTTCAAACCTCAAGGACCCACTATAGGAATTCAACCTCCAACATCCCATTTGAGCAATTAAGGTTCCAACAACAAAATCTAAACCCATTAAACATCCAATTTAACCCTCCTTAACATAACCCAATTCACAAAACTCAGAATCAACCTCTACATTATCATCCTCAATCCCAAATCATCCATTTCCATAAACCCTAGCTCCAAAAACTCAAGATTCTTTAAATCCAAGAAAACTACACCGATTAAATACTTAAACTAACCCAATGCAATCAATTAAACTCAAAACAATCGGTCAAAAACCTCAGTTTCATCACAACTTAGAAAATCCTAGGGTTCCACCAAAAATCCTCAGAAATTCCAATCAAGAAGATAGATTAGAGGTTAAAATCACTTACTTGAGGTAATGGATCCTTAGAAATGTCTTTCCCAAGCCTCAAAACCGAAACCCTAGCAGAGCTCCTCTCTCCTCCTTCAGATTTTCTTATTTTCGCACAACTGAACCTTCCAGCGATTATATAGAATCGCGACCTTTCGCCACGGCGAACCCCAATCTTTGCCGCGGCGAAAGCTTCCCGAGAGGAAACTCTCGCTCGCCCAGAAGAACTTTGCCTCGGCATGCACTTACCTTCGCCGCGGCGAAACATTCCCGAAAGGCAAGCCTCGCTCACCTGAACAACTTCGTCGCGGCGTCCCCAAGACTTCGCCGCGGCCAAACCTTCCTGAGAAGACACTCCCCTCTGAAACTCCCGGTACGCCGCGGCGAACATACCCTGATAGGGGTACGTTCACCTATTCCTCCAACAAACCTCAAATCCAACCCAAACACCAAGATCAAGATTAAATTGCTAATCTATCCTCAAAATCAACCAAGAGAGGTTATTAAAACCCGATAAAAACTTAGGATGTTACAAGGGTGCGAGCGCATAGTGGTTACAGTGTTGTGCATAGTTGCTGCCATAACTAATAAATCAGACAGGTCTTTCTTTCCTTTCCTTTCCTTCTCTATTCTTCCACATCTTTTTTTCCCTTCTTTGTTAAATTCAGTTCTCAAATTTTGCTCCGTCCCAATTTCAGAAGAAATTTTCGGGCATGCCTTTGTTACTTTGAGTAGCTATTAGTGTTTGATTGATTACTAACAAGTTTAGAACACAACAATGGCTTAATATGAATTGTTCGATTTGAACAAAAAAATCCAGGAAAGGAGGAAAGAATGAGATAAGAGGTTTCGAAGGTGTTAATTTCTCATTTTTATTTTTCAAGGTCTGCTTGCTGCTCACTCTCCATACCTCTGTCTCCTTTCTTATTTTTTTCCCATTAGATATGTACTATTTTCTCTTAGGAAGCCATTGAAGCTTCTTGAGCCTCCTTACTAATTAATGTATCTCAGATCTTTCTGACTTGAGAGCATCGGGCTGGGGTTGCTTGACACTGTCATTGACTTAAGATGTCTTCTTTAGAGAATTGAAAAAGAGGTATGAGAAAATACTTTGTTATTTTATATATTTATTTATTTCTGGGTTATATGTTATTTGATTATATGATTCTTTTGTATGCATATACACATATGTGTGTGTGTGTGTGTATTTTTGGTGATAATAATATATGTGTATATATTGATTATTGACATGGATGTAAATGTATTAGCAAGTTAAGGCATTTACGTCCAGTATAAATATATGCACTATTGACTGACTCATTTGTGTAGAGATTTTAAATTGTTCCTCAGAGATAGATGTGTGATGTGAAATGATAACGTATTTTATGGGTAATAATATATTAGTTGATCGGTTGTGTCTTTGGCAAAGCAGGGGAAGGTTCTTTGGTCCATCTTCTATGAAATTTAGCGAAGTTTCTTGCTTCAACAACTTGTAAGTAAGTTGCTTTCTTTTTATTTCTTCTCTGGTTCTTCAAGTCCACTGCACTAACATGCTCAACCATTTATGGTACTAACATGTTGCTATGAATTTCTTCACAGTATGCTCTTGTGAAGAGGGTGCAAGGTAACAGCTAAACCATATTTTGTTACCAGACTTTTTTGGATGATATTACCTGGATATATGATTGATATTTGAATGATTATTATTAATAGCCAACCAGACTTTTTTGGATGATATTACCTGGAGATATGATTGATTGTGTATTATTTTGTTGTTTGTACGAGACTGATCTTTGACAAACTATACGAGTGCTACCAAGGTATATTGGAACCCAACATTTTATCAAGTCCATTGTTTGGAGAGGGAGATGTTGAAGGAGCCTACAAGGAATTGAAGTTGTTTCTAAGCTTGAGTAGGATAGTTTAACTACTTGGCTTTTGTGATTAGGAGGGTCATGGTTTTTTTGTGGAGTAATGAAATGGTTAAATACCAAAAATGTATTATGTATGATCAGATTTGAAAAGATATTGGATGTTCTGATTTGTGTGAGTAGCTGTATTGCATGTCAGCTGAATATTACCATTGTGCAAACTATTTTAAATGATGGGATAATATGCTACTTTTGTTTGATGTTAATGGAATTTTTTTTTATATGGAAGCATAAAACACTGAATCCGCTATGCAATAATATGTAGTTTGTTGGATGGGATAGGATGGTTAGTTTGTTGGACTTGGTTAAGAGAAAGTGATCTCACAATGCTTTGGTATGTTTGTTTTATTACTGGGTTCAATATATGAGCAGAATTTTTAAGATTTCAGAATAATTTTTTGCCAGGTATAGTGTTCCAGAAATTTATGTTTAAGGGGCAATTAGAGTGTTTATGTTTGACTGATATCTTATAAATTTCATAGTTCTATCTGTTTGTAGCCATACTGTGTTTCTTAAAGTTCTGTTTGTTTGTTTAAGGTGTAGTGAAAGATTTAGAGTTTAATTTATTTGATGCAATATAGATTTTGTGTGATCTGCAACTCATGTCCATGTAAAGTTGGTGGAAAGCAGCTTTTTGGTTTAAAGTTAACTTTACTTGTGTCAATATGCAATCAGAAGATGACTAGACCTAACATTATTAATTTAAGATATGTGAAGCTTTATGACTGGTGAGAAACCATGAGGGAGAATTAATTTCAATATCTTTTGTTTAGCACCATTATGCTTTCTTAGTCTATTACATTGTATATAATTTTAAAAGCAAAGTTAACAGATTGTGATTTGAAGCAAGTTTATCTTATCTGATATGAAATTATAGTTGCGAGTTATTTAATGGCTTTGTTACAGGGATCTGATTGCTGTAAGAAAAAAGTTTGTTGACATGATTTATTGTTCAGACATTCAGTAGTCTTCATTTAAAGTTAGAAAATAATCTATCAAGAAGCACATGGTACTATTACACATCATTGCTATTTAATTAGTCATTAATCCCTTATGTAAGTAGTTTTATTTAGTCGTAATAAATTTTAGTCATTGAGAAGATTTGGTGCTCTAAGTCCAAATTTATTATTAAAGATGCAATTATCTGAAACCCTAAAGCCAATACATACATGCATCAAGTCATTAGTAAAAAATCTCATAGAGCAAACTGAAGGTGTGGGGGATAAAATTTTCTCTGTGGTAGGGTTTCTGAAATTTCATGTGAAATGCTTGATATATTTACTAACCTTTATACTAAGTTTGTAAATCCGTGGAGGTACGTGTAGTCTATGTTTTATATTTTTATATATATAATATCATTGTGCAGCAAAACATAGTTTGACAGTCACAATCCTATTTTTCACCACACACCGATGTTCTAGCTTGCAATTAGCAAGCAAATTCACCACTGCAGCAAGTAATGCTTATCTTCCACGTTACTTAGTGAAAATGCTGACAGTGATTGAAAGAATCTGTTTGCAATGGTTTTGACGTTATCTGCCACTCATTCATTTTGTTAGCATATTAGGTTGTAACCCATTTGTTAGCCACTCAAGGTGTCAGGGTAACACGCTGACAAAAAAATGTTGTAACCCATCAGTTAATGTATTAATCTGCTGATTATGGAAGACGTGTTTTATTTGTTAAGGAAAGCAGTATCACAGGGTGATCTCTTAGCTATTAGGTTGATCACTCAATTATTAGCCAAAAGTATCCTAGAAGTATGTGCATTACCTGTATTAGTATAGACTGTGAATATATTATAATAAAGTTACATTATTCAGTGTATTTTGGAAAAAGTGAGTCTATTCAAACTGTGATCTAAAACAAATCGTAATATTTAAATATTGATGTATTAGTTTCCCTTTTTTAACTTATGGAGAGCTTGGGTTCTTTGTTCTTTTATGGAGCAAGATTGGTTTCTCTTTCTTTTTCCCTCAATGAACTTCAAGATGAGTATTTTATGAATGATGTCTCATTTTTCAATATAGGCAGTTAGGCACAACCATTTAATGGGTTTTGCATAAACAAGTTTGAAATGAATGGAAAATATATTACTTGCTGTAGTGGGATAAAATATATTACTCTTAGTTTGCGCTCTGAATTTTTGCTTTTGAATTTAAAAAGTGCAGAGATATCTTATTTTCATGCTTTCAACATTAACTGAGTCCTATTGACATGAGTAGAAACGAATTCGACTGTTATAAGCAATTGGTTTGGCTGCATTCATCAGAAATCATGGTCAAGCAATATCTTTTCTTTTTCATTGCTTACGTAATGAATGTGACAAACATGTTGATCAATGTAAATAGCAAAGCAGGAGTGATTTTCTCGAATAGGTATGAATGTAAAAATAAACGGAAAAAAAAATATTGGCATGGTAGCCATGTCAATTCCAAATGTATGAATCAACATCAATAGTCAGATTTAAAAGGATTTTGAAGTAATGAGCTCTGAAGCAGCAGTAAGATATGACAGTATTGTTTTTTGTCCAAAATATTGGCTCACTTGAAATTGTAGGATTTGTTTTCTAGTAGAAAAGTATTTCATCTGAGACCTTTGGATTATCATTTTGAGTTAGGAAAACTGATTTGAAATACCCTATAGTTACTCCATCATGAACTAGCAAAGCTATTATAAGAGCTCATTGTTAAAGTATTAGATGGTGGTAAAGGAGAAATGTTACTATATGATCAAAAATAATAATGGTTACACTTTAATCTGGAGTATGACAATAATCAACTATTATTATATAAAGTTAAGAGTATGGCCGTCGTATATACAATTAAAATGCTAATCTAAACTTGTACTACTTTTTGTCTAATTGAAAAGGTACATAGTTAAAATACTGAAAAGAAATAGTTTTCCAATTTAATTTTGCATGAGGTAACATCTAGCTAGCTAAGTCACTCTATCTACCCAAACAATTTTTTTTCTTTTGCTTTTTTAGGAATTATGTTTTTATATTAGAGGATGCAGAGACCTAATCTATTGTGCAATTGGTTTTCTTAGGCGGTGCATAGCTTTATTTGGTGTGAATAATTATTCTTTCAATTATATTATTTATTAATTTATTAATACTATGGATAGTAGCTTCATTGATAACCACACGTCACATGCTTCCTTATAGTAATGCAAAATCATTTGAGGAAGCGGATTTAGTGAAGTTATTAAACATTTTGTGATAAATATATTATACATGAAAATTAAATTGGTAAATTATATTTGAGAAATATTTAAGTACATTCTTTCCGCGCATCGCACGGGAGAATTAATGCTAGTTTATTTTTTATATAAAAATTGTCTTACTTGCAATTTTAATTCCATTTTCTTCTTCCTTGGAACTCCCGGCTCTGGGTGGGTCCCGAGTTCGGGGTTTAAAAGAAAGTGGCCGCTCCCCCGTCTTCGGTTTCCTCCTTCTCCGGCGACCATTTTCTCGGTAAGCTACTAAGCTTAGCTCTGATTCTTTTTCCTTTCAAAACCAATCCTTCTTTTTATGCTCGCCAAGGTGAGGCATGTGAAAGAAGAGTTCTTTCTTTCTTTCGAAGTTGCAAATATGAAAATAATTTCACCACTTCGAAATAAAACCCTGTTGGTCGTTACGATCATTGGGTTGACTGTGTTACCTACATTACTCTTCTTATAATTTTTGTAGGTTAAATCAAGTTTTACGAGTGATGGAGAAAGGAGGAAAGGGGTATTCGCCGATGGACAAAGGAGGTCAGTTCATCTTTCTCGTATCGATGTTTTTTAGGGGTGATTCGGGTGAAAGTGCTGATTTTTGTTTACTCGTCACTTTTTGTTTTACGTATCCGATTGATCGTCTAAGAAAATTTTTATAATCTTTAATTAGTTTGTAAGCTTGTTTGTTTTCCTACATACATGGTGGAAACGGGCCTCTGTATCATTTTTTTTAAAAATTTTTTGTATTCTGAATTGAATTTTGGCCTGATGTTGCTACGAAATGTGCTATTCTTTTTGGCTTCGCCTAAGGACAATCAGGAACCCAAAGTGATCAATCTTCCTCTGCCGCTTATTGGACGGACTATTTAATTGGAAGATTTTAAGTCTATGACTAGGTTATTCTCCTGAGCCAACAGCTACCCCGCGTCTCGTATGTATGTTGCACTTTTGTAATTCGCGCCTGCTGTACGAAAAAACGACAGCATTTTAATATGTGAGGATGATCTCGGCTGTAAAATTCAACTCCATGAATGATGAGTAAGCAATTCCCAAATTTGGAAGGAAAAAAAAATTGACCTTCAAGAATGACTTTAATGGTCATCTTCACGACAGCTAAATACCAAAATTCGGCCTCCAAGAGTGATGAGTAAACTGAGGAGAAGTGAGCAGAATGGTACGTGTATCGTCTATGAGCTTCTTCCCTCCCTCCCAAATAGATGTTTTTTTGTCTCGAAGTGAAGTTCTGATTGAGGTTAAAAGGCAGAGAACGCTAGGATTGAATTTCATATTACACTGATAGGATCCTGCTCACTTACTGAAACAGTCATTTTATTTGTGCAATAAACACGCATTAACAGAACTCGTAGCAGACATTCTGAATGCCAGCTGCACATAGTGGGTTGTATTTTGACCATCTAAGGTGGATATATATTAGGTTGCCCATGCTAAAAGCTCTCATGCCTTGTATATTGCGACCTATGTGACGGCAAATCTGTATTGTTGCTGATATGAAATTTATGTGCTGATGTGGGTTCTTTGATCTTGCCGCCATCAATTGGTGATGCATGCTAATAGTCAAACCATTTTACGATTTAAAACTCTATTGCCCACTTTTTTCTTTGTAGGATCCTTAAAAGGGAAAGATGATAGTGCTCCGAAATCAGCCAAGGGGAGGAAAGTTCATTTTGCTGAAGAAGGTTAGCAGTACATCTCTACTCTCTTCATACTGCCTCTCACTAAAGTATGAAAATCATAAAATTTTCTTAAGATGCTGGAACTGAAGTTTACATGATATTGATCTCGTTTACAATTAGTTGTATAATTTCCTTACTAATTGAATGATGTAATTCTTGTGTATTATAGGCTCTTTTGAAACCATATCAGGTAGTTCACCAATGTCTGGGGGAAAAGCCGCTAGCACACAGTTTAAAGGTATTATTATCTTAACCTTTTTTTTGGTAGATACCCTTTTTACAATCTTTAAATATGTTTCCATTTCCCATTTTACCAGTACTAAGTTCTTTTTTTATATATATGTATTATGGTATTTTTCATTTTCATGGCGATTGGAATAAAGGAGGAAAGGGAGAGAAGATTGCAAATGGAAGAAAGACTCCTTTGTCTGAAGGCTCAAAATCATCAGAATTTGGCATTGAGCAGGGTTGGTAGTCGCCTTAATCTTTTACTTGATTGTTGACCTAAACAGTATATGCACTTGCTTTTAACATGTAAAATATTGCGGTGGCTGGGCCTAAGAATTGCATCGGACATATATCTTCTTGTATTACTTGATTCCTTTTAGGACTCTAGGTTTGTGTTGATAATACTCATCTGATTAATATCAACAGTTTTAAATCTTCTTGGTGACTCATGCAGAACTTCCGAACAATGTCAAATGCCTGATGAATTGTGAGGCTGCTGATATTTTACTAGGAATTCAAGATCAGATGACAATATTATCTAAAGATCCAACTATCAAAATACCTGCGTAAGGGAGCATTAAAGATTTTCTTCTTAGGTTGAAGAGATGCTTTGGTTACTGTTTATCTGAAAATTTTCTTTTCTTCCTGTTCTAGATCATTTGACAAGGGACTGCAGTATGCCAAAAGCAATAGCCATTATACAAAGTCGGAGTCTGTTAGGAGCATTCTAGAGTATCCTTAATTTTTCAGATTGGTATGTTTATAGGATTGTGTTCGGTGTGCCTAGGTGAGTTTGCATGGATAAATAGTACTAATGCTTGGATGTGACTTTCCTCTTTATTCATAATGTTCATATATTGTTTGAATCTTGACTATAAGATTAGGCCTTTGGCAGATCTTGGTGTCTCTGATGCGGAGGTATCATTCCCCTTCTAGTTTCCCTTATTCTTGCATATTCTGTAGGGTTCCTGACAATAAATCTTGAACTGCAGCTATGTGTGATTGGTAATGTGTGTCCAGAAACATTGGAAGAGGTTTATGCTCTGATCCCGTCACTTAAGGTATGAAATGTAGAAGTCATAATGAATTGAGAATGGGCATATCTCGTTCATTTAAATTTTTATAGGAAGGAATGTAAAAGGTTGTTATCGAAAATTGTTTTTTTAACTATATAATGGAGGTATTTCACGATTATTGAACAAATATTTATTATAGAAAGGAGGCCTTCAGTGGATGAGTAAATTGGCTGGTGCAGAAATGATTTATTTAGGTCTCCAATCCTCTGATGTTAAATCTGGGAAGCTGTTGATAGACTTGGTAACGTTCATGATATTATCATGTGATCCAGCTCTGGGAATTGGTAGAAAATCATTTAATGTAGCTTAAACATATACAGAGAAGGTCGCTAAAGCCGCTAGTGAGAACAGTTGGGCATATGGTGAATGATACTAAGAAGGATACTCAAGGAAGTTATCAAATTGGTGAATGATATATTTGAAGAATTAGTTGTTGACGTGTAATTCATGTAGCTAACCTTGTTTAGCGGAACAAGACTTATGTCTATTGTTGTATGGTGAGGGATATCCCCATATTTTGTTTTGGCCAAATTTTCAATTGAAATTTTTGGGAGTGCTCTCCCTAATATCCCATAATCTGGAGGAATCTAACTATGTCAAAAGGATCTACTTTCCCCTCTTTCATATTTTTGACGTCTTGAGTGCTTTCTATAGTTGGCTGTTCCTTGACTTCTTATTTCCATTGTTGTCCCATTTCGGCTGCCTCTGTTTTCTGACCATATTATTTTCATGGCAGGATCAGGGTCCTGTTTTAGATATAATTTTAAGCCTCTTTTTAGTTGTGTTCTCTCTAATTTAATCCGCAATTTCAGATTTCCACTATCAATATAAAATATTAGATCTATAATAAAGCAATTATTTATGAATTATGAATAGCATGACTCACTTCAAATCGTGTAAAACATGCTGGAAAATGTGTCTACTCACACACACACATGTATATATGTAAACGTGGCAATTCATCACTGTTGCAGGTCAGGAGAAGCAGGATCGAAGGACTTCTCAGAGATATGTTAAAAGAGCTTGGGAAACTTAAGAAACCCATGTAAAGCCACGTGATGCAAGGGAAAAGGCCTACTTGCTGGTCAGTTTTCTCTTATTAAGCATCAGTTCAGAATTTTCCTTTTGCTTCTTTACTTCTGTATCCAATTTCCCCCCCTGGCTATATATGCAGGTTTTGAATACTTCGTGGCATGTTGAATACTGCAGATTTATGAATGTAGAGATGTAGAAATTAATTAGCGTTCTGTGAAACATTGTGTATTATGAAAAGCACTTTCTGAAAGAGCATGTTAGCTGCTTCTGAGACAAAATATCAAGCTTAATGCATGTTTTATATGCCTGCTTGAGCTAATATTGCCCACATGTACCTTTTTTTAAAAAAAAAAAATTATCTGCTTAGTTAAGAATTTTGAAATTAAATAGAGTTGGTTCTGAATTCAATCCAAAATAAAATTTTAGGGATGTATGGTTTCTAACTTTAAGACTTGATTACAATACTTCTATTTGGAGTGATTTTAAGTATCTTTGTAAGCATTTTCTGCACTAAGAGGTATGTCTTAACTCTGGTAAATTCCGGGAACTTAGCTCACTCACATTTTTGTTGTATAAAAAAAAATACTTCTTTTTGGACTTACTCTCAAATGCAAGCAAGTTTGAAAATGAAAATTATTTAAACCTAGATTTGATCTAAATAACTATCTTCCTGTATATTTTTAGTTCCAAAAGAAATATAATCTGAACAATGACTCCGAACAATACTTGACCGGGGGGGGGGGGGACTCCGAACAATATAAATTCGCATTTCACCCTCTAATGTTACAGGGAACATACCCAGTTATCCAAGATTTCTTTAAACTGAACACACAATTTGTTATACAGAGTATGGTTGTAGTCAATTAAGGTTGTTTAGATGTTTGATTATGTTCCATTTTGGATGAAAGTCGTATGAAAAGCTTGGTTCAATTCAGATCATGCCAAAATAACCTCCTTATTCTTTTAAATATATAATGGTATAAGTTTTTATTATTGAAATTTGCAGTTAAACATAAAAATAACAATTTATGTTAAGATAATATATAATTTTGTAATTAAATTGTACAGTATAAAATAATTATGGTATATTTGCAAGCAATGGCATTTTTTGACAAGACGCTGATATCTTCACATCAACAAAAGCGTAAACTAAATTTAATCGGTCTGCTTTGGTTTGATACAAGTTTTAAGGGGCAAAAATCGAAATTTGACCCAAATTTAGTCGGCTGGCAAAGCTACAACCCAAAGTCATAATCAAATTGGAAAAAAAATTTTTTTTTTAAAAAAAAAGGTGTTTGTCATCCCCTCAACAAAACTCGAGGAATAAAAAACTGGATTAGATATTAAATCGGTTAAAGTAGTGGTTCAAAAGCTAGTAAGTCAAATTAAGGTTCAATCGGGATCAAACCGGTTATATTAAAATAATATATTCTTTTAGTCCTTAATATAAGACCCATTTAACTAATTTAATTGGATTAAGGAAATTAGGTAAGTTAGTTAATTATAAGAAATGTGACACGTTTTTTCTAAAATACCATAATCATCTTTCTTAATACTCTCTCTTCCTCTTCTACTTGATTATGTTGAGAGAGTATCCATAGGGGTAATTTAAAGAAAATTGATAAATATGAGAAATGAGTTTTATATTTAGGATCAAAACCAACTCAATAATTAGGTCCTATATTAAGGACCGGAGGAGTAATATAATTAAAAATAACAAAATACAACAATAACAATAATCACTAATAACAAAATACAAGAAAATACAACAATAATTTGATTGTAACAATAACAAAGTATTAAAAATATTGAGAATTTTGATCTTTATAATTTCTTAATAAGTAAAATTAACAATCATTTATACCAAAATCATCATTAAAATTCATTCAAATTCATAATGATTGAGATATTAGAAGTTGAATGAGAAAAAATAAGATCAATAATAATATAATTATCTAAGTCGGTTCACTCCCAGTTTATCACCAGTTCAGTACTTAAATCAAAACAAACCATTGATCGGTTTACCAATTTTCTGGTTGAACCAGTTGGTTTGGTTCAGATTTTTGCTCGTTGACAAAACTTCTCCCAACCAAGGGAAAAAATTATTGATTTCCTCTCATCACTACAAACAGCCCTTAATACTACCTCCAGTCCTAATTATAAGACCCAGTTGACTAATTTGAGGAGATTAAAAAAGTAAGTTAAGTTAGTTATTTGTAATAAATAAGTGTTGTTATTCCTAAAATATCCTTGCTAATTAAATGTATTGACTAGAACTATTATTATTAGAAGGACTGTCTTGAAAAAAGATACATAAATATGAGAGACAAAATGGATTAAGGTCTTATAATTAGGACCAAACTAAAAGTCAAACGGGGTCTTATATTAAGGACCGGAGGTAATATAATTTAATCGGGAAGAAATTATATATTTCGTAAGTGTAAGAGCAAAAACTTAACCTTCTTATTCCTTTTTATTAAAATTACTTTTTAATTTTAAACAAACTGGCCCTTGCTTAATAATTTAAATCTCGAAAATTCATTTATTTAAACTTAAAAAGTAAGGATTTTTTATTTTATCCTCGTTCTTAGAACAATTATATAGAATAATTTCTTTAAAACAAGTTTTGGAAACCAAAGATTAAAAAATCTGTTCCTAACATTATTTTGAAAAACATATAAAATAATGAAGTGGGACATAAAAGAATAGTTTGTTTTATTAGCAATATTGTCATTAATGAAAACAATATTTTATGTTTCCTCTCTAATTTCATATAACAGAACGTAACAAAATATCAAAAAGATATACTGATTTTTTTGGTATTTCAGAACAATTTTTTAAAACATGATCTTTTAATAATTATTTTCATAACAGCAAGCCCTGAGTCTTTAGAAATTTCATGAATGAGAATTACAAGATATTTTTTTTTGTTGACCATGAATTATAAGATGATAGGTGATAGAGAGATGATAATAGACAAATAATTAAGAAAATTAATAAATAGATTATAACAGACTTGGAATTAGTCTACAAGTCAAATCTTAAAGGCCTCTTCTTCAAGTTCTTGCCACTTCCACTGGCACTAGCAGCCCGCATTTTCAGCTCCTCAGATCATTTTGGCTTCTTCTTCTTCTTCTTCTTCTTCTCCCTCCCCTTTCTTGTGCCTTTGAACAACTCATCAACGGTTTCTTAGAGAGACTGTCGCTGTGTGAAATCTGAATCTCTCTCTCTCTCTCTCTCTCTCTCTGCGCTGATCGTTACGTTGCGGAATGGGACGTGCGCTATCGCTGAGATTCCGAAACATTTTTCGTCCAAAGAAGCTCCGTTACCACCGTATCTCTAACTTTTCTGATTCCCAGACTCAACCTCTTCTCGAAAATCACAATCAGGTACGTTTCAGTGTTCTCTCGTTTCAATTTGTATCCAAATCATCTCACTCGACCTCTAATCTCAATCGATTTCAGTTTTCTGATATGAGCGGTACTGTACTTGGTTTCTCAACTGTTAGATTATATATGTAGCTTTAGTTTTAAAATTTTTTTTTTGCTAATGGATGAGGACTAAACTAGTGATTTGACTCTTGAATCGTTCTTAGTTTTTGAAGTCTTGGAAAGAAAACTGTTCAATTTGTTTGATCGTCTGTTATGATAAGATCATGCTTTTTCTGTGTTTAGTTCAAGGAAGCAGAACTGGAACATGATGTTCAAGCCTCCTGGGAAAAATTATCAGCTCTAGAGAAGGAAATTGGAGCCTTGAAATCCAATCTTTCTAGGCTTGAAACGAAGCTCCAGATAAAGGTTTTAGTTTTTTCAGCCCTTGAAAAAGTTGAACCTACTTGATTATGGAATATAGTTAACTTCCTGGAAAGTTATGCAGATTTCCCGGGAAAGATACAGAAATGAGAAATTTTCTCCTATGTGACAGGCCAAAGAAGGCAATAATCAACATGAAGCAATCACAAGTCTTGAACAGAAGGTTGACAAACTGAAGAAGCGTCTTGATGATCAGATCATTTTAGCCCAAACTAAAGTATTAGTTTTTTTGCCCTTGAAAAAATATTGAACCCTCTTACATTTGAACTTTTTTCGTTCATATATGAACTATTTTCCTGGGAAGTTACAGAAATTTTCACCGCGTGACAGGCCAAAGAAGCTAGTGATCGACAAGAAACAATGACTAGTCTTGAACAGAGGGTTGACAAGTTGAAGAATTATGTTGATGGGATTATTTTGGGACATGAATATCAGAGAAAGATGAACTCTAATGTGAGTTACTACACACACTATTGCCGATTGTACCAAATAAAAAAAAATCAGTCATTTTGATTAATTTTTCCTGTTATTTTAAAAAATAGGAAATTCTTAAACAAGAAGGAGCCACTATAACAATAGAAGAAAATAATAGCAATATGGAAAAGAAAGTTGCAGAGTTGGAAACCAGGGTCAATGAGATGACTTCTTCCATGATAGATATGATCGCTGATATATCTGAGCCTAAGGATAAATATTCTTCAAACCCTCAGGTAAATCTAGATAATAAATAAATATATAATAATAAATTGTGTTTAATATCAATAATTAGATGCACTTAATGAAAGATGGGGGTGGAGTGGAGGAAAACAAATAGATAGTTGTATTTTATAGTTGGGCTTTATAAAACTGTTGTTGCTTGCAATTAGGAGTTAGCCAATTAATAGTAATTTAATTTTAGAATCCATACTTTGCATGGAGCTCAAAATTAAAATTCATAAGTTTTATAAACAATATAATTTCTAGAACTTACTTCTTTATATATATATATATATCGATGCCCTGATGCTTTCTCTTTTGCAATGTAGGAGGCACTGACTAAAATACCAGATATGATACAAGTTTCTGAGAGTGATTTAGTCACAATATGCTTCTTAATTCTGGTTTTCATTGCTGCATTTATCATTGGTAAAAATTTGTAATCCTACTTAGTGCTTCTTCTTCTTCTTTTTTCAAGTACATGTGCTGGCCGCTGGGTGAAATAATTTAGTTGTAAAAAATGTATCGTATATTGACATCTCCCCATATCATACCCCTCTCCTATTTACAAGATAGGGAAAAAAAACATTTTTTATCTTATTTATAAGTCACATTAAATTTTTAGTGTTAATATACTATTTTGTCCTCATTTATTATAGTGTACATAGTTATTTTTTAAAAAAAAATGTATATATTGAATAGGAATGAAATTAGAATGTTGTTATGTTTTAAGATAGAGTTAATTATTTTTAGTCTTATTTATAAGTTAAAGTTTAATATTTACATGTCAAACTTCAGTGCTTGTAAATAGCTGGAACCTGTGAGTAATTATTATTTTTCTTATTTGGGGATCTGTATGTAATTAGCCTTAATTTCTAGTCCCAGGGCTAGGAACGTGCGAGGATCAGGAAGGGGCGGTATGTGTTGCCAAAAAATGAAAAGGAATTCACCCCAGCCCGATGCCCATTACACTAATAACGTGTTGTAGCCCAAACCCCATCCCATCTTGAAATGGTCCATTGCCTCAACGGGCCAGCAATAATCCCAAAACTTTCTTTTGTTGCCAAAGATTTTTTTTTTTTTTTAGCTTTCGCATCTGGTATCCTAAAACAGGCCACCTTTAAGGCAGATCAATGGCTCCAGACTAATTCGAATCGTTAATTGTGGGCATCTCAAAGGGTGGGATAACTGACCAGGAGATTTAACGCTTTCCATGTCCAAGATTTGATTTTGGTTTTACATTATTACCGATTAAAAATCTTATTAGTAGACGATCTATAAATACATGTAAGTGTTTTTTAACTCTGAAAGTATGTCCTGATTCTAGTGAATCTTCACGACTCAACTTACTTAAATTTTTTTGTATAAAAAAAACTAAAATTATAAACTTGTGCAAAAAAAAAGATATTATAAAGTCCTTTGGCACAAAAATATAAAAGTTGAATCATAAGCTTCCAACACTGATTTATATAATAAAGCAAACATCAATTGACTGTCCATTAACCTGATGTTTCATGAAAACTGACAAGTAAAAGTCACGGGTTTGAACACATTTATAACTTTATACTATTAATGCCTACCTCTCTAACTGGAAAAAAATAAATTACATCAATATGCTTATACCATTTTCAGTCCATAATATAAAATCTACTTAAATAATTTGAGTAGATTAAGAAAACTAATTAAATTAGCTATTTATCAAAAATATCAATTAATTTTCCTAAAACTCTCTTTTAAATCATTGGCATTAAAAGTACTCATTGATACAAATTTTCTTAACATGCATAATCAATAAGAATAATTTGGAGAAAAAAAATGATAAGAGACAAAATAAATTAAAATTTTATATTTAGGATCAAACTCATACTCTTAACTAGCTTTTATATTAAAAACTTTCCAATTAAGGCAGTCAAGAAAACCATAATTTGTTGAAGTAAATAGTAGAATAGACATCAAAACAACCATATATTCTGACTATTCTTCAATCTTCAATACCAAAGCGTTATATGCCAATCCCTTGCACGATAGTAGTACAATGACTGAATCCTATATGCGAGCCTCCAATATCCAAGAATGCTAATGAATATCCCTATTGTCATCTTCTAGTATCTCAGCTGTCCTAGTTCTAACCGATTCATGAGAAGGGACCATGAAAAAAGAACTACCCATGAAGCCTCTTAAATCACATTGAAATGATACAACATTCCTTGCATAATGAAAACTAATCCTAAAACCCATAGGTTATATGTTGTTTGGGAGGAAGATGAATCTGACTCTTTATCAGTAACACCCACAGGAAATTTACAACCACCAACCGAAGGGTCTGAAGAGGTTACCATTCCTAGGCCATCAAAATCGCAGCTTCTTGAATCTTGCATTTGCAGCTGATAGTAACTGTTAAAAGCATAAGAGACGTTACCTTTCGCGCCAATTCCATTACATGAACCTCCATAGTCAAGCGTTGTGCAATCTGCAACACTGCAAGCTAGTCTCATATGGTTGGCCACGGTGGTCAAGTCACTAGAAGGGCTTGCCACACACCACCTTGATGGAAGATACTGAACATTCTTAGCATTCTTCAGTTCTTTATTTCCAAGGCCAAGGTTTAATGGATACTTAACCTTCCCATCGAACGAGAATATTCCCCAGTGTCTTTCGAAGCTTCCCGGAAGTGTGCTTTTTGCACCTTCATCAAGCAGGCTGAAAATATAAATATCCATTGGAGAGGAATTAGGCCTCAAGGGTGTCCCTTTGTTACTTAGAACGTGGTTTACAAGGCCTTGGTTGAATACTTTTGCAGCTGTGATATTTGTCCCAATGGCTCCATCTGAAGGCCAACCGATTTCCCCAATAACTATAGGCATCTGGCCATAACCAAGTTTAGTCAACGCTGCCACTAAAGTATCATAGTTTCCATCAAATGCATTGGTGTAAACATTGGCACCATCTGTGACGGGATGAGTAGTTCCCTCAAAAATGCATAGTCTTGGGGGAAATCTCCGTTGTCATAAAGGCTTAAAAAAGGGTAGATATTAACCACAAATGGGGAGCCATTGGAGTTGAGAAACTGAACAAGCTGAGTCATTATTTGAGTCAGCTCAGGACGGAACGCCCCTTGTGAAGGAATCGAGGACTCGTAGGCATCGGCATTACAAGGGACCACAATTTTTACATTACCAGCAAGATTTGCTTTGACTAGAGACTGTTGCAGATTGAGTACTGCAGGCATGACTAAGTTCTGAAATTGACCATTATAACTGGTCAGGAAAGGTTCATTTCCAACAGCAATGTACCTGTCATCAACGGCAGAGGGTTAAAAGGGCCTGCAGGAAATCAAAATTAACTCTCTCTTTAATGGAAATCTAGCTCTAAGCACAGGCCTTAGAATTAAAAAGCAGAAGGCATTTCTACTTCAACTTTCATCAGTTATTAGAGAAGGAGTTGTTATCAACAGTTTATCTGATTCCTTGATCCATTTGATGCCCGGACAATAAAGGCTTCTGAACTAGATCAAAAGCCATATGTAGTTACATAGCTTCGGATGTAAAGCTATTTATGTTATGCATCATATAAAAAATGTTTGTGTCATCACTATATATCAACTTAAATAATAGTAATAAGACGGAAACATGAGTTCCTTTTTCCACGCATAGGAAGTCTATCTCTGGGCGAAATAAGTGAAAGCACACAAACTTGACTACAAGTTTGCAATATATCTTTAGTTATGTCTAAATTCATTCTTGCAGCAAGCAAATACTTGTTTCATTTTTTTGAAGTTGACAAAATATACAGTCAATTAGACTTAGTAACAAAACAGAGCTACTTCTTCCTCTGGTTTACTTCCTTCATTGAGGCTAGTAGCTCTGGAACAGAACTTGATATTATTTGATAAACGCTAAAGTTTTTAATAAATTTCCATTAGAGTTTTATACTGTGGATATAAATTCTGAGTAGTCGAAAATAAGTAATTAAGCTAAAGCTTGCCATTCAGAATCGACAGCTTTATCTATTTGCAACAAATCACGATATTATTTGCTATTTGATTGATTCTTACTCAGACGCTCAAAATAAAAATAAATGCTCGTCCAGCCTCTACCGATAATTAAAAAATGAAAAAGAACAAAAACGAAGAAAACTCCGATGAAGATCAAATCATTTTGCATCTCTGGAACAGCTGAGCTCTGTAGCTCCAGGGAATCACAACTTTCTAAGAGCTTGTTTCCGCGGAGGACAACCAATCTAAAGCAGAACAGAGCGGCTCGTAATCATATGATCATAAAAGAAAAAACAGATACCCTGGAAAGATCACCGGTTTACAAAAGAATTTCCGCCCAAAAAAAAAAAAAACCTGCATCCTGAACGGGAGAAAAATGGGAAAAAGATCCTTTTGAAAGATATTTTACTCAAAACTTTCGTCCATGTTTATGTTAAACGTAAAATCCTGAGCTATCCTCACTATCATCACTTCAAACGAAATCCTTCACATTCTTACACAACTTCTACCAGGTATTCAACACAACGGGAAGCTCAAAATCCATGTTTCCTAGACAACAACTCTAGACTCCTTAATAAAATTCCGTTAAACATCTCGGGGAAAAAAAAACAAGAAGGAAATAATAAACAAGAGTACATAAAGAAAGAAGAGACGAACCTGATAGAGACACCACCTTTGCCCATATAGGAAGAAATATTCTGACGAACCCACAAATCAGCAGCAGAAGGGGACGAGCTCAACAGAGATAACATCTCGTTGGGGATCCCAACCATTACCTGAATCCCACTTCCTTTCAGAGCCGTAAGAACATCTGCCTCCGCGTCGAACAGCTTCACCTTTGGGATATTATTGTCCTTCAAGAGATCCACCACTGTCGAAGGCCTCAGCCTGCGAAACGATACCGTTCCCCAGTTCACCCCTATCGCCGATTCCACCGTCGGAACTGACCTCCAAGCAAGTAACCAGAGAAAAATGGAAGTTGCCAATCTACGCTCCAACATTCTGCAACTCAAAAACGTTACTCCTATGGGCTAAGGTTTCCAAAACTAAACAAGCAAGTTATTGATAAGAGAATTTGCGATGGAGAAGGAGACAATAACGGAGGCTATTAGAATCAACTTGGTGTGAATCGGAAGATGAAGAAGGGGTGAAGAGAGAAGAGTGAATCGCGCGGAAATGCGAGTGGTGTGTGTATGGCGAAGATGGCGCAGACAGAGCATGCTGGAGCTTCAGGAGTATTACTAAGCGGGATGTGCAGAAATTACCGAATTGCCCATGTCACGCTAAATGAAATGTCATTTCACGTTATCTTTAATATAAGAGTTTATTTGATTTTTATTTTAATTGTAAATATAAGATCTTAATACACTTTATCTCTTATATTTATCAATTTTTTTAAAAATAATTCTAATAATAATAGTAGTTTTAACTAATAGATTTGATTAATAAAAATATTTTAAAAATAATAATACCTATTTATTATAAATAACTAAGTTAACTAATTTTTTTAATCTATTTAAATTAATATATTAGCTTTTATATAATAATGACAGGGGATACTACCATGAGACGCTCCTGTTTGCGTTGCTTTCTTCCTTCCATGTCGGCGTCATGTTGCCCCGTGCTCATCAAGCTCAAATGCTCCTATCCATGGAATTCCTTGTGATGTCGGTTTGTATTTTTTTTTAATATTTCTTTAGTAATTTAACATGAGATCTATTAAAGAATAGATTGAAAAATTAAATAATAAATACAAAAGATAAAATAAATTGAGATTTTATATTCAGAATAAAATCTCACTTCTAATTAGCTCTTATACCAGGAATCAAATTAACAAGACTAATTAATTAATCATAATTGAATTATAAAATGTTGATTAAAATTAAGGAAAAAAATAATGTGACATTCAAGAGTGAATTAACAAGATACTTCTCCGTTCCTTAATATAAGACATATTGAACTAATCTGATTAGATTAAAAAAGTTAGGTAAGTTAGTTAATTATAAAAAACATGACATGTTTTTCCTAAAATACCTTAATTATCTTTCTTAATATCATCCCTTCTTCACTTACTTAATTATATTTGAGAGAGTATCTATAAAGATAATTTTAAAAAATTGATAAATATAATAAATAGATCTCATATTTAGAATTAAAATTAACTTAATAATTAAGTCCTATATTAGATATCAGATGAGATGAGTATTTATCTTTGGAGGCCTAATTGAAGATAACGTAATGCGTTGTTGTGTTTGAAGGGAATGAAGATGGATGGTGGCCATCAAAATTGGATCATTTTCATGTGATTTTAATTGGTCCAAAGCATCATGAAGTGGCAGTGTCACCTATACTTAGGGTCAAAGACATTGTGAGTAGAGAGAAGATATTCAATTATTCAGGTTTAGCTCACTTGACACGTGTTAAGGGGATGAGCTTGAAGTTGATGAACTTGTTAAAAAAAATTATAATTGATGCTTCCTAAACCATTGATTTTAAGACCTGCACTTCTTTAATTGTGGCCAAGGTCAAAACAAGAAAAACAAAATCAATGCACTAGTGACTAGACATTGTACTAAAACACTTAGTCTCTTTTCAGCGTATCACTGTAAGTTTAAAAAAAAAAAACCTATAGAAGGAATAAATAGTACTTCTTTGGTTTCAAATATGAAGCATTTTACTTAATAAAATTAAGAAAAGCCATTAAATGGTTGATATTTAAATAACAAATGGACTACATGTTAGTGAAGCATAATAATGAGAGGCAAGTAATTTTAATAAATTTTTAAATTTTGTAGACATTTTCGGTAAAAATATATTAGTTTTTCTTAAAATTTCATAAAGTATCTTATGTGTTGAAACACATAATTTTTATTGAAAAAAATCTAATATTTAAAACTAATGTGGTATTTTTTTTCTGTTTTTAATATAAGAGTTAGATAATTAATTTGATGATATTAAAAAATAAGTTAAATTATTTATTTATAAAAAATATGTTTTGATTTTTTAAATTATTTTTTAAATAATGTATTAATAAAAATATAAATTTGAAGGCAAAGAGGGAGCAGTTAAATAAAAAATTTTAAAAAGGAAGCATCACATGATGAAAAGGTGAAACGGACAAACAGAGGACCTTGCGTTCAGATTTCCTAGTAATTTTTCTAATTGCGGTCATAATTATCATATTTTTACATCTAACCAATCATCATCCTCCAGATATAACAAGGCGGCCGCAGATTTATCATTTATATGATAATAATTTTGTCGTTTGGGGGGACAGAAAGAGAGTGTACGACGGAGAGAGCAACAAGTAGCCGTAGGCGATTGGAGCCGCGTCTGACTTCGGAATCACGCCAGCCGCATCGGATCGCTTCCCTTGCCAATTGGTCCTCTCTCTTTCTCTCTCATCTCATCCTCAACTTTTTTTTTTTCTTAGTATAAAATCTAATTATTAAATTAATTTTAATTTTAAATATATCAAGTAAGTAATAGGAAATATCTGAAAAAAAAATAATTATGACATTTTAATAAAAACATATACCAATTTACTTAATTTTTTAATCTAATCAAATTAATTAAATAAGTCTTCTATTAAGAAGCGAGAAGTATTTCTTAGTTTTATACTTATCAACATATAAACTATGATCCATGACTAAACCCTTTTCTCTTGTATGTTGCATCATCAGAAAGATCAAGATTAAAAAAAATCTATACTAACTTGTCAATATAAGAGATAGTTAGATATTTAAATATTATACCCCATTTTATTTTGTCATCCAACATGTAATTTGTTCTTTAAAATATCTTTTTGGTTATACATGTCAAGGGGTTGTAATTTAAGGATAGTTATAATTAAAAAGAATACTTTAAGAAAATCAAATCATATTTATTATAAATAACTAATTCAACTAATTTTTTAATCTATTTAAATTAATTAAAGAGCTCTTATATTATCTACAAGAGATAGGATTTTATAAACAAAACTATTTCCTATGAATATTACTCCTATGATTTTACTATAAAATAGATCTTATATTTAAAATCGGATAAATATTTTACACCACAATGCGAGTCTATATTTATTGTAAAAAGTTCAAAAGTAACTACAACCGAACACAAATAACTTTTCTAAGACACAGATCATCTATCAAGGAGGTCTTGTATTGATAATCTTCAATTTAGAGTATATTAATATGATAATTTTTATAATATTTTCATTTAAATAAATTAATCCCATAAGAATTAATTGAAAAATGTCTAATTTATTTTAACATATAGTATTAATTTAATTGCAAAGTAATATACGCTATTTGGGAAAATAATTGACCTAAGTCGAACTATTTGACTATAAATTATAATTTTTTCTTAGTTAAATATCCTATATATTCAACTTTTAAACACATGAATTTTAAGAGCATATAAAATATATGACCTAATTCTTAAATTAATTTTGGTCTTAAATATAAGATCTATTTATCACATTTATCAATTTTTTTCTAAATTATCTCTATAGATATTCCCTCAACTATAATCAAGTAAGGGAGAAAGGAAGAATATTAAAAAATATGATTATAGTATTTTAAGAAAAATATCATATTTATTATAATTAACTAACTTATCTAACTTTTTTAATTTAATCAAATTAATTTAATAAGTCTTATATTAAAAACGAGAGGAGGAATACTTCATTTGCTTGTCATAATTATCTTTTTTTTTTATGAAACATCAGGGTATCCACTGGGGAACCTAGTGACTAATCCTTTCGCTGGCTTGTAGGCACCTCGATGGATGGGACAGCTGGCCCGGAGTTTTAAAGCTTTTCTATGCCCAAGGCGAGGATCAAACCCTCGACACTTGGTTAAGGGAGGATGAGCCCCACCGCTCAACCACACCAAGGGTTCGCTTGTCATAATTATCTTTCTTATCATTTGAATTACTTTAGCTAGGGACGTCGGCCGACTTAATTATCATTTGAATGAGAAAAAATCAAAATATAAGAGTACTTTAGCTTCTGGTCCGAAAAAAAAAAAGAGTACTTTAGCTAGGGACGTCGGCCGAGTTAATTACCGCAGGAAGTTGCCATGATTTGTTTTCAATGATCATACTATGTTATTTTCTATTGAATAAAATGATTGACTCCTTAAAAGTACACTTTTCTTTATTAAAACTAAGAATTAAGAATATATGCTAAGAAAATTATCTTAATCTTATCCTTAGGTCATTACGGTGTCATTCACTAAAATTGCCTTTGTGCCCTTTAATAAAAGTTCATATGCTTCCGAATCAGATACTAAGGTCCCGTTTGATACGAAGCATTAAAAATAAAGGATTGAGATTGAGATTGCAACTGAAAAAATCATTAAAATAGTATTTAGCATGAGTAATTGTTTCTTATATGGGATTAGCTAAACCCATGTATGTGAGATTGGAGAATACTATAAGGGGAAGTGGTATTCCCTAATCCCATCTTTATAGGTTTGTCTAATTTCATATAACAAGCAATCTTCTATATTAAATACTTTTTTAATGAATTTTTTCAATTGCAATCTCAGTTCCAACCACTCATTTTTAATGCCTCCTATCAAACATAACCTAGGATCTCAAAATTAAAATGCTTTAATGACGGGGTCCAATATGCTTTAGACTTTGAAAGAATTAGAATTAATAAGATTAATTAATATTATAATCCACGCAATTAATATCCTTCTTATCTTCAATAACCCCCCCCCCCCAAAAAAGAGTGTCAAGCTATGACCGGTTCACAAAGGCATTTTGTCTATATCTCAGAGGGTCCTTTTGTCCTTCAATTATGAAAGAACATTTGTCAGATTCCTATTGAGCATCGAACCATTTAGATAAGATTTTTAGCTGAATTTATTACATTCAAAATTTAAATTAATTGTTGGAACCTTTTGAAGTGACCTTAGCGAGTAAAAACCTACTGATTACTGACTACAGGTGTGTTTTAGAAGATAATTAGAATGATTGGCCAAAATAGGAAAGATAATTAGACTGAGCATAGCACGATAGTGGAAATATGACCTCTTTACACGTATGGCCCAATGACACTAAGAACTAAGAAGCTCTCTTAATTTTTTGAAAGAATAACAATAAAATTTCAAAAAAATAAAATAATTACTAAAAGTCCTAATAATAATTTAAGTAGTTTGGAATAACAAATTCAAGAGTAGAAAATGCAACTTTAAGGATTTATTTTGTAATTATTTTTCTCCGTTCAAATCTTATTGTAAATCTTTGTTGTTATGAATATAATATTTTTATGGATGTCCATGTATCTATCATTATCTTCCTTATCTCCCAATATCTTCAATATCTCTCATTATCCCCATTATCTGTAATTATCTTTTATTATTATGTTATCTGTAGATTCTATTAAAGATGTAAAACTGTACCTATAAATAGAAGCCATATATAATGTATTCAGCACCATTGAATAGTACCATTCTTTATTATTCTTCTTTATTTATAACATCTGTAAATGTTTTCGCCAAATATAGATACTCTTTTTTCAAATGTATCATTCACCAATTCAATAACTTCCTTGAGTACCGTTTTTGGGGGTGTCTATGTATCATGTTAAAAGTAATTTTTTATAAATCGGAATAAATTTTTTCACATATTACTTCATATATTATAAAATACTTTTAAAACTATAATTTTGATTCTATCTAAATATTTTTTTTTAATTTCTCTTCACATTTCCTACGTAGAACTAAAAACCATATGCTCAACTGTTCTCACCAGCGTCTGTATATGTTTAAACTACATTAAATGATTTTCTACCAATTCCCAGAGTTGGATCACATGATAATGTCATGAACGTTACCAAAAAGCAACATAAGCTGAAGTCTATCGACAGCTTCCCAGATTTAACATCACAGGATTGGAGACCGAAATAAATCATTTCTGCACTGGCCAATTTACTCATCCACGGAAAGCCTTCTTTGTATAATAAATATCATTCTTTTAGTTTTAGATATAAAACCCTTTTTGTAATGTAATTTACACTACAAAATGAGTCTTATATTTAGAACCGGAAGACTAACTCCAGTTATTGATATAAGAATTCGTTTAACTTTTATTTTAGTTTTAGATATAAGATCCTAATTTACTTTGTTTCTCATATTTATTCTTTTTTCCCTTCAAAATAGTCCTTATAATAATATTAGTTCTAATCAATACACTTAATTAGCAATAATATTTTAAAAAAGACAACACCTATTTATTACAAATAACTAACTTAATTAATTTTTTTCACCTACTCAAATTAGTCAATTAATTCTTATATTAAGGATTAAAGGTAGTATTTGTTCAATAATCATGAAATACCTCTATTATATACTCCTCCGGTCCTAATTATAAGACCCAATTGACTTATTTGAGGAGATTAAGGAAGTAAGTTAAGTTGGTTATTTATAATAAATAAGTGTTGTCATTCCTAAAATATCCTTGCTAATTAAGTATATTGGCTAAAACTATCATTATTAGAAAGATTATCTTGGAAAAAAATACATAAATATAAGAGACAAAATGGATTGGGGTCTTATAATTAGGACCAAATAAAAAGTCAAATGGGATCTTATAATAAGGACCGGAGGAGTAGTTAAAATACCATTTTCAATAACAACTTTTTACATTCCTTCCTATAAAAATTTAAATGAACAATATATGCCCATTTTCGATCATTATGACTTGGACATTTCATACCTTGAGCGACGGGATCTGAGCATAAACCTCATCCAATGTTTCTGGACACACACTACCAATCACACATAGCTGCGGTTCAGGATTTTCTACTGTCAAGAACCTCCGCATCAGGGACACCAAGATCGGCCAAAGGCCTAATCGTATAGTCAAGATTCAAACAATATATGAACATTATGAATAAAGAGGAAAGTCACATCCAAGCATTAGTACTATTTATTCACCTATTTGTTATTGTTGTGTAGGTGTTTTTTTTCCAAACAATCTTATTTGAGGCACTGTCGGATACTAAATGTGAAAACTTCTTCTAGTAATAATTCAAACTTTAATTCATCACATTATGAGGGACTAACCTCTTTTGCCAAACCTAACCCTATTAGTAGCTCTCTTACATGTTTTTAAAATATGCCATTGTGTACCCCTCATCCGTGGGTTCAGTTGGCAAAGGGGTCGGACTCTCTCACTAAAAGGAGGAGGTTTGATCCTGAGAAGTGCTACTTTGTTGTGGCTCCAATCGTAGCACTGTAGGAGGCATATTCGAAGCCAAGGCCTCAACTCTTAATATGTGGTGATCCCCCACGTGGAGCTCTTCCTATCTTAATTTAAGCTAGGCACCAGGTAGGACTGGAGTCAAGGGTTAGTTTTCTTGTCCTTAGATCGTAGGTGAACCCGACCCATTTCCTAAAATTTTATTTCACCAAAAAAACAAAAGACATTCTGTGTTCAATCTCTTGATGAGGCTGATGGAAATGGCCCCAAAAATAAATAAATAAATAAAAATTATGCTTATTCAATTTTTTTTTATAATGAGAGAAAATGAATCATACACACAGTAATACTCTTTTGAAGCATTCTCTATAAAACGTATGACATGTAATTATGTAGAAAATTAAAATTTGATTATATTTAGTATAATAATTTTGTGAAAACTTTTTTTTTCCTGGTGGTTGAATGTGAAATGAGTGATATATTATTCTATTTGTAAACGATTAAATAAGGATAAGCTTAAGATAAAAGAATAACGATTGAATGACCCTCACATTTTTTTTAAATAAATAGAAAAATAACGGTACATTCCACATATTTATAAAGGAGAATTATAATGAGGTCCTAAGTAAGGAAAACAATTAAAAAACAAGTCTCAAAGATTATCATTTTTCACTATAAAACTTGTTATTATAGGCTGTTGAGGTTATTATTGTGATTTTTTTATAATTATTTCTTTTATGTAGAACTTGATTGTAATTCTATTTATTTATAATTATAGTTTTGTATGGTACTGTTTTAGAATAAAGGTTTTAGGCATAACTAGATTGTTATTTTCTCTTGCAATAGTTCAGTGAACCTTTACAGTGATGGGACAGACTTTTCGACTATTTAGAAAAAAAGAAATTGTGAATGTGATACTCATATTTCAACCAAAATCAAAAAGTGATCCTTCCAATTTTATCTTTGATTTAAAAAAAGACAAAAAGTAATGAAGCATTTCCAAGCATAAAAACTAAACAAATTCACAATTACAATAATGAAAAAAGGGAAAATTTTCTTCCAATAAAGTAAAGATCCTATTGTGAATGGATGATTCCTCATTCAAAGTGACCTTATCTTTTCTTTATCACTTTCCCCTGCTTTAGGGAATCAAAGCATAAAATTGGGTCCTATGGCATAGAATACTGAAATCTTACTCCATACTCGTCTTCACAAAAAGAGAAACGCAGGGACAAAAGTAGATGAAAATTTGTCAAGTAGATTTTGCAAGTTGAAAAATACGTAAACAATTATATATTATCAGTAATATTTTTTTTATTACAATGAGTTAAATTTGAAGATGTTATTTTATTTTCCAACTAATTGAATTGATTCATAATTTTCTTTTTCTTTCAATTAGCAAAATGTTTGTAATATTTTTTTTCTATCTTTTTTTTTGTAGATAATCCATTACAATACTGCGTATTTGCCGAAAACGAATTTTAAACCTATCATAAAAAAAAAAATACTCATAAACCTCTGCGAAACTTTGTTCTTAGTTCTTCAACATTCCTGCATCCATTTTAATAGAATTAAACAGATAATTATCAATTATTTTTGCAGCGGCAGAAAGAAAATGTCTTGTTTACCGTCGCCATAAAGTCCAGATCCTTCAACGGTACCCAGCCACAAGCTACTTATTCACGAATCACAATGAACAGAAGTTTGTCCAAAGCGTTTTGAGAAATTACTCTGCTCTTTAACAACTAAACATCTAATTTGAATAAATTAAGAATATTAATTAAATTATTTAATATGATATACTACTTTCGATTTTTAATATCGTGATTTTTAACTTTATTTTGATCTTAATATAAGACTCTAATTCACTTCTTCTATCATGGTTTTTCCATTTTTTTTTCCCAAAGTAGTTCTTATAATACTGTTAGTTTTAGTCAATACACTTAATTAGTAAGGATATTTTAAAAAAGATAATACATATTTATTACAAATAACTAATATAACTGATTTTATTAATATCTCAAATTAGTCAATTAACTCTTATATAAAGAGCTGGTATTTTTTTAATATATTCTAAGCATCTTCCTTAATTTTCTCTCTCTCACACTTAATTATTGTTGGAAGAAATAAATAGTGTTGATTTAAAAAAATTAATAAATACATTAAATATGTCTTATATAAAATACTAACATTTGGGACTACATTAGCGGGGAGCATTATGATAGAACTTTTTTACCGAAATATGATTCGGAAGTTTGATGGTTATTAATTGATTCCATCTTCAGGTCAAAAATTCAAACATTATGAATTAAAAAAATTACCTCAGGAGAAAAACTCCAATTGGGCTTAACATTCTCTAAATAATCGGATTTAAACGCAAGTTCATATACCTAAACTTTTTTTTTTAAATAGGAAAAAAAAGGATAAAAGTGCATTCATCATTCTAATTATATTTTTCAAGCTTATCGATTTATGGTCATCCACCGCGCTAAAATTTAGTACACTGGATGTAACTAAAAAATTAAACTGAATACATGAGAAAAATAAAATTAGAATACTGAATACAATTTTAGCCTTAAAAAAATACTAATTATATCCCATCAATAAACATACAAAAGTATAAAAAGCTGACTCTAATCTGTAATACTACTTCCGAAACTAATTTGACTTTTAATTTAATTCTAAATATAAGATTTTAATCTATTTTGTCCATCATATTATCAAATTTTTTCAAGATTGCTCAGTTACAAATGTTAAATATTTCATCTAATTTTTCAAGATAGCTCTTATAATAGTTACAAATGTTAAATATTTTATCAAATCACACTTGATTAACAAAGACAACACTTATTTATTAAAAATAACTTAATTAATTTTCTAAATCTATAAAAATTAGTCAACAAACTCTTACATTAAACAGATGTAATAGTATATAACAGCAGTATTCATTACTTCTTATATTATCAAATATCATCGCATCCAAGTGCTGAGCATACATAGCTTTTACGTAAAAAGACACAGCCAATGTGATCCCTGGAAAAAAAATGTCTTGCGACACAAATTTGTACACCCTGTTTCATCCACTTTCCACCAAGAAAGACTAAAAAGCCTATCAAAACATCAAGCTGCACCGCTTTCGAACAGAGTCACATGACAAGAAGGCAAATAATGCCATAACAAGAAAGTCCTTATGAACCTTTTACGTATGTGTTTGGATGTTTAGCACCTCACAAAATCCGGCTGATTGGTCACAGATCTCACCCATGACCACTTGTGATCTGTTGTGTTCACTGCGTTCTTCGCTTGAGCAACATCTTCCAATGGTATATATGCATAATTTCCATTAACAGGGCCTGCAACAAATCCGGTGTAACCAGCCATGATCCCATGGACAGCAGAGTGGGCTAGAAGGGAACAATACAAGTTATCGGTAGCATTAGCCGGAACTGCCCGGATCATGTAGGTAGGATCTATGTACTTCACTGTGAACAACTCACCCGGGTGGTCCCTGTCCCACCAGTTCTTTAGCTCGGACTTCAACCATGCACCCACGTCTAAGAAAACTAAGTTACCGGATTCATCCCTCTCTTCCTTTTGTGCTTCGCTTCTAGGTATTAAGTCCTGGCCTGCACCCTCGGCAACCACAAGCACTGCATGACCATTTTCCTTCAGTCGTTCATCCAGAAATTCGAAGAGCCCTCCTTTTCCTTCCAAGTAAAAATCTATTTCAGGAATTAGGCAGCAGTCGACATCGCGGCTGCCAAGTGTTGCATGTAAAGCAATGTGCCCTACATTTCGACCCATTAGCTTCACCAGGCCTATACCATTAACAGCACTCTCAGCCTCAACATGAGCAGCACTGATTGCTTGCTGTGCCATTTCAACAGCAGTTTGGAATCCAAAAGATCTATCTATTATTCCTATGTCATTATCCACTGTTTTTGGAATTCCAGCAACTGCAACTTTCAGTTTGCGGCGTTTGATTTCATTATATATCTTCACAGCTCCTCGCATGGTTCCATCTCCACCTATGATGTAAACCTGTTAAAGTCCATGAGATGTGCGCATCAGGTGTCTAGTTAGCAATTGTTCATGGCAATGCACATGTTATGTCCAGTCAACTAATGAAAATAACAATAACGAGAAACTAACTTTATACCAACAAAACCTTCCAGGACACGTAGGATATTCCACGCTCAAGCAACAATGGAAAGCGAAATTTTCACTCTAGCAAAGAATTTCAAGAGCTAACGCATGACCTCTAAACAAACATATCTCGTACTAAATTCTGAACTGCACTTAACTTCTCAAGCAATCATGTCCATCTTAGAATATTAGGGCAGCTTGCTAATAGCCTATCCAGCCATGTTCATACTACATGCCATGACTCAGGCAACATTAATCATGGGTGTGAACGATTCAAAATAAAGATCAAAACAAAAGGAGAAAAAAAGAAAAGCATCAATGGCTAATTTCTTTGTTAAATCATTCCAGCCCTGCCTTTTCATCTTTGCTGTGTTTATCACTGCAAAGACCGACAAGTGACAACAAAAAATTTAGCACAAGGCGTGACCTTCATTCTTCTTTTTAAGATGATCACTACACAAATCAATATTTCCATCTTTAGATCAAATATATAACTAACATATCAGCAATGATGATTGCAATGAAAGCATGACTCAGATTCAACTATAGAAAGTGTCATAATGAAAAGGTAACCAGACCTTGGCAGCTGGCACTTTGTCACACAAAATAAACAATGTATCAAGCGAAGTATACTGCCGATCAAAGCGTGAACTTTAAAAATGACTATAAATTATATAGCACAAAGCGTCAATCACATTCTAGAACACCGTCGTTATGAGTCTCCTCACAGCACGTTGGCCATTAATTGGGTAGCCAATTCTTGAAACCTCACAGAGTAAAAGAATCTATCAAGCAATGTATACTCTAAAGTAAAGCATGCAGCCTGGGCTTCATAGACTAAAATGTCCATAATAAACAAAAAGCAGTGCTCACATTGTAAAACACCACCATTATCACTATCCTCACTTTGTATCACACCTCCTCAAACCAACTCAAGATAGAACAAACCTGATTGAAACCACGCTTCTCTATGGCATCGACGATCTTCTCGAGATCAAAACCGCCTCTGGAAGTTTCAAGCACCGTCCCACCCTTCTTGTGCCAATCGTGAACAAGCTTAGGGTTTAGTTGCCGAGGCTCCATGGAGTAAAATCCCCTGTACCCAGCAACAATACCGAAAATTTCACGCACTCCATAGAGGTCCCACAATCCCGTCACGAGCTCCCGAATCACGGTGTTCATCCCGGGGCACAGACCGCCACAGGTCACAATGGCGGCGCGTACGTTTGACGAGTCAAAGTAAATGTCTTTGCGCGGACCAGCCCTGTGGTAGGCCAAATGCCGCGAGGGAGAGGGGAAGATTCCGGAGAGATCGTAGGTAATTTGCCGGAGAACAACGTCAGATTGGGTCAAGTAGAACCCATCCACAGTATGAAAGTAGGGATTATGATCCAGCGGGTTCGGGCGGCTTTGGAGGTCCGGGACGTAGTCGGTAAGGCGAGGCAAGTCCTGGAGGTAAGTGGGCTCGAACGAGCTGATTATGGCGGCAGAATTGGTGTTATTGTCGGCGTGATCACCGGTACCGGTGAAGGTTGGGCGGTAGCGTCCGTCGAAGAAATAGCCATGGAGAGATTTTTTTTACTTGTTTGCTTCTGAGAAGATCAGAAGAGAGATACGAAAGAGTGAGGAGAGACGATGAACAGCTTTTTTTTCTTTTATTTTTCTGGTAAAAATGACGAGCCTTGAGTGAAGAGTGAAGACTGAAGACTGAAAGATGAGAGACCAGGGCGAGGCAGAATGAATGGGAGCACAGGTACGTGGCGTCCTCTGACCTGGTTATTTCTGACAGTTATTAGTATTTTAAGATTTTTTTTTAATTTTTTTTGGTATTTTTATGATTTTTATATATTTATTTTTATTTAAATTTTCTTAATTTAATTCATGTTTTTTTAAAATTAAAAGAATCAAACATATTAATTATAATTATTTACGTGACGAAATACTTTTTAAAAAATAAATAATTTTCAATCAAATTGCATTTAATTACACTAGCATTTAACTAATAAAATGTATGAATGTTTCAACAAGGGATGCTAGTAAAAGCCAAGGAAGAAACGACACAAGTTGTTGAATTTCTTTTGGGATATGATTGTTTTTTTCGGTTTAGAGGATTTGTTGGATTTTAGAGGGCTAGGATTAGGAAGTAGGCTGAAGGGGTATTTTCACTATTTTGAATACCAACTAATATTTAGAATAGAGACTAAAATATATTTTTTAGTTTTTAATTTTACGCAAGATTTCATTTTAGCCTTTAATTTTAAAAAGTAAACTTTTAGTCCTTTAACTCTAAAACTATTAACAAAAAATGATTATATTAAACTCTTAATGTGATAAACATTACTAATACTAACATATTAAGTTTAATATTCAAAACAACTATAATTTTTACAAAAAATATCATTTGATACTAATAATTTTAGGGTTAAAAGACTGAAAGTATATTTTTAAATTAAGGGATCAAATTAAAATTTTATATAAAATTAAAGGATTAAATGTATAGTTTAGCTTAGAACAGGAGGTAATATATTCACTTTGTATGAAAAAGAAGAGAGTATAAAGGAAATTACTGATGACATATTAGATGAATTAAAAGCCACAATTCATAGGACTGAACTTTATGAGTGTATTAAACTTTTTCCCAATGACAGCTTCCTCCATTCAAGATATAGAACAAACTCGGGAGCATGTTCCATATTTATCACAATAATAAGCAGAGTATTCATTTTAATTTAGACTATTCAGATTAATTTTGGATAGTCCAGGTTAAATATAAATTTATTATATGTTTTAATTAATTTTTTTTATTTTAATAGGTATAAAATTTAAAGATAATCTTATAACTAACATTTCTTCTAAAAAATAGATTTATTATTAAAAAAATTGCATATTAAAATTTTTTTAATATGAATTAGCTTGGATTGTACTACTTCCGATCCTTAATATAAGATCCTGTTTGACTTTTACTTCGGTCCTAAATATAAAACCATAATCCACTTTTTCTTTCATATTTATATATTTTTTTCCAAAATAGCCCTTCTAACAATGATAGTTCTAGTCAATACACTGATTAGCAAGGATATTTTAGGAAAGACAACACTTACTTAGAACAAATAACTAACTCAATTTATTTCCTTAATATCCTCAATTAGTCAACTGGCTCTTATAATTAAGACCGGAGATGGTATTACAGTTACGAAAACATGATAATGAGGATATTTTTCCACAATCAAATTATTAAAAAATGAATATTAAAAAGATAAATCATGCGCTTTTACTGACAATAAGTATACTGAGAGAGTTTTTCAGAGCTCTTAAACTGAACAAAGAACTGAGATAATAGTTCATTGGCATGACCATCCAATTTGAGTTAGGTTTTAAACATCATGATTTTGGGGACTTAATTAGTCAATAATAAATTCCTTTGAATATACCTTTGAAGATTTTGTAAATTCCTCTAATTAAGCAGATGAGATGGGTATGAATATTGCTTTCACTCAACGTGACAAGGGAACCTAATCATTGTGTTAGTTGATCACTAGTCACAATCTGACTCTTACCCTACGTTTTTAAGATTTTTATAAAATTAAATTATCATCATTCTTGTACAAAGGACAATATTACCTCCTCCTATCTTTAATATAAACGCTTATTTGATTTTTATTTTGATTCTAAATATAAGATTTAATTTTATTTTGTTTTTCATTTCATCTATTTTTTCCTGAGATAATCTTTATAATAATAATATTCTAGCCAATACACTTGATTAATAAGAATATTTAGAAAACAATACGTATATTTACAATAACTAACTTAACTAATTTTTTTAATATACTTAAATTAGTTTAATTAGTTTTTATATAAAATCAGGATAATAATTCTGAGAAGAATAGATAAGAGAGAAATAATTCGCTGTAGTGTGCTTGAAAAACTGTAATAACCGGAGCTCAACCTGCACTTGTCTCAGCTAGTTCGCTGTCATGCACGCGACATGCCGCTGGTCTTTGGCTCTTTACCTTACCCAAAAACACATTACTGTTTCGGTTATTAATATAAAATTTAGGGTAAGGTATAATTTTGACCCTGATCTTATTTCTTAGGTTTAATTTTGTCCCTCATCTTTTAGTAGTACAATTTTACCTATGATCCTATTCTCAATGCAATTTTATCCCTGATCTTTTTTTCTCAGGTGCAATTTTGATCCTGATCAGCAAAATTACATCAAAAGAAAATAATCAGGGTCAAAATTACATCACTAAAAAATTATGAACAAAATTGCACCTAAAAAATAAGATTAGGGTTAAATTATACCTTAACCATAAATTTAATTGAGAGTTGAATTCATTATAAATATAAAATTCTAATTCATTTTTTTTATCTTTTCTCAAAATATCCTTATTGATTGTAAAAAAATTCCTATCAAAGGATAATTGTAATCATGCAATACATATGATCAAAAAAGATAGTTTAGAGAGATTAACACACAAACGAATGACTAATTTATTAGTTTTTTAGTATCTTTAAAGTATTTATTTAACTCTCATATACAAAATTGAAGGTAGTATTATTTATATACTTACACTCCCATAATCCTAAGCAAGCGTGACCTTTTCTTTTTAACACTCTCACTCACGTAACCCCAACACATTTTCTTTGGAAACTAGAACGTTGATGATAAAAATAACCTCTTTTTTTTTTAAGTTTGGACTAATTATCTCATTTTTATGAAGAATATTTGTGTATCAACTTTGCATTCTTTTTCAAATTTTGGATTTTAAAGGAAAAATTAAAAGAATTATTTTTTCAGTATTATTCTCTGCAAACATAAAAGATCTTAGAGATTTAATTTCTCCCATCTATATAGAGTAATATAATTCTCATAATTTTCTATTTTATATTATTTTAAAGCAGACTGCTTTATCGGCATGATCTTGTGGAAAACCAGTTTTTTCTTCTCATTCTAACTTCCATTTCTAAAAACATTTTAATATAGCCAACATGACTACGACTACAAGCTTTCATGCACTATACAACGTACTCTGATAATAAAAACAAGTTGTACGATATAAATTCATGAATAATGTTATAATGTGCAAATTGTATTATAAATTGTATTTTTTTTGCCAAAATTAATTGTATATTAACAATACATTATTATTGATATGAGTCAATATGAAAGTTTATTTAGCTTCTTTATTCTTATTGCTAATGACTTTTTTGTTTTTTTTTTTGTAAAAAAGGTTGTAATATACTAATCATGATTGCAGTTGAATATTTAAACAAAACTTGTAATAAACCATATTATCTATATAATTATAAATAAAATATTTTTATGTTTTTATATTTTGTAGTAAATGGGTTGCTCGCGCTTGCATGAATACGAATATGAATATTTGTTGTTATTTTTTTTGCCAAAAAATATGGGAAAATCCCAAAAAATAACTGTTGATTTAAAATTTTAAATTAGTATTGGTTACTATACTTGTAAAAAAAATTACTACACTCAAAAGCAAATAACAATACATTTTTGTAATATTCTTGATTTGTCATTTTAAAATCAATAAATTTTTTTTGGGATTTTTCCAAAAATATCTGTTGTTATTGGGTTTTTAAAAATTAAAGCAAGCCATGTAATATGTATTTGTGCTTTTTTTTTATATATATTTCTTCCGATCCTAAAATAAAACCCTTGTATAGTGTATATAATAAATATAAAATCTTTATATAGTGTATATACTAAATATAAGAGTTTTTATATTAGAATTGAAAAAATCGATATTATTTTATATCGAATAGGATGATCAGGTCGCGTGGCGCGTGAAACACCGAGCAGTCTTCGCATTACGAATGCGTGTTCAAATGTCTAACCCAAACGGCGCGTGACTTCGTATGAATCTGAAACTACAGGCGTCGTATTTGCCACAGAATAATGAAATTGAAATCTTTCTCGAATAAGAATTCACAATGACCTCCTCTAGTTGCACGAATTCACCCTGAATCTCATCTATTAGTCACCGACTTCGATTTTTGGTACCCGCTCTTAGCACTTCCTTGCCTTAAGTTTTTGTTTCCCTTTTCTCTTAAGTTGTTTCGATCAATTTTTCCCTTGGTTCCTTAGGTTGAGAATATGAGATTTTTGAGTTGTCCCTTCTGAGACGTTGTGTTCTTCTGGGGGGTTTTGCA